>NC_137822.1:23086746-23271746 GCF_963921795.1 Nannobrachium achirus
GAACTTAACATTTACTTGAGTAAAAGTACAAAAGTATTGGTTATCGAAATGTACATAAAGTACCAAAACTAGAAAGTACTCATACACAAAGCACAATGTCCCATTTCAGTATAAAAGTTATAAGAAATCGTTTGAAAATAAAAGATCTTCAAGAGCTTGTAGGCTACTTTCAAAATGTCTATAGGCCTACCGTAGATCTGAAGTGGTTACTGTATGTTTTGTAATCCCAGCATCCTACATTGGACCAATTGGAGGCAAAACTAAAGCAGAATGTTTAGCTACATATTCTCACAAACACCTCTCACAAACATAGCCACCACGTCGAACAAACGTGAAAATTTTCCACTATCCACATTATAAACATGCCACTCTTTGCACCGCATTTATTTCAATTTAACAAAATTCGCCTTACGCATAGCAGCCACTCCTGACGGAGTGATCCAAAGTTGACCGTGAAGTGGTTACTGTATGTTTTGTAATAATAATACAAATCTACAGATTAATTAGTAACTGAAGTAGTCAAATAATTGTAATGGAGTAAAAGTACAACATTTGCCTCTGAGATGGGGGCTGGAGCCCCTGCCCTTTTACCCCTCTGTAAAAAGTGCCCTCTCCAGACCATGAATGCAGTTTTTACTATATGGTGAAAGAAATACAAATTCCCTCTATCCATGCCATACCTGAAAGCAGCATTCAAGAGAATTGCCTTGTCCAAACTCTCCTGAACTTCAGTGCAGCATCTTATGTTGAAAGAATCGCCTTCTCGTTCTCTGTGTAGAAATCCATGCCGTTACGCCACATCTCCAGTATTCACTTGATTATGCTTAGTTCAGTGTGGTATCAAGAAGCGAAAATAGCCGACCTCCAAGCTCACAACGTGTCGCAGCGCGACGCGTTGTGATCTTGGAGGTCTGCTATTTTCGATATTTGCACCAAAAAACCCTTTTAGAAAAATATCAGCCCTAGTTAACCCTGCCTCTCTAACATTCTCTGCATGATGATGTCCCTCCGGTCCCTCCTCATCAGGATGCGTCCCCATGCCCCTCACATCCGGTCCGTGTCACTGTCCAGCTGGCAGACAGTGGCCCAGCCTCAGCCCGTCCTGATTAGACGTGAGAGTCATGCCAGCGCGTTGGATCGAGCAGGTCACTGTGACGTGTTGTTTTGTTGTTGCCAGCCCAGCTGTACACCCTTCCTCCAGAAGGGCACCCAACACTGCTGCATCACTCTGCTGGCCAGGGAGTGTTTGGAAGATATGGGAGAACAGCGGAGTAGAGGAGTCTAAGCTCTCATACTAGGGGTTTTCAACCCTTTTCACATCAAGGTCCATTCTTTTTTTTTGGCATTTGAGACACGGACCACCGTTTGATGAGATTTAGCCTCTCAGTAGAAACGCAGGATATTTTGTTGTACTTTCAGTTAAAGATGCGGTGCCATGATTTTTTTCTCCCCTGCAACATGATGATCAGGTATTATGATTGCGACCGAAGGTCGCAGTTTATTATGTGAAACGGTACATGCTGACTCCGTCTGGACGTCTGGACGTGTTTGTGTTTGCTGCTCTGACATCATGCTCTGACATCACTGTGATGTCAGGGGAACCACTCTAGGGGTCGATTCATACTCCACTTTTAGAGCCTAATTTATTTCGGTTCAGCTCTGGCTCCGAATGACGCCATATCATAGTTTAGACAGAGCCGAACCAAAATAAACTAGGCTCTAAAAGTGGATTATGATGAATCGACCCTAACAGAATGGGTTTGCCGCTCTGAAATCACGCTCTGGCTTCACTGTGATGTCACACTAACATAATCCCTTTTAACACATCGGACGCCCATGTGGTTTTGATGTCTTAATTTGCTGGTGCCCATGGCAACGCGTCATTTTACCTACCGGCGAGAGTACTGGCGAGAAAAGTAATCAGAGTAAATGTAATCCGAGTATGTCCTGTTTATTTCGAGAAAATCTTTTCTTTCAGTCAGGACCGTTTTTTATCATTTCTAAGCCACAGTGTTTGTGTTACGGCATGTAGAAGAGGCTGCCGTTTTGAGAAAAAAATGAAAAAAGGAAGAGAATCCGGAGAAAACAGCATTTTTGTGCAGCCGCTAAACAGGAAGTCAACGAGACACACAGCACGTCCGGGTGACGTAATTGCGCGCTGCATGTTGGGAAATGGAGTTTGTTTCATCACCGCGGTAGCCAAGTGCAGTAGCTACAGTACAGTATAGTTTACTGTACAACGCGTCAAACGCGTCGTGGGCCTCCAGCGACATCAAAGAAATTGACTTGACCACGTGGGCATCCGATGTGTTAAGCCGATATATGGAGTTCCCTGATGTCATCAATATTAAGCCCATATATAACAGGACTTCATATGGGAATGCCCATATATGGAGGCCACATCGGCCACATACCACACTAACAGAATCCATATATGGCCAAGACAGATGGCCAAGTATGGGCATAAAAGGGTATGATGTCAGATGTCATAGACATCATAGGACTTTCACATAACAAATAATTCGCCCTTTAGGGCGAGGTCGCTTGTCACCCTGAGGCATCTTACAACAGTAGTTATACTAGGAGGAAGAATTTTTCCAAAAGAAAGTTTACAGAAAGTTAAATGTGTGTTTTTTATGTGGCCACACACCCACCAGTTCATTAAGTATGCCTGGTTGTCAGGTGGGTGGTAGCCTCGGAAACCCAGGCTTTTATTTTGGCATTAGGAAGAAAAATAAAAGGTGGGTGGTGACCCAGCTGAGGTTAGCCACACTCACAGTGTTGGGTGTATGGTAAAAGGGGAGGGGATGAGTATATGTCATTAAATCTGTGTTTTTCGACTGGGCCTTTTGACTCAGAGGCTTTCAGCTTTCAGGAAGTAAACACAAATACACAGGGAAGACAAATCTGCACATTATATTAGAGAAATGTTAACTTCATAGACACATACAAAACAGAAAAAGTTTAGAAAACTATGGCACCACCTCTTTAAGTAAAACATTAGAGTACTTTTTCCACCACCAGTATGTTACATTAATGTCAGATAAGGTGTTGTGTTTCCATGGAGGAATACTCCACAGATGGTGACTGGCATGAATAACCTAATGAACACATCGTCGTTGTCCAATGAACACCTCGTATGTCCAAAACCGTTCGTTTTGTATCTTTCATTTTGAAAATGATTTAAAATAGTGAAAATAGCCGATTGACAAGCACACAACGCCTCGCACCGTGAGGCGTTGTGTGCTTGTAGATCTGCTATTTTTCGCTAGCCTTGTGCGACAGTCTTGTATGATGAAGCAGGACTTTACTTTACGAAATAACATGCAGATTTTAAACTTGGAGATACAAGGTTTCATGTCATGTACAGTATCTCTCAGCTGAATGCATGCGTCCAACTGCCGACAGAACACAGACAAAAACACACCAGCACGAAACCACACAAACGCACAATTAATAAGCATCAGCTGTAATTAACCAGCCTTACTGAACTGCATGTGTTTGCACAGTGTGTGTGTGTGTGTGTGTGTGTGTGTGTGTGTGTGTGTGTGTGTGTGTGTGTGTGTGTGTGTGTGTGTGGGTGTGTGGGTGTGTTTGTGTGTGTGTTATTGCATCCACACTATATGGGGGGGGGGGCAGGGAGGTGTATTAGTGTGCTTTCAAACCACGCAGGGATGATGCAACTCTAACAAAAACATAGGACTATTAGGACATAGACATTTTATGAATCCACTGCTGTACTATGCAAATGACATCCTCTCCTCTCCTCTCCTCTCCTCTCCTCTCCTCTCCTCTCCCAGTGGCGTCAGTTCAGCTAGGGTATGGCAAAGATGGGAGTCCTCATGCGCACGCCCACAGGGTCTGTTTTTCCCCTGGGTTTCTACGGTTTCTTGGGCTGGATATGGCAGCCTGGAACGGTTGTTCAAGTGCAGCTAAACTTGGCATGTTAGTAAACGTGCCACAATTAACAATAATCAAATGCATTGCACCTGTGCAGCTGACCTGCGGAACCTGGGAATATACCACTTTGTCAAGATGGGAAGAATACAAGTGTGGAGAATATAATTATAATACCTTGTTAAAGTGACCATTTTGTTAAACATTGCATTTGTAGTTATTTCACTGTAATCTAACAACATAATAACCAGCACAGATAGACAAAGAGACATTCATGGATTTATATTTAAAAGTAACTTTTATTTCCCCCCCTGGAACCAGGGTATGGCAGCTGCATACCCCTGCCATACCCAATTGATGCCCCTGTCCTCTCCTCTCCCATCCTCTAGTTCTCTGTCGTCGACTCACCCACTCCCCCATTACCCTTTCATATTCAAAACATTGTTCCTGATGAAAGGGTAAATTGCGTGCATCGTGTTAACGAGGACAATGGATGAGTCAGCGAGGTCACTTCACTCAAAACACAATAAACTGAGTGAGGACATCAACTCTTTATCTTCTACTTTATGTAATTAGAATCCCTTAGAGGAACAATGCCGCAGTATCTCCTATCTCATTGTTGGCTCAACCAAACATAAACACTCCAATGCTGACCTGTAGGCCCAGGCAAATAAACAGTGAAACTAAGCCTGTTGTTTATGCCTCTTCCCCGTAACAGGTGATGGAGCGCTACGTCGTTGGCATTGTTTACCTTTCATGAGAAGATAATCTATTATCTCAATATAATAATCCCCATGGTGATTTATCTTGCACATAATCATGCACCTTCTTCCATGCTTTAGGCTACTATTCATGGGTTGCATTTGTAGTCCTACACCAGCCATGTTGAGGACCAACACAGGTGTTCTGATTGGCGTATCAGACAAATTGAAACACCTGTGTTGGTCCTGAACATGGCCCTTTAGGACTACAAATGCAACCCATGAATAGGCTTATTTGTCGTATACAGTGGTTCTCAACCTGTGTGTCGAGACCCCAGGTTCTCGATATTTTCGATATTTACACCAAAAGGCCCTTTTAGAAATTGTAGCCTCTGCCTCTCTAACATTCTCTGTCTGCACGTCCCTGTGGTCAACCGTTTTTAGCAGAATGATGAAAGCCTTACATTGGGGCGGAACTTTGGTGCAGCAGTGTTTCCCACTGGGCAATAAAATTATAACAAAATCACTAAAGTAAGCCAAACCGGCTACTGCTCCATTCAACTCAACTAGCCCTTACCCGTTCAAAGATATGAGCTCCGAAATGATGTGCAGTGTGTGGATTATGGGATGTGCACTGTGCACACAGTATATGAGGGATGGAAAGTAACTTTAACTGGTGCTTGCATGCTAATATGTAGGAGCATCAATGTAAGAAATACCCGTTCCATTTAACGGCTACAGAGATACTGTGTACCGATCTGCATGATTTTGGACAACATCTGTAACAGGGCCAGAACCACCCCCCCCCCCCCCCCCCCCCCGCCCGCCCGCCCGCCTGCCCGCCTGCACACACACACACTCCCCCCCCCCCCCCCCCGTGTGTGTGTGTGTGTGTGTGTGTGTGGGTTTGTGTGTGATTGTGCATGGCCTGAACAACAGCGCCCCTCCCTTAACATGTGTGGTCACAAAAGGTACTGTAGGCTAAATAGATATAGATACACCATAAAAATGCAATTATACAGCATACGATTTGTGAAAGTGACAAACGGGCTTCACAGTTATGTCAGGTGTGTTCATATGCTGATGGTGATGCGATTTCAGATCAATTGCTCCAGCCACTGAGGAGAAACGCGGTTTCAGACAGACAGACACTCAGACAGACAGACAGACATTCGGAAAATTATATGTTAGATGTTTCATTCAAGACTGTCATGGTCCGTCAGTCAAACACCGCATGCCTACGATTCACACTTTGTTGCACGCCGAAAATAGGTGAGCATAGGTGGCATCGTACAGCTGAGCATAAATAGGCATGCCTCTGCCTTTCTCCCTCACACAAATACACTGCATTTACGCACGATAGACACTTATCAAAACGCCCAGGCTCAAGATTATTACAACAGTAACCATCAATGAAAGTGTAGAACATGCCCGGGCTTATCTTGGGCCTCTGTCCCATGGCAGCAGATGTGAGGTTTATCTCTGCTAGGCTAACACAGCAGCACGGAACACACACACACACACACACTCACACACACAGCTGCTTTGAAGGACAGTTTTAATGGCTGTTTTGTAACCTCAGAGGTTTAGTGGGGCACGTACCTTTTTGGCGAAGCCCGAACTGGCGAACAGGGGAAATGTCCCCTATACCGTAGCGATCTGGCGAAAGAAAAAGGGAAAAAAAACCCTTCTGCATATTTTTCGTCTTTTTCGTTTAATCCTTCTGGACAGGGCGTTTATCGTGTGCTTGCCCAGGCCTTACGGCCTGGGCATAAATATAACGATTGCATTCACCACAGCTTCGTAACTCGCGCGGCGCTCCGCCGGCCGCGCGGCCCTGGCCCGCTCTTCGCGGCCACTTGCGCCTGCGGCGCTCGGGGGCGAAGAGCAGGACCAAGGTCCGCTGGCCTTCGCGCCGCTTGCAGTGTCGTGGACAATCGAGCGGCTCCGCCTGGAGCTGCGGCGTCATTTACAATAACGCCACGGGCAACAGGCGAGACCAATGCGCAAGCACTCAATAACTACGAAAAATGCCTTAAAACAGAGCCATGTTTAAGACAATAAAACGATTCGCCAGATCGCTACGGTAGGGGACATTTCCCCTGTTCGCCAGTTCGGGCTTCGCCAGATCAGGACTTTCCCGGTTTAGTGCACATTATTCTATCTGCCACTAAAAGGAAGTATGCAAATTGAACTTAATGAACTTATAGGGTATAATGGGTTATGTCATGGTACGCATGCATATTGTATACACACAAGCGTGCACGCGCACACACACGCACACACACACACGAACGCACACACACGCACGCACGCACGTGAGCCCGACACGCGCACGTGCACAGAGCAGGCACACACTACAATACTACAACCAAAACGTGTAAAAATAAAATACAGTGAAAAAAATACAAAACTATCAAAAAACTAAACAAAACTACAACTTCAATTATTTGTTATACAACTTGCTTAAAAAACAGTTTTGGACATGTACTAGTTTTCCACTGACAGTGACA
This sequence comes from Nannobrachium achirus, assembly GCF_963921795.1. Taxonomy (NCBI): domain Eukaryota; kingdom Metazoa; phylum Chordata; class Actinopteri; order Myctophiformes; family Myctophidae; genus Nannobrachium; species Nannobrachium achirus. Next base: position 23,093,858 of record NC_137822.1, read on the forward strand.
AAATACATGTTTCTGAAAACACCTTGTACGGTATGTCCAAAACCGTTCGTTTTGTATTTATTATTTAAAAACATTTAAATAGTGAAAATAGCTGAAATGCGAGGCGGTGAGTGCCTGTAGATCTGCTATTCTCACTAATTCTGTGCGACAGTCTTGTGTGATATAAGCAGGGCTTTACTTTTACGAAAATACGTAGGCCTACAGTACAAACTTGAAACTTGGAGATACAAGGTTTCTGCCCGACAGTGAGGAAATACTAGCATGAATCCTAACTGCGGTGGGGCAGGCTGATTGATGTCCAGAGACATTACATCTGCACAGTTATAATATCCACACATCCAGGGGTGTCGCACCAAATTCTGGGCTCTGGGTACAAGTATTCACTGCGGGCCCCCCATGAATGTTAACTATTGAAAAATAGCAGATATACAAGCTCACAGCGCGGCACTTGGTGCCGCGCTGCGAGCTTGTATATATACTGCTATTTTTGAAAAATCGTGAAAATGTGTTCAAGAAACCTATGTTTCCATGTAAGTGTTGCTCAAACTTTTTCATGTCAAGGACCCCCAAGATGATATGTATTTGGCCACGGACCCCCATCTCAAAATATTTAGTTCCAGGGACACCCCAGAAGCAACATTTGAGTTACAAATGTTTGCTTAAAAAATACATATATTCAAAGATTTGCACACATTTTCACGACTTTTCAAAAATAGCAGATCTACAAGCTCGCAACGCGGCACTCGGTGCCGCGCTGTGAGCTTGTATATCTGCTATTTTTCAATAGCTAAAGTATAAAATAATTAAGGCCCCCTCCAACACCTTGGGCCCTAGTAACTCAGTCCCACTTTCCTACCCCTTGTGACGCCCCTGCACACATCAAAACACATCTGTGATGAATGTTACTGTATATGTGGCCTGAGCTGAACCCACGCCACATGCTCTAACCATATTACTGTTGCTGATTACAGGATATACACTCACAATGTTTTCAACCCATACTCTGGCTCTCCTTCAATAGGAAAAATAAAACAACATCAAGTTAGTTTAGTTTTGCATTTGAAATGCAAATAGACCCTAAGCCACAAATCACAAATCATACATGTTGGTTAAGAAACCATTTCGAGGACAAAACACTGCTGGTGGAAAGTAATTATAAGTACATGTATGCAGTAAAATGTTGAAGTATTTTTTTTTAACTTTTTTCGATATTTACAATTTTCAATACTTTGACTTTTACCCCACTACATATATATATATATATATATATATATATATATATATACCTTGAAATAAAAAGGTTAAGGAATTGTCCTCTATCACTGACACTGGGTGAAATTCACCTGGACACCTGCCTCTAGAAAAAAGCAAGAAAAAAGAAAAAGCACAGGGATGGGGCAGGGAGACACACCTACTTTCTTTATCTTCATCCCATTCCCAGTGGGAATGGGCCTTAAGCGTTCTAGTCACATTATGCTGCATTGAGATACATCTTAAATCTCCATGGACTACTGAGCTTGTGTAAAAAATACTTCCCACTGAGCACGCCGTCTAAAAGTGGTCTAATAGTGGTATAGATTTGAAAGTTTTTTAGTTGTCTAAACTTAGACTAGACGACTAATAGACTTCTAATAGTCGTCTAAATGTAGACGGTCTATATTTAGACGACTATTAGAAGTCTATTAGTCGTCTAGTCTAAGTTTCGACAACTAAAAAACTTTCAAATCCACTATTAGACCACTTTTAGACGGCGTGCTCAGTGGGTTGTAAATATACATTTCCCCTACCCTTTTTGCTAAATAAACATTGAATAACAATAAGAATTGATATGAGGAAAGGGAAATCTCTCCCTGACGATATTCCAGGAGAGCTACCGTACCGTGGGTGAAGAATACATAGAGACATGCTCAGACCAGCAACAATTATATCATGGCTTTCATCAGAGAGCTCCTCCTGCTGTCTTAATCCTGTTCTTTCACCTGTTTACAGTTTGCACTGTCTGTCTAGTCAAGTTTCATTATTGCCCAACGTCACAAATAGGTGTGTGTGTGTGTGTGTGTGTGTGTGTGTGTGTGTGTGTGTGTGTGTGTGTGTGTGTGTGTGTGCGCGCGTGCATGTGTGTGTGCGTGTGCTGTACCTGCCGAACAAAGACAACCACCACCACCCAACTCAACTCACTGATGAAACGCAAGCATGCCCTTATGTAGACTGATGGGCTTCGACAACAGCAAGTTAAATAAAATAAAAGAAATAAGTAGTGAAACATATCTCTCCTTTTTAATAGGATAATTTGTCATGGATTTGTATAGATAGATAGATAGATAGATAGAAAGAAAGATAGATAGATAGATAGATAGATAGATAGATAGATAGATAGAAAAGCTTAAAAAAGTGTCCATTGGTCAGTGCAAAAAGCAGAAGTGACAAGTGCTCCCAGCAAAATAAAAATTGTGCCCATGGGTTCCCAGCTTGCAGTATGCACAACTCAGGAATTATGTCTTGCAGTGGAGTTGGCAAGTGTCCCCTGCCAATATGGTGGCGACATTGACGAACAACCCCTGTGGCCAGTGTGGCGTCTATGTATTTATGTCTATATGGGAGAAACACCCCAGCAGAACTGCCCACGGTCCATGAGCCCACATTGAGAAAATAACCTTCATGCCAATGAAGATTCATAATTAAACTGATTGCCTTGTCCCTTCCTGCCCCACTCGTCTTTTGATAGGAATTGATGGTTATTACTGTCTCCCTGCAGAGCTTCAATCTGACCTCATATCATTGTCTCCAGCAGGAGAGTATGTTTTCGCCCCCTGTCCATCCGTCCGTCCGCTTGTCTGTGTGTCCGTCCATCTGTCAGTCCGTCCGTGTGTCCGATTAGTTTGTTAACAGCTAATCTCCGGCGCCGTTAGCCCGGTCGTGGCCAAACTGTGCACACACACTCCCTGGATGGTGTAAGTATATTTACTTAAAGGGGTTATGCCACCTTAAGGGTTACTGTCACCTTAAGAAATTATATTAAAAACAAGTTAATATTTGTTTGATGTCATTGTGGGAATGCACGATAAGCCAATCAAATTAATTAATTGACTGTTACTTACTGTATGTCTGCACAATGTACATTTTCTTCCCATCGCCCGCAGGCTCGCTCTCAGTCACAGCCCTCACAACTTCTCTGCTCCCACAGGGCTAGCTAGCTGGGCTAGCACTAAAGCTAACCAGCTAAAGACACAAATTTATATATAAATCTGTGGCTATAAAAATTATATTTCCGGTGGTTACTGGTTGTTACTTCCCCATTGTTCATGGGAATATGCTTGTTTATGTTAATTCATTGAAATGAAAAACACGATGTTTTCACTGTGTTGGGCAATTGCGCTCGAACTCAAGTAACTGCGTGCGGCTGCCGGCTGGCCAGTATTAGATGTGACGTTCGCGAACGAATCAAGTCTTTTGAACGGCTCTTTGAAATGAACGATATGATTCGGTTCACAGTAGGGAGCCGTTCCTTTCTAATGAACAGTGGTGGGAAAAGTACTCAATTTCAGAGATCCAGCTCACTTCAAATAGCCATAAATCCCATATCTGCTGGCCAGGCTGTCTCCTGTGTGTGTCTCTCTCTGCTCTCTCTACTCCTCCGAGTGGAGGGGGCTGCGCTACGGGGGATGGGATCATTTGATTCAGAGATTTCAGACCGTTTTAAAAAAGACCACGTGACCTACTGTATCCTACTGTATCATACTATTATAATTTCGGGGCGTGGCAGGACCCCTTTAAGTACTGTACTTATAGTACACTTTTGAGGTATTTGTACCTTACTTGAGTATTTACAGTACTTTAACTTCTACTCCACTACATCTCGGTTCCAAATATTGTACCCCACTACATTTATTGGACAACTTTAGTTACTAGTTACTTGGCAGATATGAATTATATTATTATAAAACATACATGAATTATTAAAGATGTCCTTTGCTTCAGCTGAAATTGTACCCATGCTAGTAAAGCAATCCTGATAAAAGTATCAAAACATGCACAAAATTCACCAGAACACAGGAGATTAAATCTACTATGTTAAAAAAAATTATGGGGGAGGACCCCCAGACCCCCCGCTTTAGGGGTGCATGCAAGATCATATAGATATTCACTTAAGTAATGACTATACAGATGAGACGTCATTATTAACTCTCCTACTGCCAGATTATTTATTTATTTATTGGGTCTGGTGCCATCAAAAAGCGGCTTACCTTTGCGACGTTATAGTAGATAGACAGACAGACAGACAGACATTTATTTATTTATTTTTATTTTTTTGGGTTGTGCAATAGTGCACTTTTGTCTGCCAGGCAGCAGAGGGCGGCGTCATGCGAGAATGAATGTGAATTTGCCTGTTATGTGTTGAAGAAGAAGAAGACCAGTCACTGGCCACATAGCCTCAGAGCCAGAGAAATCAACAAGGAAGTGAATTGTTCTCCGTTGATGTTAACGCATAATGGATTTTTTACACCATCACCGCGGAAAATGTGTTTACAGTACACGGCCGCGCGACCCCTCATCAGCTTACAGTCATCAGACGAACGAACCGAACGAGCGCCGTATTGGCGGAGAGGTCTTGCGAATTGGGGCGAACGTGAACGTTCAAAGCGTGGGGATAGTTAAAGATGTCTTACTTTGCTTCAGTCATCAAATCTGTACACCTACATTTGGCATTTTAGGCTGAAATTGTACACATGTAAAGTAAGCCTGATAAATGTAGGCCTATCAAACATGCACAAAATTCAACAAAACACAGGAAAATATATATCTATTAATACGCCCCCCCCCCCAAAAAAAAAAAAAAATCTCCTGGATTCTGACAGTCCAATGTTGACAACCCTGGTCTAAGGGAGCATTTAGTATCAAAATGTCCACCTCATGTCTGTCTGTCTGTCCGTCCGTCCATCCGTCCGCTAAGCTAATACACAACATTTCGTTACCTATATCGACTTCAGTTCCTCCCTCCCATAGTTCCTCCATCCCATTCCATCCATGAAGGCAGGTCACAAAAAGTAACACTAACACATTTGGTGTAACACTCACTCACATGTGTCTGTGGCACGGCACTGATTGGCTCTAGCTGTGAATGTGCTTTGGGGACAGCTGGGCAGAAAGAACTTAATGGGTGATTCAAGTAAATAAATAAATGAAACCCTGATGTTTGGCTTTACAGACCCACCTGTCTCTGCTAATTCTTAATTACACCACAGTTTGACACAGTCAGCCCAAGCAGGGACACACAGACAGGTGGGCTATACAAAGAGATGGGATAGTGTGCGTGTGCAGTGTGTGTGTGTGTGTGTGTGTGTGTGTGTGTGTGTGTGTGTGTGTGTGTGTGCGTGCGTGCGTGCGTGCGTGCGTGCGTGCGTGCGTGCGTGCGTGTGCGTGGGGGTGGGGGTAAAGACACAAGGACAGACACGATGTGGTTCAATCATAGACTGTAGAAAATGGAAAGAGGAGGAAACCCAATGAAGAATAAAGATGGGGAGGAAAGGAAAAAGAGAACAGCTAGATGGTAGATTGGCTATTTTCACACTTAAGTGGTTATTAATTGCGACCGTAGGTCACAGCTTGTCCGTATGTATGTATCTCTGTCACGCATGTGGTTCTATGGGTTTGTCGCTCTGACATCATGCTCTGATGTCACTGTGATGTCAGGAGAACCACTCTTAAAGTTGTACTATGTAACTTTTTTTATAAAACAAATCTTAAAATTCTCCTAACTATTAAATCACAAAAGTTTTAGAAGATCCGCGCCGTGAATTTCAGCCTGTAAAGCCTTCTCTATATGTAAACTGAGATCCTTGCCGTGGACCGGATCTCGCGCCAAAATTGCGTCATCACACTACCGGCCAATCACAGCGAGGGTTATACAACTGCCGGCCAATCACAGCGCATCTTGAAGTGGGGTCGCTATGGCAGCCATATTTGTTGTCGCCCGTTTGTACCATCCCTTCTCTAGGTAATTTCGCCTACCAGGCAGGGTGAAGGAGTCCGTATCTCTGGAATTACTGAACGCACAGGAACAAGGGACCCCTTAAAAGATAGATCTCAGCGAGGTGGAGGCAGACGCGGGGGTCTGAAGGTACGAAAAACGGACGAAAGACGCGGACGCGACCGCGGTTTGCTATAGGGCTAATGACCACTAGTTGGGCAACTTACACAGTATGGCTTTAACAGAATGGGTTTGCCACTCTGACATCACGCTCTGGCTTCACTGTGATGTCACACGTAACAGAATCCCCTTTATGCCCATATATGGAGTTCCCTGATGTCATCAATATTAAGCCCATATCTAACAGGACTTCATATGGGAATGCCCATATATGGAGGCCACATCGGCCACATACCACACTAACGGCTGGGTCTACAGACAGGGATCTCCATGTATGGGCATAAAAGGGTATGATTTCAGATGTCATAGACGTCATAGGACTTTCACAACGAATAACTGAGTAAGCATGTTTGGGCTCTCACAGCATATCTCCATATACACTATCTGCACCAGGGGGTCTCCATACAGTATGGGTAACTGGTCCGATATACGACACTGGCCAGAAGGCCAAGAATTGGCGCGAAGACCTCGCCCTTTAGGGCGAGGTCTGAGGAGTCGGCCTGAGGAGTCTTACTAGAGCTGCGTCTCAAGTCCTTAAATCAAATCCTATTTCCTATTTCCTTGCTTGTTAGTCCCTTCCATTGAAGAAATAGAGAAGAGGAGAAGTCCCATTTCTGATGACAACATCACAGGTGATAGGGCCAACTAACTCCCTTGCAGGGGCGTTCTATTGTTAGTTGGTGGGACTAGCATACAAGGAAATAGGAAAGAAGTGTAGGAAATAGTATCTAATTAAGGACTTGAGACGCAGCTTAGTTCATAATGTATTGTAAGTTTAGGTCCTGGGGAGACACTATATTTCAGCTCTCAGCTGAAAAGCTTTGGGAACCATTGCTCTACAGCAGTCGTTCTCAACCTTCTCCCCCAAAATAATATTTGAACTGGGGACGCCCTGCCTCCCTGACAGTGAGCTGACAAGCACTTGGAATGTATAGGAGTTGAGGCATTACATTGGGGAAATATCGCTCTTTCGAACGACCATCATTTCGACGGAGCGTCGGGAGGGTTAGCGATTCACCCCACGGAGGTTAGGGTTAGGTTAACATTGTGAAAATAGCAGATCTACAAGCTCACAACACAGCGTTGCGAGGTGCTGTGAACAAGATGTTTTTGTTGAAAATGTGCCAATGTTTGACCTGTTTTTATAGTAGGTCTATAGTTTGTTGATTACTTTTGGTGCAGTAATGGTCTTCTTTTTGAGGTACTAAAAAGCTCTTAAAAGTCCTTAAATTGCCACAAGCATCTGTGTCACATTATATTTTAACCCCTTTAAAGGACCTACACCATGAATTTTCACTTTTTCTATTTTAAAACCTTTTTTTGGGGTCCCACTGGCACCTTCTATCCTCACAAAGTCCTATTTCTGTACATTGTGTCTTTCTCTGGTTTTGGGAAGACAGAGATGAAAAGCTTTCCACGGGTTCTCAGAACAGTGCTGTTCTGAGAGTTGACGCATGTGACGTCACACGCGTTTCCCGTTTTTTTTTCAGAGTCAAAAAAATTCAAAAATTCAAAAATTTTTTTTTTCAAAACTTTTTTTTTTCAAAACTTTTTATTTTTCAAAAACTTTTTTCAAAACATTTTTTTTTCAAAAATTTTTTTTTTCAAACTTGTCAAAAAGTAAAATTTTTTTTTTTTTTTTTTCAAAACTTTTCAAAAACTTTTTTTCAAAAACTTTTTTTTTCAAAAACTTTTTTTTTCAAAAACTTTTTTTCAAAAAACTTTTTTTTCAAAAATTTTTTTTTTCAAAACTTTTTTTTTCAAAAAATTTTTTCAAAACATTTTTTTTTCAAAAAATTTTTTTTTTCAAAAACTGTCAAAAAGTTAAAAAATATATATTATTATTTTTTTTCAAAACTTTTTCAAAAAACTTTTTTTCAAAAACTTTTTTTCTCAACATTTTTTTTTTCAAAAAACTTTTTTTTTTTCAAAAAACTTCTTTTTTTTCTGGAAAAACCCCACTAGATGCGCCCCTGAGCAAACAGAGGCCGTTTTGGTATTGCAGCTGGAGAGCCTCATTATAGTAGAGCTAGAACAAACAAAAAGAATGGTCAGAGTGTTTGTTGAGGGTTAAAACCTGTCTAAGACTCAATTTTGAGCATATATTTATACAAAAAATATAGTTTTAAAAGCATGGTGTAGGCCCTTTAACCATTATTGTACAGTAGGCCTATACTTCAAAAATAGCAGATATACATAAGCTCATAGCGGTGCCACGCTTGTAGATCTGCTATTTGTTTTGTTCTAAAGCAGGGCCGAATTATGTCTAGAGTAGGGCTGTCTTCGACACAGGATTTATGAAGTCGATTCGAGTCGCGGGGGTTAATCCGACGCGTCGACGAATCGTTTTATAGTCTACTTTGTGTAAAAAAAAGGGGAAAAAAAGTGTTGCTTTAAACCACGTCAACATAATAGAATAATACATTAAGAGATGAATTGAATACACAGTGTTTTCGGTGATATCGGTGCGCGAGCACAAATGTTATCTGCATAGCAGTGTACAACCATAGAGTTATAACACACCGTTAAAACAAATAAAACATCTCCGCTGTTTCAACTCTGCCCCGTCTCTCTGCAGCGTGCAGTAGAGATGAGACATTCGCGAACGATTCCGCTCTCTTGAACGGCTCTTTTAAATGAACGATGGGATCCAGTCCGCAGTCGCCGGACACAGAGCACTGACAGAGTAATGAGTCAGTGTCGAGAACGGATTCATTTCAGAAAATGATCATAAAAAGGTGGAGGCATAGCTCCCGCTTGAGCCAGTAGTGTGGACATGTCATGGACGCAAACACAGCGAAACACAATCATTCATCATGGATTACAACACTGGAACAATTCAGAAGCACTTTAATTAGAAAATGTAACTTGTAGCCTACACTTGTGTATGTTAATTTGACTTTAGAAGATTGTTTACTACTTCGTGGACGCGCGTTTGTGCTGTGGCAGGTTATTTAATATGGGATTTTGACAGCGTGCTTCCTCCTCTTAACGGAACACCGTCCCGGCTCTGAATGTTTTAACGAAGCGGCGGTCTGAACCGTTCTGGCCGTTCCCCCGTCTCACTTTCAACCCGACGCTGGTGCGAGACAATAAATAACTGTTCGCCAATTGCTACTTCTCATTGGAAGTACATGACACCACACCAGTCCAGCAGTGCACCGCAGTACTGGCAGTAGTAGGCTTACTGGTGATATAAAAAAATATATATTTTCGCTTCGACTCAAACAATTGGCGTCGATTCCCGGGGCTTAAAACGACGCGTCGATTCGTCGATTTTTAGAAGACACCCCTAGTCTAGAGTAGCCTACCAAGCCGAGGGCCACAACATTGCAGGGGGCGACGGTGACGTTCCCCCTACTCCAGCGACAGTTCAGATATCGTCGTTGTCGGGTGAAAATCGTGTATGTCCAAAACCTTCGTTTTGCATTTATCATTTTCAAAAATATTTGAACTAGTGAAAACAGCCGATCTACAAGCACACAGTGCACATAGTGTTGTTGCTGCTCTTATACCACCATTATTACTGGGGTTGGTGTGGGCCAGACAGTAGCCCCCCCGGGCCGCAAATGGCCCGCGGGCCGCCTATTGGGGAACCCTGATCTAAAGCATAAATAGTAGTCTGAACAACACTGTCTGTCTGGCAACAGGAAAGGCTGGCATCAGGAAGCTGCCATTATAATGATATAAGCACCCCTTCCTGGATGAAGCTGTATGAAGACACACAAATCAATGGTATGCAAATACACAAATCAATTTAATGTTCCGTGGACGTTACAGCGCGCGTGCGTGCGTGCGTGCGTGCGTGCGTGCGTGCGTGCGTGTGTGCGTGTGTGTGTGTGTGCACACGTGTGTGCATGTGTGTGCGAGACACATACACACACTTTTAAGAGGTTGGAGATCAAGTTCTGCAAATTAGAGGAGATTCTGTCATGCGTGTTTTCCCAAGAGCTGCTGTGTTAGCCGTTTCAGCGGTGTATATTTTAATTAATGTGCATAATTGAGGATTTAATTTAGAATCGTAACCGGAGATGTATCCAAGGCTTTGCATTCCACTGTCTACATGCTTGTGCTTCTCAAAGTGGGGTCCCAGGACCCCCAGGGGTCCTTGAGAAGTTCCAGGGGGTCCCTAGCTAAATGCTATTTATGACCCTCCAGTGTACAACTGGATGGGTCCATTTGGTTCCATTTGTACACTCTTAAAGGACAACTTTGTTTTTTTACAACAAGGGTTCATATTTTAGATTGTAATTAGAGAAAAGAAAAAGTGAGTGTTAAAATGTTTTCATTTGCTTCGTTCTATTGTTTTATCGTGTTTACCGTGCTAAAATGTGGGGCATGCGTACACATGGGGGCATGTGTACAAGTGGCTAAATATGTCTTTTTAGACACAATAAGCCAGCAGTTTCTTTATTGCTATTTACTGTAACACTTCTAGCCCCCATAAGTCACATCCAACCATGAAAGGTTGCGTTGTATTTTGGGAATGGGCTTATTCTGTGTAAAATTACATATTTAGCCACTTGTATGCATGCCCCCAACCACTGAAATAAGAATCTCTAAAACAATAGAAAGAAGTAAATGAAATAATTTTAACACTCATCTTTTATATATTCTTTAATTACAATCTAAAATATGAACCCTTGTTGTAAAAAACTAAAGTTGTCCTTTAAGAGTTAAATTAAGATTGATTTTATGATATATCATATAAATTGGGGTCTCAGAGATAGAAATGCCATTAAATGGCGGTCTGTAGTCTAATGCATGTCAAACTGGGGGTCCTTGAAATTAAAATGGTTGGGGATCACTGCTAGAGCCGTAAAAATCTTCTTTTATGGGGGTCCCTGGCATATCTATTCATATGGGGGGCCCGTGGGCTAATAAGTGTCAATTTGGGGGTCCTCGATTTGTGTTCCACTCTAGGTAATTTGGTGTGTGGGCACCCTTATAAGCAAAAGTTCAGTAATAAAAATGTACTTGAGTAAATGTAATGGTATCAAAAGTAGAAAGTACTCATTCTGCAGAATGTCCACATGTTTTCAAATGTATAATAACCGTTTGAAAATAGCAGATCTACAAAATCACAATGCGCGAGGCATTGTGAGATTGTAGGTTGGCTGAAGTGGGTGATGTTGATGTATGTTCTGTAATAATAATCAAAATCTACTAAGTAACTAAAGTTTTAAAATAATTGTAGTGGAGTAAAAGCTAGCTTATTTGCCTCTGAGATGTAGTGGTGGAGTAGACGGTATTGGAAATTGGAAACACTCAAGCAATTTACAAATACCTCGATAATGTACTTACTGTATGTACAGTACTTGAGTAAATGTACTTAATTACTTTACACAACTGCATACACATAGCGTAACACTTCAGTAGGTCCACATACAGTAGCAGCCGGTAAAACAGTACATGCTTAGACATTAAGGGTGCAAAATATTATCAGCATTCATCAAGATTCATAAGCTTATAATCATCAGTCCTCAAGTATCATCGATATTCAAGAGGGTTTGTTTTCACTGATACAACTACTAGCAGCACAATTCTGATCTAGTATGTTGTACTGCAGTGGTTCCCAAACCTTTTAGCCGGAGAAATTAGACGTTTGCCCGGGACCCAAATGAGTGAAAATAGCAGATCTACAAGCACAAATAATATTAATTAAAAACTAAATGTATGGGACACAAAAAATTAAGGGATGCATAAAAATGGGAACGCGACCCAGTGTTTGGAAACCAATGTCACAATGAAACGTGAGAGAATGCAATGTGATAGGGATAACATTTGCGCACTCTTTGGAGTTATTATAAGCATTTTACTGCGTAGAGAAAATAACAGCCAGCTAGCTCTGCTTATATTCCCTTTGTAATCATCGCTAGAGTGTTTGTTCAGGCCTTCAGGGGTTTCTCGCTAGCACTTCAGTAAACATAAAATACATTTTCAGTTCAGCAATTTCATCCAATCAGGGGTGATATCTCATACAGCAGGGTTCCCCAATTAGTTTTCCCCAAGGGCCGAATTATGTCTAGGGTACCAAGCCGAGGGCCACAACATTGCAGGGAGCGACGGTGGCGTTCCCACTACTCCAGCGACAGTTCAGATATCGTCCTTGTCGGGTGAAAATCTTGTATGTTCAAAACCGTTTGTTTTGCATTTATCATTAAAAATGATTTAATAAACTAGTGAAAACAGCCGATCTACAAGCACACAACGCCGTGTGCTTGTAGATCTGCTGTTTTCACTACTTTTGTGCGACGGCTTTGTATGATGAAGCAGGGCTTTACTTTGAGAAAGAACATACAAATCTGGAGATACGAAGTTTCCACCCGACAACGACGATATACTAGTGTTGTTGCTGCTCTTATACCACCATTATTACTGGGGTTGGTGGGGGCCAGACAGTAGCTCCCCGCGGGGCGCAAATGGCCCGCGGGTCGCCTATTGGGGAACCCTGTCATACAGGATATGGGATAAATATGTGAATTTGGAAGTGATTGCATAAATACATGGGCTGACTGAATCAGAATTGGAGCACTATAGAATTGAAGCTGATGACTGGGTTATCTCTCCTGATTGTGAAATGGAACCATGGACTTGCTATCAGGCAGTAGGCCTATAGGCCTACAGCATGTGGAATTCCCTTCCCAGCCTTTTCTCATCTCACATGAGGCCAGCCTGGTAAAGGACAGCTGAAAGTGTCCGTGGGGCTGGACTTCAGTTGTACAGTGGCTTCAGTTCAGCAAAATATGGCTATGGCAACATGACTGCTGTGTTTCACACACACGAAGGCGCGCATGCAAGACAATTAATTTATTTTAAGAAGTACAATTTGTTTTTTTCCCCTGTAGCCAAGGTACGGCAGCTGCCATACCATGCCATACCCAATTGAGGCCTCTGCAGTTGCATGTACTGTTCTTCTCCTGGAAAGCTTTCGGTTTTCGGTACGGTTTCGGTTTTCCTGCCCGGGTACTGCGTGTGCTTCTGCTCAGACCCTTTCAGTCCAAGCCCAGCGTGAAGCGTAGGTGGGGGGGCCACTCTCGATTCCGACATGCTGCCATTCCAACATTGACTTCTAATTGTCTGAGTGGCAGCACTTCCATAGAGGTTAGGGTTAGGGTTAGGTATAGGGTTAGTGTCGGAATGGGGGGATGTCTGAGTGGCAGCACTTCCATAGAGGTTAGGGTTAGGTATAGGGTTAGTGTCTGAATGGGGGGATGTCTGAGTGGCAGCACTTCCATAGAGGTTAGGGTTAGGTATAGGGTTAGTGTCTGAATGGGGGGATGTCGGAATGGCAGCATGTCGGAATGGGGGGATGCACCCCGCAGGTGGATCACGCTCCAACCATTCGGACAGCGCTTGACCCCCAACAACGCTGTCTCGAACAACTGCCGCCCACTCATTGAGCATCAGGGGTCCTAGATAATTCCAGAGGGGGTTACCATCGACCTGGTTGTGTGCAAGGTGCATGAAGCACATGACACTCCTGGCCCACCAGAAGAACACGGTGATGTACCCTATTGCAAAGATAGAGCCCCCATCTCGAGGCCACCTCTGGCGTGGGAGTGACAGCACTGCTATCAGCATGGCTACTTCATCCGTCTGGGGCAAGTGGGCCAGTACATGGGCCTGCTCTTGTAGAAAGTCCAATCTCCAAACCGAGAGCACCAGTAGGGTCAACGTGCATAGTGTGGTGAGGTCCCAGTCCATGACTGTGTAACAGAGCCTGAGCGTGAACTGCAGATGGATGACCTGCAGGGAGGGGTGTAACAATACATTTGAACAGCGATACGATACGTGTCACGATAAATGGTTAACGATACGATACATGGACGATATTGGCTCATTCATGGCGCTACGATACGATTCAATTCAATGATTTAAAATCGATATAGTCTGTGAAACATGTCAATAGAGCAGGTTTTTAAAGGGAAACATCGATTATTATGGATAAATAAGTAAACACTGTGATTCTTTTGCAAATACATTATATTTCAGCACATTATGGACAAACCCGCACCTTGACATGAACACAGAGATTACACACATTTATCGATAGACCAATAGTAGCCATATGGAATGGAAAAGTAATTAGACCCCTCTTTTGCAAATCAATATAGTAGATCATCGCTAATTAAAATCTACTTTTCGATTCAGTTACTACATCGTTACACCCCTACCTGCAGGGCCACCAGACACCTCCTCTTCTTGACGGTCACAGGGGGCCTGTTGAGCACGAGGACGAAGAGGGATTGGATGGAATGTTTCCATGCACAACCCAAAGTCCAAGCAATCAAGTAAACATTGAGCAGGGGCCAGGCGTACGCCACAGCCTGTACCATGGACACCATGGCTAACTGACTCACTCACTCCGGCCTGCTATCACAGACACACAAAACATTGACGACTTGATAGGTTATTTTCTGTGAAGAAAATTATCTGCCCTTGTTGTACAGTAGCTTCCAGAAGTATCTCCGGTTTACATTAAAAATATTACATCAATAAATCAACCGATCAATCAATAAATGTACAATTTAGACATTTAGCAGACGCTCTTAATCCAGAGCGGTTTACAATAAGCAAGGTTAATACATTAATACATCAACATCAATACATCAAATGCATAGAAATAGCAGTCTAAGAAAAACAGTGCCAAGCACCTATTCAGTAAAAACTTTATATAAAAACATATAAGAAAAATGCGATCTAAATTACATGTACATTGAGGTATAGACAAGTACTATGGTAAGTGCTACGGGCTAAGGTGGAGTCTGAGGAGGAGAGTCTTCAGACTAGGCAGAATAGGGAGTGAGTCTGCAGTTCTACGTAAGTTGTAAGTGCAACTGGGAGTTTATTCCAGTTTGGGGGCCAGGAGGCCGAAGAGTCTAGGACGAGTGGATCGTTGTCCTGGGGTTTTTAAATCAACTGATCAATCAGTTTATCGATCATTTAATGAATCAACTTTATTGTCACATCACAGTTAGAAGGTAAAAATGGGTGAAATTCTTCACCCCACTTACAAAACCAGACCAGTGTCAGACGGGTTAAGGGTTATAGAAGAATGTTTAGAATGATCTTCATGTATAAAACACAGCTTCCATACAGGCATGGTTAAAGTGGCATAATGTGCTAATTTAACATATCAATTTTCGATATCAAGTCACGATACCTACCTTCACAATAAGCTGAAGCTTTCTCACAGGTGGTCCTGCATGGTTCATTTGCAGCCGAATCAAACAATCCACAAAAAAAAAAGTTCTCATGGACTAAACTACTGAACGCAAAACTTGGTGCATGCTTGGTTGGGCTGGGCTGTGGTGGAGTTACAGGTGTGGGCGGTGCCGTTATGATGAGGCCTGTGAAGGAGGGGGGGGGGGGGGGGGTCTTGCAAGTGACACAGATTTGCCAACTTGAGGCACACATTCCATAGAACACGTCATCGTTGTCAGGCACAAACGTTGTATCTCCATATTTCGACTTTGTATGTTGTTTATTTTGGTAAAATAACGCCCTATGTCTTAAAAATAGCAGATACAAGTCATATCAACGCTGTTCTCACAATGTTTAATTGTTTTTTAAATAATAATAAAAAGGAATGTTTTTTTTCTTCACATACTGTACAAGATTTCCACCCGACAGCAATGATTTGTTGTTCTCCATATCTAAGAGACCTTGAACGATGAAAGGGTTACTCTGTGCGTCCGTCCAGATACAATGTGTCTGGTATGTTGTGGGAATGAACTGCCCTTGAGTGGGCCGGCAGGAGCGGAGGAGGTAGAGCGGCCGCGTGGGTAACAGAAGGTTCCCGGTTCAATCCCCAATACTAGTTGCATTGCAAAGTAACTAAAGTTTTCAACTTTCAGTAAAAGTACAATATTTGGATCTGAGATGTAGTGGAGTAGAAGCAAAAGTATTGGAAATTGGTTCAGGTTCAGGTTCAGGTTTATTAGTCACATGCATATCCATACAGGTACAGACATAAAGTATGGAAATACTCAAGTAAAGTACAAATAACTAAAAAGTGTACTTAAGTACAAATAACTCAAAAGTGTACTTAAGTACCATATAGTATATACCATTGTGAGATGGGAATGATATTTATCTGTGTGTGTTTGATATTTCTCTGTGTGTGTTTGTGTGACACATTGCAAAGAGTAAGGGCACACAGATTAACACAACATAATACTGTATAGCACATTAATAGAAAACAGTTAGTTGTTTTGTATCAATGTCCATCACATCTCATTCTCTCTCCCCCCTACAACAGTATCTCTTTCACACTTCCACACACGTTCACACTTTCACAATCTTCCACGCACGCACACACAGATGATGGATATATTTTGATTTCCTCCACGCGCCATGAGCCATGCACTGTACGGATGTTAGAATCGCTCGTGAGCAGACTAAGTATCACGGTGTCGTCTGAAAACTGGATTCCAAATTGCATGATTGGGATGTGAGCCGTGTACAAGGTAAACAGAGAGGAGGAAATCACTGTTCCTTGGGGCACAGTCAGTCTCCTCAGAGAGCACAGAGTTAAATCTCACCCTCTGTGGTCTTCTGAAGAAAAGAAAAGTACCATTTGATTATAAAGGGGTTTGCATCTAACTGAGCTAATTTACGCAACAGCATGTCCGGATGTATTGTATTACTGTAAAGGCTGAGCTAAAGTCAATAAAAAGTAATGCTATACTTTCCAGGTGTTTCAGAGTTAGATGTGCCTCCTTTCGGAGTGCCTCTGTCAGAATCCTCTCCAGTGATTTGACTACATTGGTGTTATGGCCACAGGCCTAATTGTTATTCTCAAGTGTACTCATACTGTACATAGGGACATGAATACATAAGTCAAATTTTGGAAGCATTTTGCACCATTCAACGCTCATAAACCTAATACAGTATATCAGTAAGACTCCCTAATCGGGAGATAAGCGACTGTACAGGCCTGTAAGTGGCATTGGTTCCCAACCTCATGGTGGCGCTAGAAGAGGGGCATGTGAGAAATCAGAGGGCAGAGGTTGTGGTTTGCCAGCCAATTAAGGAGTGTGTGTGCAAAGTTTGGCATGGATAGGGCCAACGGTGCCGGAGATAAGAGTAGGGCCAAAAGTGTGACGTGACGGAAAGACGGAAGGACTGACTGACGGAGGGACTGACTGACAGACAGCCGGTGGAGGTTTTCATAGTAACTGCGACCTGACTGTCGCAATTAAAATCCATATGGAGGAATTCAGCTATTTTCACTATTAAACAGGGCTTAAGTGGTTACTTCATGATGTATTTTTGTACGTTTGGGTCCCGGGGAGAACACCAAATGTATCTTTTGGGTCAGGAGCTGAAAGCTTTGGGAAGCCCTTGGACTACACAGTGCTTGGAGATACAACCACAGCATGTTTCAACCAAGGCTGCCAGAGATAATATTATGCTGTAATTCCATATTCCATACTTTGTGCGGCAAAACCATCAATTATCCTATTCCAGCGATGACCTCAGGATATTTTGCCTCCAACAAAACCGTGTTTGTATTGCCATGCACACAATAAAAGCAAAATATACATCGCTTTCTGCACTTGCGATCCCACATGCCGTACTTGTTCAGAGAAAATGAAGAAAGAGGGTGGAGGAAGTCCAAATGTTTCCCCAGCAGTTTGCTTTTCGCTTCGTTCAAAGAATTCCAAATAGCCACCGTAAATTGCAAAAGAAAACGTGATTTTAGTGGCCTAATCCATTGGTTCTCAAAGTTGGGTCCGGGGACCCCCAGGGTTCCTCGAGGGAGTTCCAGGGGGTCACCAGCTAAATGATAGTTAGGAACGAAATGGGCCCTTATTGGGTACGTAACTCAGAGAGTATACAAATGGAACTAACTGGTCCATTTGTACACTCTCAGAGTTAAATTAACATTGATTTTACAATATAAATTGGGGTCTCAGAGATGGAAATGGTACCATTTAATGGGGGTCCATAGTATTTGGTTGAGAATCACTGCTGTACCTGTACCTGTACCTGTACCTGTACCTGTACCTGTACCTGAACCTGTACCGTAACCCTGGAGGGCCGTTGGGGTACCAACTCTTTCCATCCCTCTCTGTCCTCAGCAGCTCTCATTGCCTCACTGAGTTTCAGGTGAGTCCATTCTCCCATGTTATTTCCCCATCTTTTCTTTTGTCACCCTCGTCTACTGCCACCTTGTACGGTGCCTTGCAGGATGGTCTTTGCAAGGCCTGACTGAGAATCTGGTGATGCTATTTTCCAACATTTTGTACTTTTACTTTTGGTATTTAAGTACATTTTGATGCCAACACTATCATTCTTTTACTCAAGTACATTTTGAATTCTGGACTTTTACTTGTAACAGAGTATTTCTATATTGCAGTTTATAGTAGTAAAATATGTGAGTACTTTTTCCACAACTGGTAGGTTTGAACCCATAACCTCAAGCGTGGTGGGCAGGCCCTTTACCACTGCAGCACCACCCAAGTAGCCTGGGGCCAGCCTAGATACTAATGCATCTAGCTAACTAACTGCAGTATTCCCTCTTTGTTTTAACATGGCTGGGATGTCTAGCTCAGCTAGGCTACCACCCAAGCACCCAGCCAATCCCTGGTGTCAAAGCGGTACAAATTCAGTCTCCCGGGTTCGAATCCCAGGTAGGACATGCTGCTAAGGAATGGCTGCATCTTTTACACTCAGGATTTTACTGTGTATCCTCTTCAGCTCTATATTACTCTAGACATAATCTTCGTTCACAACAGGCCGTATGGTTTCCGCCCAACGTGGAAAGCCTGGTGTTCGTTCACAACAGGCCGTATGGTTTCCGCCCAACGCGGAAACCACTAGAAGAAGCGGCGTCGCATTGATTTGGTTCCCTCTGTTTGTTTCCCCAATCCCTATTAAAATGCTCGAGTAGCCTGGTGTAGTCTTGCCAGTCGCTACGAGTTGGACTAAAAGATGCAAGTGTGGCGGAGAGAGTCGCCCCAGCCTGAAGCCTCAAAAGTCTAGTATCTGCTCTCTTTCCATTAAGATGGCTCTTTGGTCTAATCTGGTTAAGATATTGGACTTTCACGCGGGAGACCTGGGTACGAACCCGGGTGGGGAGGTTTCGGACAACTTCCGTTACACATATACCAAACAATTCTTTCAAAAGCAAAACTGCTCCGCATCAAGGAGTTTATTAAGTAGGCCCTAAAAGTATGTCCTTTGGTGCAGGGGAATATTTTGGGTTAAAACTGAATCCGGTTTGATAGTTACGGCCAAAGTATAGTCCGTCTAGGACTACAACATGACATAAAGTGGTTTCCGCTCCCGACGGATCAAACACCGAAAAGTGAAGTGATCCCAGACTACTCTAGACATACTCTACAAGCTCACAACGCGGTGCTTTGAGAGCTTGTAGATCTGCTATTTTCACTAGTTTGGGTCCCATGGCAAACATCTAATTTCTCTTTTGGGTCACAAGCTAAAAGGTTTGTGAACCACTGATCTAGACAACAGTAAATGAATGCCTTACTTCCTCACAATACGGTGGCACACAAAATGAGCAATAATGTGTGTTGCGAGCGAGTGGATATTTTGCTAAAGTGTATATGTCTGTGGGTTTTTATATTAAACCAATGAAAAGCATCAACAAGAGCATGGCTATGACTAATATAATAACTATATTGGATCCAGGTTATTTTCTTTCTTCACTTCCTGCGAAGTAAAAGTTTGGACATACAGGGTTTCTGCCCGACAGCGATATTTAATATTTAATAAAGCAATATCTTAAAGAGTTATAGGTCTATATTGTCAACTTGGCCTTTATATTGAGGTGGCTCTGCAGCCTGAAAAGCCTACAGCACGTTGCCAATGTGCTCATCATGCCCAGCTTTATTTAGCTTTCCAATAAGACCTCGTTATATTAGTTATCACTGTGCAAACAAGGCCTGCCTGGATTTTCACTTCCCGGATGACCTTTCAGGGCAGCAGACTGCGAAAGACACACACACGCGCGCACACACACACACACACACACACACACACACACACACACACACACACACACACACACACACACACACACACACACACACACACACACACACACACACACACACACACACACACACGCATATACATACATGTTAGCTCTCTCCTCTACGCTTCTAAGGGAAATATTTTTGTGAAAAGGAAATGGTTTGAACCCACGGTTTATTGCGTCCTCTCCAGGGCCTAATTCCATACTCCCCCCCCCTACACATACGCGCGCGCACACACACACACACACACACACACACACACACACACACACACACACACACACACACACACACACACACACACAAACACACAGACCTATATATTTGTCAAGATTTTATTTTACTGCTTTTCTTGGTACTATAGGCAGTAACATTCAGATCGTTAATTTAACTGAACAGAGACAATAAAGGACTGGCGAGAGACAGGAGTGGACAGAATATAAAGAGTATGTATATGCGCGCGTGTGTGTGTGTGTGTGTGTGTGTGTGTGTGTGTGTGTGTGAGAGAGAGAGAGAGAGAGAGAGAGAGAGAGAGAGAGAGAGAGAGAGAGAGAGAGAGAGAGAGAGAGAGAGAGAGAGAGAGAGAGAGAGAGAGTGTGTGTGTGTGTGTGTGTGTGTGTGTGTGTGTATATGTTGCATGTATCCATGCAACATTGAGTGTTTAACTTCCACCATCATATTTAATGTGCAACATTGATTCTCACTCAACAATAAACAATATAGTCCACTTGCCAGAATGTGAACCCTGGCATATTGAGTACAGTAAGGTTTTATGTTAGAAATGTTGAGTATGGGTCCCCAGCATGTAGAAACTGCCGGATGCTAACTTGCATATGTTGAGCAATTTGCATAATTTGCATAATTAGCTTTAATTAGCATAATCACCTATATGGATAATATGACAAAAACTGATTGGACGATTTGAACAATATTGGAGTGGTTTTGGGGGTTATTGAGGATGCTGAATCCATTTCTGACATTTTCTAAATTCAAAACGGCCGTTTTAAACCGGAAATGGCCATATTCCAACTTAAATTGGGATGATTTTGATATAGTCCGGGAGCCGTGGGGGTGAACGTGGATTCGCTTGTAAAAGTTTTTTTCTCAACTGATTCTTGTAGCTTGGGGTCACCTCTTAAGGATTCAAGAGGATGACCAGTGATATCCATTGAGCATTTATTATTATTAACCCCTTAATGCCCGAAACATGGGCTCCCATTGACTTTCTATATAGGAGGAAAATACCCAGAAAAAGATTATTTTTCTGGGTATTTAAGGAGGATCTGAGGGGTCTAACTAGGGGTTTGTCATGATGCTGAATCCATTGCAGGCATTTGTTTTGCACAAAAAACATTCCGTGGGCTAGAAATAGCCTCAGAAAACAATACACGTATGGGTGAGTATTCATGTTAGTCGGAGGCCTTAGGGTTTTTTTTCTCGTGCTAATCAGTCTAAAAGTGCAAAATTTTGCACAGATGTAGCTCAGGGCATGCTCTAATGATTTAGCTAGGGCGCCCGAGTCGGCGACCTTCGGGGTCACCACAACACCCACAAAAGTGATGACTCATCACTTTTCATCACTAAAGTCGATGGGAGCCCAACTTGATTTGGCCACTGTGGCGACCCCGAATGTCGCAGACTCGGGCCCCCTAGCTAAATCATTAGAGCAAGCCCTGAGCTACATCTGTGCAAAATTTTGCACTTTTAGACTGATTAGCACGAGAAAAAAAACCCTAAGGCCTCCGACTAACATGAATACTCACCCATACGTGTATTGTTTTCTGAGGCCATTTCTAGCCCACGGAATGTTTTTTGTGCAAAACAAATGCCTGCAATGGATTCAGCATCATGACTAGACCCCTCAGATCCTCCTTAAATACCCAGAAAAATAATCTTTTTCTGGGTATTTTCCTCCTGTATAGAAAATCAATGGGAGGCCATGTTTCAGGCATTAAGGGGTTAATACTAAAAAAATGCTCAATGGATATCACTTAATGAATCCTTAAGAGGTGACCCCAAGCTACAAGAATCAGTTGAGAAAAAAACTTTTACCGACGAAACCACGTTCAGCCAAAAATCACCCTTTTTTTCCCGGACTAATACTTTTTTGTTGATTTTGATTATGAATTAAATTATAAATGTGGTTATTTATATGCTTAATACATTATCTGCATTTCAAAAGCAACATATAGACAATCCACACAAAATGATTAGAACAATGACTGCCACAATAGCCTAGCAAAAATAGTCACTTCATCATTTGGAAAATCAACAAAAAAGTATCAAAATCTTCCCAATTTAAGTTGGTATATGGCCATTTCTGGTTTAAAACGGCCATTTTGAATTGAGAAAATGTCAGAAATGGATTCAGCATCCTCAATAACCCCCAAAACCACTCCAATATTGTTCAAATCGTCCAATCAGTTTTTGACATATTTTCCATTATTATAGGTGATTATGGTAATTAAAGCTAATTATGCAAATTATGAAAATTGCTCAACATATGCAAGTTAGCATCCGGCAGTTTCTACATGCTGGGGACCCTTACTCAACATTTCTAACATAAAACCTTACTGTACTCAATATGTCCGGGTTCACAATGGGGCTCTATAGGCTGGCAAGTAGACTAATAACCAATATGGTATGCACATTTCTAAAGTGACAATTTAAGGACTTTTAACCCATTCAAACCGGGAAAGTATCCGTGTCCTTTTAGTATTTTCAGCTGGCTATTACAAAATGGCAGACATGCAAGCTCACAGTAGTGTCACTTCGTGCCGCGCTGCGAGCTTGTGGATCTGCTGTTTTATTTTGAACATCTCTGAAAAGAGCGGGAACTACTGATTTAGAAGGCAATCGTAGAATCGACCTCAGGCCTTTACAGTTTACAGTTACAGTTTAGGCATTTAGCAGACGCTTTTAATCCAAAGCGACCTTTAATACCTCAAAGCTTGAGGACTGCATTAAGTAAGCGGCTTATACAACCACTGATATCAGGGGAAGACGTTCACAGAGACCTTTCCAGGCTCACAGAGACCTTTCCAGCATTATTGATGAGTGTTTATGTTCAGGTGTACATTAACACACGCTCCACTGATGGCAGATCACACGAGGGGCGGTCCGCTATCGAACAGGACCAAATGGGGGCTCTCCTC
This sequence comes from Nannobrachium achirus, assembly GCF_963921795.1. Lineage (NCBI taxonomy): Eukaryota > Metazoa > Chordata > Actinopteri > Myctophiformes > Myctophidae > Nannobrachium > Nannobrachium achirus. Next base: position 23,117,170 of record NC_137822.1, read on the forward strand.
TAGAGACTGGAAGAAAGGAGAGAGGGGAACGGCTTCTCACAGACACTCTGCATTATTGATTAGAACAGTGCTGCTAAGCAGGGATTTCTCCCTGACACACTATAGAGGCGTGAAAAGAAAGTCACACGCCAAGCGTGCAGTAAGCGGCGCCTTTGAGTTTATTTCACTGAGCTACGTGAACGAGAGGAATGTTAAATAAACCCCTGGCCAAGGGCTGATGTTGCTGGAGTAATATCAGTTGCTAATGAGTTGCAGGTGTGATATACAGACAGACACAAACAAACACACACACGCACGCACGCACGCACGCACACGCACACACGCACACACACACACACACACACACACACACACACACACACACACACACACACACACACACACACACACACACACTCTCACACACACACACACACACACACACACAAAGCGGGCAAGTGGGGTTAAAGGCAGCTGGGCACCGCTTAAGAAGTGATTAAATTAAGGATTCTACAACAATTTATGTGTATATGTATAGACCTACTATGCATGCACGCATGCGTGTGTGAGGATTGTGCACTGTCCGTGCCTATACTCATGACATGCATGTATGGATGAAGACAACAAACAAACTAAAACTAACTAATTAACAACTAAAGTATTCAAGCTGACAACAGTGTCTTGTCTCAGTTGATGACAGACTTCACTGTACATTGCCCTTGGTTCCTTTACCTACAGTAGTCAGTTATTTTTGTGCTCTTTATAGGTGCCATTATTGTTGCCTTTTTGTAGCCTACTGCTTCTGAGGACAGGCTGGGACAGGACTCCCTCGGGAAAAAAAACAAAAACAAAGAAATAGATATCTTGTATCTCAATGGGATTTCACCAGTGTTAACTCTCCTACTGCCAGATCATTTATTTATTTATTGGGTCTGGCGCCATCAAAAAGCGGCTTACCTTGGCGACGTTATAGTAGATAGACAGACAGACATTTATTTATTTATTTTTATTTTTTTTGGTTGTGCAATAGTGCACTTTGGTCTGCCAGGCAGCAGAGGGCGGCGTCATGCGAGAATGAATGTGAATTTGCCTGTTATGTGTTGAAGAAGAAGAAGACCAGTCACTGGCCACAGAGCCTTACAGCCGGAGGAAATCAACAAGGAAGTGAATTGTTCTCCGTTGATCTAACGCATAATGGATTTTTTACACCATCACCGCGGAAAATGTGTTTACAGTAGACGGCCGCGCGACCCCTCATCAGCTTACAGTCATCAGACGAACGAACCGAACGAGCGCCGTATTGGCATCGAGGTTCTGTAAAAAATGGGGCGAACGTTAACGTTCAAAGCGTGGGAAGAGTTAATATGTAGAATGAAAATAAATACGAAGAAACAAACAAATAATCAGATCAGCGAAAAAGATGTTCAACTAGTCCACTTTATTCATGTTGTGGATACATGTTATTGCTGCTGCTTTACACCAGGCATGTTGAGAAGCCTGTAGTAAGAAGCTGTCTGTCAGCACACAAGTCAAGTGTGTAGAAACACTCACTCATGAACTGCAGCATGCATAATAAGAAGCCGGCTTTTCAACAGTTACATTTTCATCGTCATATTAAAAACACAGCTTTTTTTTTTTTGTTGGTTTTAAATCTTTTCACCTTCCCTTTTTAATCAGCATTTTTTTAGTACATATCACTTGATGTTGCAGTTGCACTTCATCCATCATCAATGATGGCTGGGCGATATGGACTAAATTAAATATCACAATATTGTTTTGACAAAATACCTTGATATCAATATAATCATATTGTAACAATCCTTTTTTCTTTTTCAACATAATATGACTATATTGGCCATGTAATTATATGCTCTGAATCACAATCATATTCGAAACACTGCTGGTTTCACAATATGATGTTGTAACAATTATCAGTATTAAAGTGTAAAAATATATGTTGCTAATTAAGGCTACAATGGGATCCTATTTTGAGGACAATGACTAGGTATGTTAGTTGTTTATACATGTGAAAATGATTTGTGAATAATCAGCGCCATCCTCGTAGAGCAACGTGGGCAGGGGGCGTCACAAGGGGTAGGAAAGTGGGACTGAGTTACTAGGGCCCAAGGTGCAGGGGCCCTAGTAACTTTAGCTATTGAAAAATAGCAGATATACAAGCTCACAGCGCGGCACCGAGTGCCGCGCTGCAAGCTTGTAGATCTGCTATTTTTGAAAAGTCGTGAAAATGTGCGCAAATCTTTGAATATATGTATTTTTTAAGTGACTCAATTTTTGCTTCTGGGGGGTCCCTGGAACTAAATATTTTGAGATGGGGGGTCCTTCACATGAAAAAGTTTGAGCATCACTGGAAACATAAGTTTCTTGGCACACATTTTCACGACTTTTCAAAAATAGCAGATCTACAAGCTCGCAGCGCGGCACTCGGTGCTGCGCTGTGAGCTTGTATATCTGCTATTTTTCAATGGTTAACATTCATTGGGGGGCCCGCAGTGAATCCTTGTACCCAGGGCCCAGAATTTGGTGTGACGCCCCTGAACGTGGGGTCCAGGGACCCTCGGGGTTCGTTGAGGACGTTCCAAATGGCCAACCCATCTGACCAAGATTTTCAAATGGCCCTTAAAAGCTCTTAAGACCTGGAACGCATTATTATGCAAGATATATAGCAGATATACAAGCTCACAGCATTTGTGAAATATCTTGAATATTTGTGCAAGTCTTTGAATATTTCTCTAAATGTCTTCTAAATCAGAGGTTTTCAAACATTTTCATGTCAAGGACCCAATGTATTTACACCCATCTCAAAATATATTATTCCAGGGACCCCGGCCCTGAAGCAGAGATTTGAGTTGACAAAAGATTGCTTTGAACAATATATATTCAAAGATTTGTAAAAACGTTCACGATTTTTCAAAAATAGCAGATCTACAAGCTCGCTATTATAGCTAAAGCAAAAATAATTCCAGGTCTTAATGGGTTAAACATGAAAAGGTTGAGAACCACTGCTCTAAAATCATGTTGCTTTTCGGATAAATCAGTCAAAGATCATGTAATACTTTGCTACATTATCACATGGCACCCAGATGCGTTTTTTGACACATAAAACATTCTACCACCTAATGAACCGTGACAATATGACAACATACAGTCACACACATACTGCTGTGCATTATTCTTTACAAAGATGGCCGAGTAGAGGAAGAGGAGTGCTCATTTTTCATCACTCAGTGTCCTGCAATTTCACAACAAAATAGCTGACATTGTTAAATCAGTGTTTCCCAAACTTCTTCAGCCCCGAGACCAAGAAGTTACATTTGGTGTCTACGCAGTGATCCAAAAACACAGAAACAGTGAAAATAACCAGTCTACAGGTTCACAAACTGCTGTGAACACCGGCTATTTTGAGTATTTGTTTAAAAAGAAATTAATTAATTTTCTTATGTGAAATTCTTTTGAAAAATGTTTGATTTTATAATAATAATATATGCGATTATTAAATAAGTATTTTTTTATTTTAATTAAAATGTTTATTGGCCTATAAATATATATATATTTTAAAATGTCTCCTTTCAATTGTGTGAATCGGAATCTGGAATGGTGTCCCTCCAAAAAGAGCGCTCCCTCCTCCAGGCGCAATATGGAATCACACCACATTTCCAGGCAGAGGCAGGTTAGCATTCACCAGCGTCGGCAGGTTAGCATTTCACCAGGTTAGCATTCACCAGCGTTAGTTTTACTGAGGTCAAGGTTAGGGTTAAGGTTAGATTTAGGTGGTCGGACCACCCACACCTCTGCGCTGAACCTAGCTCAGGTTCAGCTTCCGTGGGCGGGGTTTGACTAGAACTGTGGTGCGATTCCTAATAACGCCTCCCCCAGCCATCCTAGGATGAACAACAATGTGTAACAGCGTACAGTAGGCGTCACTCCAAGACTTCTCCCCTTCCCTTTTTTTTCCATCGCTCACTTCCTTGTTCCCCTCTTAACATCTCTCATCCAATCAGGTGCATTACAGTGGAGGAGGCCCCTCCCACCACCATGACATTAAAAGAAAAAAGAAATTGTGAACATGTATGTTGATATTGGGGTCTAGGCAAAAATCCGGCACACTAAAAGGAAATGTAGTGTGTGTTGGCAAAAGAAAACACACATTTACATAATACATCATAATATGAACCGTGGGGGAAGAGTGGTGAATCGTACAAAATAACATTTCAATGATTATTACTGCTATCAAAAATACAATGTGCTCCCTTGTTGCCTTTGAAATCTACTGAATTTTATACGTTCACAGTGCAATATCTCTGTTTTTGCTACATGTATTCTGCTCAACATTCTATCTATGCACTAAAAAGTTAATTCCTCTTCTTTCTCTCTAGAAAAATACTAACATCCCATATAGGCTACTGTACTAATAATTTGTACAGTACATTATTTCCCAATAACTTGGAGGCATAAGTTATAGTAGTAGTTACTGTATGTCTGAAATGTTTTGTTTGTTTTTGTTTTTATCATTAGACCAAAGCACATGCTGCAATCTACAGTACATACAGTACTGTTGAGATGTTTCAATGTGCTACAAGCACATACAGTACTGTACTGAAGCATGTATAGCTGTAGTTAAAATAAAGACCCTTCACGCAGTGAAAACTCAGTTACAGCTTCATCCATCTGATAGCTGCTAAGATGGTCATGATAAGCGGTTAAACAACCCATTGAAACCTGGAAAGCAATCTGTGTCATTTTACACCTACCGGTAACTGACAACGAACTGCGTCTGTCAACGGCGCAGTACAATGGAAGCGCTGAAACGGCAAAAGACCTACTGGTCTGATGTTCGACCTTTCCGTTTCACCGGTGCAGTCGCACACATTTCTCCTGCTTTAACTCAAATCCGTCATAGCATAGTCGTAGCTTGCTGCTCAGCAGGAACAGCAATTAAAAAATATATTTTATAGATATTTTCTCCAAATATTTTCGTGAATGGAAATGGACAGGGTCTGTAGTTACAGCAGTTATATAGGGTTTAACTAGACTTGGAATAGTTGTTTGGCTTGAGAGACTAGGCCGATATAGGGTGTACATGTCTCACCCATGCCTCTGGAGGGGTGGGACATGTGGGGTCATACTGGCTGATGTCCATCCTCTGGGCTGATGCCCATAGCCCACCCATTCCTCTGGGGTCGGGATCCTTGAGGATTTTAGCTATTACGGTTCCTTAACGGTTCCCTTTACCGTAATGATAATTCCAAATGGCCCCTTACAGGTCTGTAACTCTGAGAGTGTACAAATGGAACCAAATGGACCCTTACGGGTCCATTTGGTTCCATTTGTACACTCTCAGAGTTATGGTGGTCTGTGAAATCAAAGCGTTTGAGAACCACCGGTATTGTGATTGTACAGGTCAAGAGAAGTGATAGAAGTCCAAATCCCAGCTCTGATAGTGTGATGAAACCGGCTCCTCGATGTTGGACCCGGTTTCCCCCCCGGTTCCGGGTCTCAGCCCTGTACTGTACATGCTTCTAGCTCCTCTGTGGGGGCAGTGGGGTGGTCCTGGTTGTCCCACCCACTCCACCCACCCATGCCTCTAGCCTCTCTGTGGGGCAGTGGGGTGGTCCTGGCCGGTCCCACCCACTCCACCCAACCCATGCCTCTAGCTCCTCTGTGGGGCAGTGGGGTCATCCTGGCTGCTGTCCAGAAGCTCGTCCTCAGAGAAGCTGATGTGAAGGCAGGTGTCGTCGGCCGGAGAGGGGAACGGCGACAGCGTTTGCTCGCAGTCGCTCGGGTGTCGCGCCGCGGAAGTGGGAGGGTGGTGCGTATGCGTGTAGTCGGGAATGGCCGCCTCTCCGTCCCCGTCTTCCGGGGGGCTGTCACAGCTGCTGGAGGCCGTCAGGAACGTGCCGGTGTCCCCAAGCAAGTCTGCGTCGTCGTCGTTGTCACCGTCACGCAGGGGTGAGAGCAGCGACTTGGTCTCGGAGCGGACACCAGAGTCCTCGCTGCCGCTCTCTCCTTCTCCTCCTTCTCCCTCTCCCTTGCTGAGGGAGTGGAAGTCGGCGGACAAAATGGAGCAGGGGGTGACGTCTTGGAAAGGACGGACGAGGGTTATTAGAGGTAAAAGTGCAGTAAAGCGATATTTTTGTGTAGAAATAGGTCGATGGATAGATCTATATTCTGATTGATAGTAATCATTGCTATAATATATATAGAGTGTTTGCTCTGTAACAGGGAGTCTCCGCGTCTCTCCACGTCTTTAGTAAACAGAAAATAATTTTTCAGGTTCGGGGATGCCAATCTCATCCTATCAGGACACAAGATAAACGAGGGAAAATAATGGGAGTGATGACGCAAAGACACGGGCAGACAAAATTGTACCTGGAACGCCATAAAAATTGGAGCTTATAAATGCGCGACCTCCTCTTTTCAAAAAGTAAATCGAAACTTATAAACATATCAAAACTAAACAGAAAATGTTAAACAAAAGGTCAACTCAAAACGAATTAAACATTCAAAACTATAATAACCTTGGGAAGGACTGGGAGCCATGGTGTTGGCCGGGGGCGCCACACTGAAGTCGTATCCAGGAGAAAGGGCCCTGCTGGCCCGCTTACGGTTGGCGGGCGGTGGGTCCAGCTTGGGGATGGTCTGCTTACACCTGCAGGTTAAAGAAAAACAACAATGACAAAGCTGATAGTTGATGTGCTGGTACCATTTTCTAGACACAAAATGTGGCACCCCACAGACATATTTCCAGAAACAAAATCCCTTTCATGCCCATATATGGAGATTTCTGATGTCATCAATCCCAGGCCCTGTAAAAAACATGGTTGCTATGGTAAACAGTTGGTTGCTAGGGTAAACAGTTGGTTGCTAGGGTAAGAAAACATGGTTGCTATGGTAAACAATTGGTTGCTAGGGTAAACAGTTGGTTGCTAGGGTAAAAAAAACATGGTTGCTGTGGTAAAAAGTTGGTTGCTAGGGTAAACAGTTGGTTGCTAAGGTAAAAAACATGGTTGCTATGGTAAACAGTTGGTTAGTAGGGTAAACCTTCAATGATTTTGACATCTTGTTACTAATCTGTCGGTAGATAATGCCGGTCTTATATAAGGGTCATTTGTGTACGGTGTGATGTCATACTGATGTCAGCAGTGTGACAGGAGATAAGCGACCAACGGTCGCTTATCTCCCGATTAGGGAGTCTTACTGGTTTAAAAGTACATTCATTCATAATGTACCTTTTGTCCCCCTTCCTAGTAATGCAGTGCAGTCAAAAGTACAATATTTGTATTTGAAATGTTGTGGAGTGAAAGTCAAAAGTACAGATCACACCATGTTATCAGACATGACACACGTGCATGTCTCCTTGTATGGGGCGTTCTGTCCGTGACGTTGGTTATCTCCATACATGGAGATCCGTGCTCGTACATACACAAAGCCAGATGTAGGAGCGGTTAGCACCGCTCAAAAAGTACAGTAGGCCTACTCCGAGTGCTATTTTTCAATAGTTAATGCATAAAATAATAATACACTATAATCTGTACCCGTTCTAAATGGGTTGTACTTTGTTACTGTCCACCGCTGGTTAATGTTTTTAGGCTTTGTGAAAAACATCCTTTAAGTCCACACACTCACAAGTTCTTGTGAGTGACAGTAGAACATAACATTTTCCTTTCCTTTGCTTATAATGTATGTCCCTAAAAGAAGATGAATTTTGCACGAATACAGACAGCTCCATTAGATGCTGCAGTGAACGGACTGTCCTATCCATAATGTATTAGCGTTGCTGTCGGGCATAAACCTTCTCTCTAGTGCCTCCAGAGTTCATATATTTCATAAATGAATGCCATATTTAATACCTTGTCTGTCAGTGTCGCACAAAAGTAGTGAACATTGATAAACAATCTAGTTAGACGCCTCAGGGTGACAAGCGACGCGAGGTCGCGCCATGTCTTGGCCATCTGGCCAGTGATGTATATCGGACCAGTTACCCATGTATGGAGACCCCTGTTACCCATATATGGAGATCCATGGAGATATGCTGTGAGACCCCAAACATGAGTTATTCGTTATGTAAAAATCCTATGACGTCTATCACATCTGACATCATACATAAAATCCCTTTTATGCCCTTACATGGAGATCCCTGTCTGAACCAGCCACACAGATATGGGCTGTCTTCCTCCATATATGGGCATTCCCATATGAAGTCCTGTTAGATATGGGCTTTATATTGATGACATCAGGGATCTCCATATATGGGCATAAAAGGGATTCTGTTAGAGTGGTTCTCATGACATCACAAGATACAATCTCTTTTATGCCAATACATGGAGATCCCTATCCGAACCAGCCACACAGATATGGGCCATCACCTGTGATGTCACAGTGATGTGTCAGGGAAACCACAGTGTCAAGCGTTATAGACAGACAGACAGACAGACAGACAGACAGACAGACAGACAGACAGACAGACAGACAGACAGACAGAGATACGGTCAAGCTGTGACAGTTCACATAACTCCATATATGGGCATAAAAGGGATTCTGTTAGTGTGACATCACAGTGAAGCCAGAGCGTGATGTCAGAGCGGCAAACCCATTCTGTTAAGAGTGGTTCCCCTGACATCACAGTGATGTCAGAACATGATGTCACAGTGATGTGTCAGGGGAACCACAGTTGGGGGCATGCATACAAGTGGCTAAATATGTCTTTTTAGACACAATAAGCTGACAATTTCTTTTTTACTGTTTACACCAGACCCATAAGTCACATCTGCCCATGAAGATTGCGGTGCAATGGGTGGGAATGGGCTTATTGTGTCTTAAAATACATATTTAGCCACTTGCATGCATGCCCCCAACCTGGGGGCATGCAAAACGATAGAAAGAAGTAAATGAAAACATTTTAACACCCATCTTTTCTTTTCTATAATGACTATCTAAAATATGAACCCTTGTTGTAAAAAAACAAAGTTGTCCTTTAAAGAAATAATGCCTTTTGAGCTTGTTGATCGCCTATTTTCACCCCAAAAAAGAATCATATTTGATCTGTGGGGACCCCCCACCCTGCCAAGCACTTGCACTATAATGCATTATCAAACGGGGGGTTCCTTTGAAATGAAAAGTGCTGAGAAGAAGAAGGAAAAAGAAATCACTGCTCTAGAGGCTTTTATCTCCACCCCACTTCCCCCCTGCTGAGGACAGGAGAGGGGGGGAGGGGGGGGGGAGATGGGAGGGAAGGGAAGAGAAGAGAAGAGAGGGCTGCAGGCTTTCCTCCTCTACTGAAACACAGTCTATAAATAGACACACTGCAGTCTCCCATATGTTGTACCACAACAACGCCACACGCGTGCCGTGCACCACACACAGACGCGCACAGGGAGGGTTATTTTGTCATTAAGAATGCCGCTTTTGCCTTCCTTTTTTTTTTGTGGGAGGGAGGCATTTCTTTCTTCTACCCCAACTCTAAACATAATCGTTAAAAGCGCAAGGTAAACATTAAACCAACATACTTCTAAAAAGATTTGTCTAGCAGGAACACAACATTTCTCTGGTGGGGTCCATGCAGGAAAACGGTCCTCCCAAGGGTCGGTTGAAAAAGTACTCACATTTTAAGTAAGAGTATCAATAGCCTATTGTAAAAATTGTTCCAAGTACAAGTTTGGTGTACATTGTTGCTTTTTCCTTTCTGTTCCTTTTGGGGTTGTTTTGTTTTTCTGTTGGGAAGGTTTGTTGTGAGGGACCAACTAGGAAATTCTAAAATGTTCTACTGTGCTTGCTGTGCGTATGGTTTGAACCACAATTATGACAGAATATAAATTTCTAAGTTTCAATGTAAGGGGAGCGAATATACCGCATAAGCGAACCAGCATTTTGGGGGTTTTGCGATCTAAATCAATTGACTTTGCATTTATACAGGAGTCTCATCTTTTAAAAGAGCATTCCAACCGATTGGCTAATAAACATTATCGTGTTTTAGCCTTTTCAGCTGCTTCTTCCAAAACCAAGGGAGTAGCCATATTGGCTAGACGTAACCTTAGGTTGGATTTTTTGGGTGATTGGTCTGACAGTGACGGGAGGATAGCTGTTGCTAAAATCCGCTTGGAGGGTAAAATGCTAGCACTAGTCTCTGTGTATGCTCCAAATGTTTTAGACAAAGAGTTTTACAAATTACTAACTAAAACCTTATTGGAACTGACGGATTTCAAAATCATTGTTGGTGCTGACTTCAATGCAACATGGCAACATAACCTAGATAGATCCACTGGGGTAGAAAGCAGAGAACAAGCACTAGCGTCTGCAGAACTACGTGCTTGGGCAAACTCAACTGGCTTACTCGACATCTGGCGTTTAATGAACCCAACGGTTAGAGATTTTTCTTTTCTGTCGGGTAGGCATGCTTCATTCTCTAGGATCGATTACGTTTTTGCCCCTGTTAGCTTGTTTCATAAAATTGCCAAGGTAGAGTTGCTCCCAATGTCACTCTCGGATCACAAGGCGGTGCTGTGTGTTGCTTCACTGAAACAGGTTATAGATAGAGCTCCTAGATGGCGGTTTAACACCACACTGCTGCGCGATGCGGCATTTGTAGCTCAGTTTCAAACTGGTTTGCGTGAATTTATAAATATCAATACAGGCTCAGTTGAGGATCCCAGAATTCTTTGGGATGCAATTAAAGGCTTTATCAGGAGTAATACAACCCTCTATGCGTCCACTCAGAGAAAATTAAGGTCAGCCAAACTGGTGGAATTGGAATCTCGGTTTTCTACTTTGGATAATTCTCTCCAAAATAACTTTGATGTTAGTACAGCAACTCAGAGGGAGCTAGTTAAGAAAGAAATTAACTCCATTCTCAAGCGCCGCTCAGAATTTCAAATGAAACGCACAAGGCAAAACTACTATTTTAATAGTGCAAGACCCAGTCACTTACTGGCTTTACGTCTTAGATCCAATGAGCATTTTGCTGATATTGTTAGTGTCAAATCAACAACGGGAGCCATGGTTACAGAACCCAAAGAGGTCAATGCCACGTTTCGTGCTTTTTATGATGAGCTCTACACCTCCGAGGTCATTCACGATGATGCAGTATGCAATAATTTTTTATCCAACATACAGTTACCAACCCTTAGCGAGGCGGATGCGGAAGCCTTAGATAGACCGCTCCATCTGGCGGAATTACAGGAAGCTGTGCTCGCAATGCGTAGGGGCAAGTCGCCTGGTTTGGATGGGATACCCCCTGAACTTTATGCCATCTTTTGGGAAGATCTAGGTCAGCTGATGCTAGACATGTTTCGATATGCAATTGAAAGTGGCTCTTTCTCCAGGGATGTGAATGTAGCTATTATATCATTATTGTTGAAGAAGAACAAGGATCCCACAGATTGCGCAAGCTATAGACCGCTTTCACTTTTGAATTCTGATCTAAAAGTTTTTGCTAAGGTGCTTGCGCGTCGCTTGCAGGGTTTTATGACCACCTTAGTACACTGTGATCAGACAGGTTTCATAGGAACTAGACTAGCCTCTGATAATGCTAGACGACTATTGCATATCATCGATAGGGCTAAGGAGCTGAGGACCCCCGCCGCAGTGTTGTCGCTCGATGCGTTGAAGGCATTTGATCGTCTGGAATGGTCTTACCTGTGGGCTGTACTAGATAAAATGGGATTTGGTGCTTCATTCATACATTTTGTTAAAGTACTTTATTCTAATCCGTCAGCGATGGTCCTAACCGGTAAGATCTGTTCGCCGCTATTCACGATTGGCAGATCTTCGAGGCAGGGTTGTCCCCTTAGTCCTCTCCTTTTCGCACTTTCACTCGAACCCTTGGCTCAGACAGTGCGTCAGTCTGCAGATATTACTCCTGTTTCGATTAACAACACACAGCATCGCATTTCCCTATATGCTGACGATATTCTACTGTTCATTGAGAATGCACCACAGTCAATTACTCACGTCCTTCAAATCTTTGATCAGTTCAGTTCCATTTCCGGCTACAAAATTAATTGGACGAAGTCAGCCCTTCTACCTCTAAATGATCAGATGAGATCTGCTATCCTGCCGCCCATAATCCCAGTAGTAAGCCAATTCAAATATCTTGGCATAGATATTTTCCCCTCTCTTCAGGCTATTGTTAAGAACAACTATGGTGACACTCTAAATAAGATTTGTCTTGATTTAGATAGATGGTCATCTTTGCCCAACTCTCTCCAAGCTCGAGTTTCAATCATAAAGATGAATGTTCTTCCTAGGGTTAACTTTGTAAGCTCTATGCTCCCTTTGCCACCACCGCCGCAATACTGGAATAAGCTTCACTCTTCGATATCTAAGTTTGTGTGGAAAGGGAAACGCCCTCGTCTTAAACTTTCTCTATTACAACGTGCTAGAGATGATGGCGGCCTTTCATTGCCCAACTTTAAATTTTATTATTGGGCCTTCACGCTCCGCCCCCTTTTAAATTGGTTTAACCCAGCAAATAAGGTTTCTTGGAGAGAGCTTGAGGAGAGTTTAGTGCAGCCTGTTGAATTGAGAGATCTTATCTATTCAAACATAACTACACATCAATGCAAAGTTCGCTTTGGACCTATCATTTCTCATTTAGTGGCAGTATGGAGAGCAGCTGAAAAGATGTGTAAGATTGATTGTAAATGGAACTTATTTTCCCCAGTGTTCAATAATCAAAGACTTTTAATCGAGGATCGCCCCATTCGCTTTCCAAGGTGGAGGGCTAAGGGGATTCGTACATTAGGGGACTTATTTGATAGAAATGGTTTACGACCTTTTCGAGATTTGTGTGACATCTTCAATCTGCCTGGAAATACCCTTTTTTTCTACTTCCAACTGAGAACGTCCATGAGGACCTATGGGGTCCCATGGCAAGCTCCCCTTAGATTGCACCCCTTCCATGAGTTTATCTGTGATGGTAACAGAACAAGAGGTTTGGTTTCCACCCTCTATGGTTTTTTATTAGACTGTAGTTATGGGCCCCTATCTGTTGATACTGTTTGGAGGAATGATGTACCAAATTTGGACCCTGACTTTTGTTGGGACACAGTGTGGTCTAACATTAGGCTATCTTCTAGAAATCCAGACCATCAACAAATTCATTTAAATTTTGTTCATCGGACTTATTTAACTCCCCGCAGACTATGTGCTATGAGGATTTTGAATAATCCCAACTGCACTCTCTGCGCCTCAAATAGTATTGGTACCTTCCTTCACATGGTTTGGGAATGCCCAAATGTGTCGTCATTCTGGAATATGGTTGCCTCAAAACTTTCAACTATTTTTAGTATTAATATCATATCTTCTCCTTCTTTATTTTTATTAAATGACGTCTCACAGTTGCAACTAAACAATATACGCAAGCGCATCTTCTTTGCTGGATTAACGGCGGCGAAGAAGATGGTAGCTACGCGGTGGAAACCTCCTCATACGTTAACGTTTCGCCAGTGGGCCTTAACCTTTCTAGATATAGTATATTTAGAGCAGTCGATAGCAAGGTTACACGGAGCAAAAGAAGAAAACATTAATATGTGGTCGGACATTGCAGATAAGCTTAAGGCTATGATTCAAGAAATCACTATATAGTGGTAACAGCCTAGCACAGGCATGCACTATTGTACATTCCGTGTTGGTCCGGGGAAAGGGGGTGGGTGGGTTTTCTTTTCCTTTTCTTGTTTTGCTATTGTTTGTGTTTGTCTGTTAATTGCATTTTTCTTTTGATTAATGTTTTACTTTTTCTTGTTCTATTCATATGTATGTCTCTAATTTCATGTTATGGAAAATAAAAATAATTGATAACAAAAAAAAAAGTTTGGTGTACATTTACTTGAGTAAAAGTACAAAAGTATTGGTGTGAAAAGGTGCTTAAAGTACCAAAAGTAAAGGTACTCATTAGGGTGCCCTCACACCAAAATACCTAGAGTGGAATCCGCCAATGCATTTCATTGAGAATTGAGCATTTTTTTTTGCCAGTAGAGGATTTCTGCAAAAAACGCTCCATGTCCCAATTCAAGTTTTCAAATGTGTAAAATGTAAATAGGGTTGAAGTGGATAATGTATGTTTTGTAATAATAATCCACAAAGTAAATAGTAACTAAAGTTTTCAAATACATGTAGTGGAATAAAAGTACAACATTTGGATCTGTGATGTGGTGGAGCAGAAGTAAAAGTATTGGAAATTGGAAATACTCAAGTAAAGTATAAATATCTCAACATTTTACTTAAGCACAGTACTCAAGTAAAGTTACTTTACACCATTGCAAGCAGCACAGAGCGAGAGACAGGCATAGACGCCTACCTCACCTAACAAAGCCCAAGTTCCTATACCTGACTGGTGACAGCTTCCCCTCGTCAAATGTGTTTTGTAGTTGAAGGCTGGTTTCACTAATAATATGCAGTGTTTCTCAAACTTTCAAGTTTCAAGGTCTCACTGTAACTCTGACAGTGTACTGGTTCCATTTGTACACTGTCAGAGTTAGAGACTTGTACGGGTCAATTTAGAACCCCCTGAAGGAACCCACAGAGTCCCTGGAATCCACTTTGAGAACCACAGCACTAATGAACGCCTGTGCTGTGGTTCAGTTTCTGTCAGTGATTCTCAACCCTTTTCATTTCATGGACCCCCAGTTTGATCACCATCAGGCGACAGACGGTCCATTTGATACCCGATAGCGTCTCTGGGAACCCGCTGTGAAATCATCTTAATTAACTCAGAGAGTGTGCAAATGGAACAAAATGGACCCTTCCATTTGTGCACTCTCGTATTGGGACTCTGGTCGTTTTAATCATTTTCTGAAAGGTAATTGTGAAAAGGTTTCCACCCAACAGTGACAAATATCGACTGTAAAGTAGATATTGGCAAGGTGGGCTGGACAAGCTGCAAAACCACGGTCCAATTATTTGGCTTGTCATTATAGGTGAACCAAAATGATCAAACAATTTATGAAAAATATGTTTTTTTTTTCTTTAGTAATGCCACATGGTTTCATTTACCCTGCAACAGTTTCACATTGGTACCCCCCCCCCCCTCCCAGCATGTGTGCCCGCACGCACGCACGAATGCACGCACACACACGCCGCGACATTGCCATCTGTAGGGGTGGAGTCATTAATGTCATGCCGTTCAGTTTGGACAGTCTGCAGGGAAGGATGGACTCATGTGTCCTCGTGTATTAAAGCTCCTCAGAGACGCCTCCTAATCCTTGCTCCATGCACCTTATGTATATAGATTTGACATCAATTTACAATTTAGGCAATAGCAAACTTAATCCAGAGCGATTTACAAGGACAGTACAAGGTAACACATCACATGCATACAAGTAGTAAACTAAAAATGTAGGTAAACCAAGAACCTATTCAAGCAAATCAATAAAAACAAACCATCAACAATCTGTACATCGATACATACTATAGCTTGATGTACGATAGGATGCCAATACAGTATCTTGTTAGAAATATTTGTCATTATCATTCCTGTCGGACAGAAACCTCCCACCTCCTTATTATAACTTTTTGTATTTTTTCTTTAATTACCGTTCCCACTTGATCATCAAGCTATTTTAGATTTTTTTTTCTATTTGAATCCTGAAAAGTAACAGTTTTGGACATGTGAGTGAATTAGTGAAATGAGTACAAATGCTTTTCCTTTGCGAACTGCTAATAAAGTATTCAATCAATTCCATGAATTCAATCAAGGAGTGTCTGCCTGACAGAGACGCTATCTGACTTGTTTTACAACATCCTCCAGGTTCGTAAAGGCTTTACAGGACATCTGGACTCAGGGTTCCGAAAAAAGGTTCAGAGACCTGCATCCACCAGAAGTCCAGAATGTAGTCATATCACCGCCATTTTCAGAAGAAAAGTCCAGATGTGGAAAGGAGCATGCTGTTGGCCTCAAATGAGCGTAACAATGCAGCAATGGGCGAACAACACTGACAGTGTCTCCATATGGACAGCAGCACAGGCTATTACTGGCTGGTTGGACCCATGGTTAGGATCGTGCACATCCGCATAATACTGCGACTGGATGTAATTATGCTATTATGCACTCATTAGGAGAGCAATCACCGTGCTGAAGTCTTTACAGCTGACAAGATACAGGCTGACATGATGCAGACAGCACCCATCACATGCACGCCATTCGCACAGCCGTCAGTGATGGAAAAAGTACAGACATATTGTCCTAGGCTATGAAAGTAAAAGTAAAAACAAATATTCTTGAAAATTTGATTTACAAGCTCACAACTCGCCATTATGGGACTGAAAATCGGCTATATCGAATTGCTGAAGTAAAAAATAAGGCTTGATTTTGTAATGCCTGTTTTATATCAACAACATAAATCTAAAATGTAACTAGTAACGTTTTTAAATAATTGTAGCGTAGTAAAAAGTACCTCTGAGATGCAGTGGACTGAGTGGAGTAAAAGTATTTAAGCATCGATAAATCTGAACAATCAAAGTAAGGCAAAGTAGTGCAAAAGAACATACTGGTAACTAAGTAAGTTTTTAATAACTCTACAATTACAAATTAAACATTGGCCAAATTCTCAAATATTAGAGGCAGAAATTTTGAAAATAGAACTGTGTAATATAAAATGTGATGCCTCAACTCTTAGTTCTCGTCAGGGTGGGGGAGGGTGGGGGTCCCCAGTTAAAATATGATTATTTCGGGGGTCCCGGCCTGAAAAGGTTGAGAACCACTGGTCTATAATACTCACAGAGAGAGAGCGGAGGAGGAGGAGGAGGACAAAGGAGCATGAGGAGGCGATGAAGGGGGGCTAGGCAGTAGCAAAGACCCCCCTGCAGGAGAGGCAGGCTGAGGCAGTGTAATGATGACAGGGACAGCAGGTAGGGCTGATGGGCTGATGGAATACATATCATGGGTTTTAAACCCAGTGACCAATTTAGGCCTGAAAAATACCTAAAAATGTCATCTAAATCCTAACGGTTTTCTGAAAAACGTATGTTTCTATGATCAGTGGTGCTCAAACTTTGTAATGTCAAGGACCCCTAGAAATATTATGTATTTGACCGCAGACTCCCATCTCAAAATATTTAGTTCCTTCATGTCGAGGACCCCCAAATTGACACTTACTAGCCCCCATTTGAAAAGATATGACAGGGACCCCCCCATAAGAGAAGATCTTTACGGCTCTAGCAGTGATTCTCAACCATTTTGATTTCAAGGAGCCCCAGTTTGACATGCATTAGGCTACGGATCACATTTAATGGTATTTCTAATATCTCTGAGACCCCAATTTATATTGTATTTATTAATGAATTTTTAATTAATGGTACATGAGGGGGGTTTAGATGAGGATGAGGAGGAGCAGGAGAGAGTCCTGGTACCTGTACCAAAGAGAGGGGAACAAGTTAGGCTCTTACTGCATTTAACATGTGTTTAGTAAACCATTGAGACCTGAGGCTGATTCTACAAAGACTTTTCAAAAATAGCAGATCTCCGTTTTTAATGGGTTAAAGACCTCTATAGCAGTGGGTCCCAAACATGTTCATTTCAAGGGCCCCCAAATTGAGTATTTGGCTGTGGGCCGGCTGGGCCCCCAGTTGAAAAGATGTTGTACCAGGTAGGCCCACCCACATAAGAGATTATTTGTCAGCCTTTGTCACAATGTGTTTTTCAAAAATAGACACATAAAAGGAAAAGAAGAAAAGACTGAAGCAGGGGATGTTTCCATCTTAAAGTATGTGTCATAAGTCATAACTGAAATCTAGTCTGCTTTTGTTGTACTTCCGTCAATAACAAGAGGGACTGAGGATAACAACGGACAATGGATAAATCTACACGTCAATCTCAGACTTATTTACATAACAATCAGCTGGGACTCACAGACACATGGACACACAGGAAATAAAAAGTGGGCATTCTGTGTAGTTAGAGCAACATCTAGGCATGTGGGCAGACAAAATGTGAGACGCTACAAGAGAACAGCGAAAGAGTCTTTTCGGACGTATATCAGAGAGAATTTCGGCGCAAGTAAATACAAAAATCGACCTCAAAGATTAGTGTGCAACCAGCTTAACTGTCATGCTTAATTTATACTGCATGGGTCTTCAACAGGGGGTCCGGGACCCCTAGGGGATCCTCAGAGTTACTACAGGGGTTCCCCCAAATCTTGAACTTGAACCCTAGCGTCCATATTCGGAGGACTTTAGACTAAAATAGTAGATCTACAAGTTCACAACGCCTCTTTGTGAGCTTGTAGATCGACTATTTCCGGCCACAAGCTTCGGTGTAGAGGGGAAAAAGAGCAGACCAAGTATAGAGTGAAAGGTCATGTTTATTAAGTATTGACGGTTCAAGTGGTTAAATATCTGAAAACACAAATTGACATGAATCCAAAATAAACTACTGATCTTGCTGTCAAACCATGAAACTACTGTATATGGAATCGATGAACAGGTTGTGGGGGGCCCCCGCTTCATCTCTCTCTCAACTAAGGGGTCCTTGGCCTGAAAACGTGGAAGACCCCTGATTTATACTGTATTGTGGGACCACGGTTTGCCTGTTATCCCCAGCCAATCATGTGTGTTGATTGTTCATCGCGTGCACCTGTTTCTTGTTAGCCCTGGTGTCTCTAAAAGCCTGTCGGCCTGTTCAGCCTGTTGTTATTTCAGTTGCTGAACATGTGCTAAGTTTCCTGTGCATAACGTCTGTGACTGGAGAAATGACGACAGCGTTGTGTGAGATACTTCCAATTGTTCGAGAAATGAAGAGCTGCGGAAACCCTTGCATTCTCAGACCATATCAAAGACAAAACTGCTCTCAAAACCAACCTCTTCAATATGGCTTGCCCCAGCTGCCTGCACATGCTCCACTGTTATGGGTTTTACTCTAGGACACAACCATTTCTTTACTCTTTTTTTCCTAATAAAGTTGATTATTCTTTTGTTTTCTCCCTCCCAAATGTGTAAGTGTCTTTGGGTACTTAGAAAAGTCCTATATAACCCATTAAAACCAGGAAAGCATCTGTGTCATTTTAGATTTTTGCATTGGCTATAGCAGATATACAAGCTCACAGCGCACTGCAAGCTTCTACATCTTGCTATTTTTGAAAAAGGTGTGACAACTACTGACTTGGAAGGTATCTGTAAAATAGCTACTAAAGAGAGACTGGTTTCTAGGGTTAGGACCCGCCGCAGTGGTGTCCGGTTGGAACTTAACCGAGATGCCTTGAATCGTATGAGAGGATCTGAAGTCTTGCTGGGAGAACTAGCCGAGTATCTTGAGATGGTTGTAAGTGATGATAAGCTATAGGCTTCGTTGATCCTGGCGGTAAGGGCTGAGTCGAGGAATGCTTCACTCCCTGGTGAGAATTGCTCCTTTATATAGGGCCCGCCTGTGTACTGTATGACATCACGCCACATCATCAGCTGGGGACTCTATGATGTCATCGTATATCCATATATGGCCATCTCCGTATATATGCCACATCATCAGCTGTGGACTCTATGATGTCATCGTATATCCATATATGGCCATATCCGTATATGGACATATAAGTCGTCCATGCCCAAGTATGGGCCGGTGAGGTCAGACCCCGTGTGATGCGTGGGCTATCTCCATACATGGAGACTCAGCTGAGAGCCTTCGCAACAGCCGCCCCAGATTTCCTGTGGAAATCGATAAAATATTAAGAAGGCTCGAAGGTGTCTTTCATTCGGTCAGGGCAGGAAGACTGATTATCCGTACTACTGGTGGTCTGCCGCTGGTGATCTGTCCGATCTTTGATAAGACCTGGTCAGTTGGGATTTCTTATTGATACTGTGAAGGGCAGTAAGGTGGTATTGTGGACAGCTGGTGCACTGGGTTTTAAGGTTACACTCCTTTGCTCTGTGATTGCGTGCGCAGTTCCAGCACCGCGACTCCCTTATGATCCAGTCACGCCTCTGATCGGTATCTAGGCGCTTAAAATGGTTGCATCCACCGAGAAGATGTCCCCTGCGGTTACAATATGGGCAGTACCGTTCTCTTTCATCCTTTCGGTTGTCTTGTCCATCAAACGTTAATGAGTCCGCCGCCCCATGCATGATGGTTGCTTGCCTCCGATTTGGTACTTGATCGGCTCTGCGTGGTTGACCTCTTGGTGGACTATTCCGTTCTCGGGTAGATCGTGCTTGTGGTCTTTCGGCTTGCACTTTGATCTCGAACTCCAACCATTCCGAAAAAACCAACAGGGAGGGTAAACTGACATGTCTAGGGTAGATAAATCTCCGGAACATTGACTCTAGATAAGGGGATAGTTTCTTCAGAAGCTGGATGACATGGGATCCACATCCCAACTCTGCCTTTCCTTTTTCGCCTAACATGGTCAGCGTACATACCAGTGAACGAACTTTGAGAGCGAATGTCCTGAATGCCTCTGTATCTCCCCCTCTAATGCTGGGTCCATCCGTCAGCTCAGTGAGGCGCTGCATGGCTATATGATGAGGTTTCCCAAACCTTTCTTCCAGAGCAGCCATGGTATTTGAAAAGGGACGGATTGAATTGGCGTACCCTTCAGCCATTAGCTGGGCTTCTTCCAGTTGAAGATGATCGCACAGTATCCTAAATTTGAATCCTTCAGGGGTGTTAGGAGTGAATGTGACTCCCAATGCTCTCTTTAATTTGGAGAATTCTCTGGGATCCGGAGAAGCAAATGTAGGAATGATGGGTGCTGGGCCCCGATAAATCTGACTCATGTTCCAGTGCATGTCAGGGTGGCGCTGGTCTTCCTTGGGTTGAGACGAGGGTCGGTTTGCTTGGTGGTTGTCTTCTGGATGATAAGCGGTTCTCTGCCTATCAGGCTCCGGTCTAACTGGGGATCGGGACCGACCCCTGGATTTTGACGACTGATCATCTCTGGGAAAGTTGGTAGGATAGTGATGCCCTGATGGGTTTGGATGAGCTGAGGTCACAGTCTCATGACGCCGCCCCGTTGATAGGTAGTGGTTCTGGTGGCTCTGTATGCCTAATGGGTAGGTGTTTCCCATCCGAGATCCCACATCTCCGGGACATGGGTATCTTGATCCATGATGACTAAGATCCATGGAGCCTTCAGGGCCCGGAAGCCACTGAGGTCCCACATCTCCAGGACCTGGCTGTCTTATCTGTGGTTCTGGAGGCAACTGAGGTCCCACCTCTAAAGGATCTGGGCGTACTACTTGCTGATGCCAAGGACCTCCAGAGGTCTCAGGCTCTGGAGGTAGCTGAAGTCCCACATCTTGTTACTGCAGTAGGCCCTATTCCCGGGTTTCGGCACCATGTAAAATAGCTACTAAAGAGAGACTGGTTTCTAGGGTTAGGACCCGCCGCAGTGGTGTCCGGTTAGAACTTAACCGAGATGCCTTGAATCGTATGAGAGGATCTGAAGTCTTGCTGGGAGAACTAGCCGAGTATCTTGAGATGGTTGTAAGTGATGATAAGCTATAGGCTTCGTTGATCCTGGCGGTAAGGGCTGAGTCGAGGAATGCTTCACTCCCTGGTGAGAATTGCTCCTTTATATAGGGCCCGCCTGTGTACTGTATGACATCACGCCACATCATCAGCTGGGGACTCTATGATGTCATCGTATATCCATATATGGCCATCTCCGTATATATGCCACATCATCAGCTGTGGACTCTATGATGTCATCGTATATCCATATATGGCCATATCCGTATATGGACATATAAGTCGTCCATGCCCAAGTATGGGCCGGTGAGGTCAGACCCCGTGTGATGCGTGGGCTATCTCCATACATGGAGACTCAGCTGAGAGCCTTCGCAACAGTATCATTTGGGTGCCTACAGTTTTGTACATCACTTAGTATGAAATGCACATTTCTGGTCTCCTAAGTGTCCACTGAATGTCCGATGATCAGTGTTGCTAAATCTCACGAGAGTGTATTTTTGACACACAGGTCTCAAACTATGATACTTTCCTCCTTATTTGTCTTAAAAAGAAGACATTGATGTAAAATGACTTGTGAAGAAGAGGTCCAATATTTTCTAGAGTGACTATGGGGCTATTTTGACATGGTGTTCACGTCTCCCATTGGAATTAATGGACTCATGACCTACTTCTGCTCTCCTAAAGGGGAAATGCAGGAAGTCAAGCGAAGTCAAGAGTCCTGCTTTCTATTGATTTGTTCTTGTTTGTACATGGTTGTGTGGAGAGGTCTCACACTTTCGGATTATTTCGATCACACATGCACCTGAAACAGTCGTGTCCCATTCACTTCCATTCGAAGCGAGCTTCCGGCAGCGTAGCAAACTCTCATCACGTGCCACGATCTGCCATCATGTTGAGTTTAACTCAGCAGAACCGAAAGAGAGAGAGAGAGAGAGAGAGAGAGAGATAGACGCCGCTCCCCAAAATAAAATAAAATCTTTTATTTTGAAATGCCCACTGGCTTGACATTGGCCCACTTGACACCTGCATTGAGAGCCCAATCAGATCAATTGCTTGACGGCCCTCTGTTTCCTGTTTACATTTTAGCGCCAGGCATGAAGAATCTATCCTCAGCTGTGAGTGAGAGCTGTCGTCAGGTTGTTTACCGATAATTTACAGCATGGCTCAGAAACTAATTTCAGATTTATTTGGGGGAGAAAAAAAAGAGTTGTACAGAAGCAAGTAGGCCACTGGTGTTGATGAGTCTGTGACTCGGAGGAGGACGACGACGATGTGGAGTTACTTTCCACTGAATTTCCATTTAAGGTAATAGCATTTATTGTATTGTGTTCTGATGGGCTGCTGTGCCTACTGCTGCTGTACTGTATTTTATTGTGTTCAGTGTTTTGCCGGCCGCTGTGCCAACTGCTGCTATACTGACTGCTGCTATAGGGAAAGTGTTGTTCTGGATTGTGTCGTAGAAACATGAAAAAAGAATGTTGGTCCTGATAGTTAGATCATTGAAATTAGTCACCAGCGGGGGTGTGGGACCTGTGGTGAAAACCTGGCATTGGAGCCCGGTGGGGGGTTGCTACGCCAGTGGAGAGAGAGAGGTAGATTGTCTTGGCTTTAAACCCGTTTTCCTGGGAATTCCAGAAAACAAAAGCAAGTACACAGTAAATTCCTTGGCTCAGTGTAAATATTTGTGACTCAGATATACACATGTTTATGCTGTACACTCTCTGAGGCAAATTTGCCAAAGGCTTAATCAGTGAGTCTCAACCCTTTTCACTTCAAGGATCCTCAGTTTGACATGCATTATGCCACGGACCCCCATTTGATAAATCGTTTATTTATCTCGGGGACCCCAATCTGCACTATACAATCCTCACTGTTAATTTACGTCTGAGATTGTACAAATGGAACGAACAAGAACAACAATGGAATCTGTGAAAAATATTGTCTAAATACAACCAGTAAGTGGAAAATGTTGCATGATTAACTTGTGGGGAGATTTCTGCCCCCCCCCCCCTTTTTCTTTTTGTATATATCACTTTATTGATGAATTTCATGACTTTTGCAGTAAAAGTAGAACTACTGATCATCCATTTCAAGAGGAGGACAAGTCAAAGTTATGGAAAAACACTGACAGGTTTTGTACTTATAGAAGATTATCACCAGGATTACAGGGTAACATTCCTTAGAAATCTTCGTCCTATAGAATGGCCTTATATAAAAGGCAGCTGATTCAAAATAGAACCAAATATTTGAATTCTGATTGTTTTGGGATGTAGGGACACCGGTAGACCATTTGTGCAAGTATGATGTAAAAGCAACCAGCAGGTAGAAAATGACAAAGGATTGAATTGGAACTCCATCTTTCAGGCTATTTTTTTTTGCCTATGTGGTGGAGTCCCTTCATGGATCAATTTCATGACTTTTTTTGCAGTAAAAGTAAAACTCGGGACAGTCCATTTCATGAAGGGGTCATGCTAACTATATGTTCTATCACGGGGAGGGGTATGTCAAAAAACATTTGGTTTGCTCCTGCACTAACTTCACTGTCACCTGGGGACCCATGTGGGGACCCCCATGGTGGTCCCGACCCACAGGTTGGGAACCAGTGTCCTTGATGACTGGTGTTATAGACCGTCCACATGCAGCCATACCATTATTGGACTCAGTCTTGTTGAATTGTCCTGCGCTATGGACAGACTTTTATTTTGACATGTACTGTATAGAGGGGTATAGGGTTTCAGACTGTGTGGGTACGCAGGCTGGGATTGGTTAGGAGAACTGTGCAACAGGAAACCACAGGATGTGAGTCTGGCTGTAAGGGCTGAGCTGCAGGCTCTCTGGGCTGGCGTCTCGCCAGGTATGATACGAGCTTGCGTGTGGACGCACGCACAGTCGCACGCATGCACACGCACACACCTTACAAATATATGCACAATGACAGAAACACATAATTAATGTACATACAATATAGTCCAAGAGTCTCTCTATTCCAGGAGTTCTCAAACTGTTCCTTGCCAAGGACCATAGCCATAGCAAACATTGCCAATCTAGAAATTCAGGTTGAAAGGGGATGAACTGGCACAACAATCGCATCAATTTCATATTCATATCATTTTTTTTGTTTCTTTTTTTTTACTTTGGAAACCTGTGCAATAGTCTTTAGCACTGTTTTCCAAACAAGTTGCGGATTATACAGTAGGTCGAGAGTAAATTTCTCTTTATTTATTGTTTCCTACATTTTGTTTTGAATAATTAGTATTTCAATAAATGTCAGGTGAGGACAGTAAAATATGGCACTGAAATAGTACTTTTAAAACCACTTAAAGTCTCCACTTGAGTTGACCGTATCCCCCAGGGCTGTACTGTATACTAGGCCCCCTCCTGTTTCTGCTCCACACTGAATATCTTGGCCAAAACCAGCCATCTGTTCAAAACATAGTCGTTCACAGCTTGAAACGGTACAATAGACACGGTCGCTGTTGGTCAGAATCCTCTTTTCTCCCTATTCTAACTTTTCATGTGTTTTCCCCGTAAATGAAGATCCTACTTCATTGCTTCCCAAACAGTGGGTCGGGACTAGGGATGGGACGATAAGCGATATTATCGTTTATCGTGATAAAAAACACTCACAATTATCGTATTGGGGAGATTTAATATATTGTCATATCGTCCTCCGTCATGCACTGGGATCAATTCATATTTATTTGCCGAGCCGCATATCCGGTAGCACTTAAACCCTCTATAATTGGTAAAAGGTACTTATAATATACATAATACAGTATTTTTTCACTCTATCAAATGTCTTTGCCAAAAAATAGCCAACGCGTTGCGACGCGTTGTGAGCTTGTAGATCTGCTATTTTTTGGCAAATGTTCCTCCCCAGGATAATAGTGTTGATTATCGCGATAATATCGTAAATCGCTTTTTCTTTGGTCACAATAATCGTGATATGACATTTTCATATCGTCCCATCCCTAGTCGGGACCCATTTGTGGGTCTCGGACACATTTTTTTTATTGGTCCCTTAATGTTTTGTTTCCTAGTCTTGAGCTTAACTTTAGAGAAAACTGTTGCGCCCTTGGCGGCAGGTGCTGAGGTCTGGAGGAAATGAAGGAAGGCTGGCAGAAAGGACTCGCTCACTGCATTTTAAGGAATACTCCTTAGACTGAGACTTATGAAAATATCATTTCATTTATTTTTAGATGCCCATAAAGTGCTCGGTGCTCAGTGAAAATGAAAAAGCTAACGTTTCGGTCCTGGGATTTTAATTCGTCAGTGCTTGATCTAGGCCTAGTCTTGATCTAAAAGGTTTGGGCACCACTGCCATACTTGATCAAGTATTTACTTGTTATTTTATTTGACAGGGACAACAAACAAATAAAATCTATCTAGTTGAGGCCAATTTACGACCCATGTCACACACAAGTATCAAAAATATCAGATCTACAAGCTCAAAGCCCACCGTGACGCCTTTTGAGCTACATTTCAGTCCCAGTAGTAGTGCATCCCTCCTCATTAACCCTATCAGTGCCAGTTTTCACCACTAGAGGGCGCCCAGTGGCCAAAGAATTCATCATAAAGATACACTGTTACATGCACAAGCCCTGCGCAGCCATGATGCACCAAAACACTTTCCTCTGTTCATTTACAGGAACAGGATGAAGTTAGCTTGAAGTTAGCTATTGGCTACCAAGCATTTTAGAAGACCTATTTTCGGCGATTTAGCCATGATTAAACCTTGCACACCTCATGGATATGCTTGGAACAGAGAAAATGAGCTCTAAAGATCCTGGATTGCATTGGAGTGGATGGTAAATATCGGCGGCGCGACGCTCTCGCGGGCCGTCTAAACAGAATATAGTGGGGTTCAAAAAAAAAAGTAACTTCAAATTTTTTTTTATTTTTTTTTACAAAAAAAAAAAAAAAATGTTATCCCGAACTAGTTCGGGATAGGCACTCAGGACGTTAATACGGCCCAAATTATCCCGAACTAGTTCGGGATAGGCACTGTATGAGTTAACTCGTATACTTGCTGGTGCAAGCACACCAAAAATAGTTAATCTATCAGCTCACAATGCGTGTCAGTGCAACGCATTGTGAGCTTATAGATTGGCAATTTTTATGCTGAAATGTTGGCTGCAAATCAATGGTTCTCAACCTGTGGACCAGGGACCCCTGGTGGGCCGTGAGGATATTGCAAGTCGGCCGCCAAATAATTGGCAAAAAACAAAGGTTTTATTGATTGTGACATTAATATGAACATCTTACTTGTCGTCCATGTATGCTGAATTTCTCGCTGAGAACGTGACGACTTCAGAATTCCCGTTGTTCTGCGACTCCTCTCTCGCGCCGATGAAAGGGTCCGCCTCCCTGCTTGCCGAGCCAGATGGTTTGGTCCGCCCGTTCTCGAGGTTGAGCAGGTTGAGGTAGGACTCGGCACAGTCCACCTGGGCGGAGGCGAGAGGGTTGCTCGGCCACGCAGGGGTGGAGGTGATGTGGTTCTTCAGGTTCAGAGAAAGAGCTTTTGTTGACGCAGACACCGTGCTCCACGACGAGTCCTTGTCTTCTGTGATAATGAGACCAGACAAAACACAAAATGCATCACTGATCTCCACATTTCATTTATTGTCTCTTTCCATTTACCTTTCTATCCACATTATTTATTTCCATCTGTCTCGGTCTGTCTGTCTGTCTGTCTGTATCGTTCCAATACTTGCAACGTCGTATAACAGTGTCGCATGCTCTGGGAAGCGTTGTGAGCTTTGGCTCTGGTTTTCAGCGCACCACTGTCATACGGTGAAGGATAAAGCAGGCCTAACTATCTCTCTCTCAACCATGCATGAGTGCTGACTCTTATTCCAGAAGAGGAGCGGGCACAGTGCCAGTCACAGTAATTAAGTCAAGCATGTCTAAGATGAGCCTGATTAGCATTTCCTAGCAGGGCAGCTAACATGATTAATAAAAGCAGAACGCACTTTTATGTTCAACTAAGACACCCGTAAATACACACACAGGAAGAACAAACATTATGTAGGATGCAGATGTAGTAGGAAGTGATATTTTACTTAGAACCGTTTTAAAATATGTGTTAAAGAGCATTATAGTATGATAGTAATCACTGCTATAGACTGTTTGTTCAGTAACGGGAGTCTCTCCGTCTCTACAGATCTTTAATAAATAAAAAATACATTTCTAGGTCAGGATACCAATTTCATCCAATCAGGAGAGAGAACTCATACTGGATAAACAAGTACAACTGGAAGTGATGAAGCAGAACAAATAGACAAAATGTGTACTACTTGAAGCTGATTAATGGGTTTTCATGTCAAGGACCCCCGAAACTATATGTATTTGGCCGCAGACCTCCCCATCTCAACTTTCGATTTAAAAACACATTATTGAAAGATTTGCACACATTTTCGTTATTTTTTCCAAAACAAAAATTGTCTAAAACAAACGTTCAAAAGTGGTTAAAATCGAAAGGGACACAGCTGCTTTCCAGTTCTAAAGGCCATTCACACTGAGTGAGCACTATAACTATAACTATAACAAATAAAGTTTAAAAAAGTCAAGTGGATGGCAGTGTTCACAACAACTATAAAAAGAAAAAATACAATGGTGAAAGATATAGTTATAGACTATAGAGCGTATGCGCGTGACATCATCCTCATACCCGGAAGTTATGCGGGAACGACTACTGAGTGGCAAAAAAATCATTTCTGGCCTTGACAGCCCATATATATCTAAACAGAAAAGTCCTCTCTAATTGCATTAAACAATGTTAAACAACATTTAACTCACTTTGCCACTCACTTTGCCACTCGATTTGCCATTCACTTTATGCATGCCCACACCCTCTATAGTTATCTTTATAGTTATATCTTGCCCAGTGGGAACGGCGCTCTAATGGGTCAAATGTGTGTAAAAAACTGTGAAGTCAGCGCCCCCTACCTGCTGGCTCCTGGTGCGGGGGAGGAGGAGCATCTTGTTGCAGGGCCTCCATGTCCCTGAGCTGCTGCACCAGCAGGGCCAGGTGCCGCAGCAGGTCTCGGTTCTGCAGCACCAGCTGGTGGACGCGCGCCTGCGCCTCCATGCGGGCGGCGCTCTCCGCCGCCATCTGGTCCTTCAGCAGCTGTACCTGAGGGCGGGAAGCAGCAGCGTAAAGTACCGTAACTAAGTGCGTTTGCTTGAGTAATGTGCTTAGGTACACGTTTGAGATATTTGTACTTTACTTGAGTGTTATCAATTTTAGGGTGCCCTCACACCAAAATACCTATGAGAGTGGAATCCGCGTTCCGCCAATGCATTTCAATGAGAGTGAAGCGGTTTCATGCCAGCAGAGGATTTCTGCAAAAAACGCTCCCTTATCATTGAAATGCATTGGAGGAACGCGGATTCCACTCTCATAGGTATTTTGGTCTGAGGGCACCCTTACAATGCTTTTACCCCTACTCCACTACATCTCGGATCCAAATATTGTACTTTTACTCCACTATATTTATTTGAACACTTTACTTACTAGTTACTGTGTAGATTTTGATTATTACTACAAAACATACATTAACCACTTCAGCCCTGATAAACAATTTGACCATTTGAAAATAGCCGCTCTACAAGCTCACATTGTGAGCTAGTAGATCTCCTATTTTCAAAATATTTTTATACATTCCAAAACGTGAAATGGGATATTCTGCACAATGAGTACTTTTACTTTTGCTACTTTAAGTACATTTTGAGGCCAATACTTTTGTACTTTTACTCAAGTACATTTTGAATTCCGGACTTGTAACAAAGTATTTCTACATTGCAGTATTGATACTTTTACTTAAGTAAAACATTTGAGTACATTTTCCACCACTGGCGGGAGGCGGAGCGGACTGAGAGACAGGCCGTGGTAAAAAACCATTGCCACCACTCCGACATGCAGTCGGTGTTGGTTTTGACAGCACAGTTTTGATTTAGCTTTAGCCATAGTTTTTGAATAGATTTATTTTTGAGCGGAGCTCCAACATCTGGCTTTGTCCGGTTTCCAAAAAATGTCTGGTCCCCTGGAAATGTGGAGCGTGGCAGAAACTAGCAAAAATAGCTGATCTACAATCAAAAATGTCTGCAAATCCCCTGAAAATCGACTGTCTTGCCAATGGCCGGACGTTAGGGCTGTCACGATTATGACATTTTACATGACGATTAATTGTCACTCAAATAATTGCGATTAACGATTTAATTGTGTTTTTGTCGTTGACAATTACATTTCTGTTTGGCTTGTAGGCTTTGAAGTTGCACATGGTAGATATGACACATAACCTAAATATACAAATAAATTACTGACATATTTGACAACTTTATACTTAAAAAAGAACATTGATAGTGGAAATAGCCGATCTACAAGCTCACAACGCGTCGCGATGCGACGCGTAGTGAGCTTGTAGATCTGCTATTTCCACAATTTTTTTACTTTAAAAAATATATATGAAAATTGTCCAACATGGAAACGATAAAGACGATTATGAAAAATAATCGCGATTATGTCAAATAATCGCGATTAGACGATTATGTAATAATTGTGACAGCCCTACAGGACGTGTCAAGTTTTTAAATCTGTACATCTGGCCTACATTTTGGAGCACACAGCTAAATGTTTGTTGTACACCCAGGGTCCCATTGGCCAAGCTTCGCAGGACACCCTGTGATTGGCCAGCGGGACGCAGAACGGGTACACATTATTGTGTATCATTATTTTATGCTTTAACTATTGAAAAATAGCAGATATACAAGTTCACAGCACGGCACCGAGTGTCGCGCTGCGAGCTTGTAGATCTGCTATTTTTAAAAAATTGTGAAAATTAGAATTTTTACCCGATTCTATAAGTGTCTTTTGAATCCTTCTAAGGTTTTTTGAAAAACCCTATGTTTCTATGTCAGCCATCTGGCGGGCCATCGTCAAAGAAAAGGTCCTTTTCACTCAACTGGAGCTCAGTTGGTCTGTTCTTGAGAGACTACTATGTCAGTGGTTCTAAAACCTTTTCATGTGAAGGACCCCCAAAATGATATTTATTTGGCCACGGACCCCCATCTCAAAATATCTAGTTCCAGGGACCACTCAGAAGCAAAATTTGAGTTACAAACGTTAAAAATACATATATTCAAAGATTTGCACACATTTTCACGACTTTTTCAAAAATAGCAGATCTACAAGCTCGCAGCGCGGCACTCGGTGCCGCGCTGTGAGCTTGTATATCTGCTATTTTTCAATAGCTAAAGCATTCAATAATTCTAGGCCTAATGAGATAGCACCGCTCACTTCAAACTAAGAGCCAAACAACACAGTCGGAATTTAAAAAAGAAAATCTCCTTCATGTCAACACCTCAATTGGAAGAGAATATTCCGATTACGGCTCCATTTGCACACTCTCACAGTTACAGACACCCGACTGGGTCCATTTGGACCCATGGTTGTTCCCAGGACCCGGCGTTGAGAACCACTAGCTGACCTAGTTCATTTCTTTTTAGGGTCTTTTTATGCCTTTATTGGATAGGACAGTAGACTGACAGGAAATGGGGGGAGAGACGGGGAGTGACAATGCGGCAAAGGTCGTCCGGATCGGGAATCAAACCGCTGACGCCGTCAGGCATCAATGCCTATGTAATGCCTATGTGGTATGCGCCTGAACCAGTAGGCCAGCGGGCACCCGAGTTCATTTATTTTTAATCACAAAATCCCCAATTATATTCCCTATTCAATATAATGTTACAATCACACACTTGAGTCCCCCACACACACTACAAACGGCAGACTCTGCAGAATACTTTTATAGGAGGAATAATTTATTCAAATTTCTATTCGCAGGCCCCGAAATTGAAAATAATGACGGACAGGGGCTCTTTGTGTTCATAATTCAGTGAGTGCTGCATTGTGCACTGACAATGAATGTCTGCAAATATGACTGACGTTGAAAAGTGAATGTTTTGCCCAGATGATTTTAAGAACCAATAGGATAGCTCTGTTTGTTTGTGTGCACGCATGTGAGTGTGCATGTGCGTGTGTGTGTGTGCACGTGCATACATGCATACACTAATTCTGTATTGTGCTTTAGTCCATTATGTGTGTTTCCTGTAGCATTAATTTATTGTGTCATAACTATGTTGACACTGCCCCCTGGTGGCGCTGCCGCAGTCCGACACACAAGTGCTGAATGCAGCTTAGGCTATACCATATTGCTGGTATAAATCTCTCTCTCTCTCTCAACAGCAGATAGAAAGCTCCAAGTATATAAAGAGTGGCTACATTTGACATCTCAAGAACATTGTGGATTGATACATTCCTTACGCACATTCCCACAGTGGTGTGTGGCAGAGGCAACTATTGATTTTCTCTTAAAAATATACTGTTTTGTCTGCACTGACGTGAAGAAAATGATTCAAAACTAAAATGTGTGATGTCATATATAGCCTACCTCTGCTTATAACACGGCTTGGTTGAATGCTTGATTCTGATTGGTCGATCAGTCACTGAATTCAACGGTGTGTTATTTCGGTGCTTTTGATTCTATATACTTTAAATTAAATTCTCTGGTTTCTCAACCTGGACCAACGGCTTCTTGGTATTCTCGGGTTGGGACAGTAAAAATGAGTTAATTCACGCTGTTGACACTGGGGAGTGAGTGGTGTAATCCTAGCCTGACTGCAAGCGTCAGACTCTCACACACTTCGTTACCAACAGGGGGTGGTGTTGTGCAGTCTGGTTTATTAACCAGGCTAGTGTAATCCCACCAGTCACTACACATTGTTTATAACCCACCGGCGCACCGCTATTATTGTTTACGAGCTGTGAACTTTTAACTTGTTAACACGGTCGACATCTCGTCTCGCAAGAAATCCAAATGCTATTGGAGCCAATGGGACGTTCTGCACAGCCACATCTGCGCAGCTTCTCTTTGTAAACACACAATGGCAGCGCCCAGTGCAAGACGAGACCGCCTAGGCAAAATTAGACTGTGGATTCACAAGAGACATTATGTACGAAAGATATGTAACAGAATTATCTTTTTCTTTACAGTATTCACTTTGTATGTAATTGCGACGCTCGAACGCATCTTGGCTTTACAGTAAATGTTTATTTAACGCACAGTGCATCGCCTCCTTCTCCTCCTCGTCCAAGAGTAACAACTTCCAAGTAAAGGCTGACTTACAACGTGCTGCATGATGAAAATAGCAGATCTACAAGCTAGTAGATCTGCTATTTTCTGCACACTGAAAACGTTTGCCTTCACAATAAAAGCTTATCAGCAACAATGACAGTTGGAAAGGATAACGGATTCAGTGGCATTAAACATTGTGGGCACCTCAATGTTAAATTGGATGAAATCATTTTGCCAAATAATAGGTCGCAGCAACGTATTGAAAAACAATTAAAAAAGGGGGGAAAAATAACTAAAATGGTTCATTTTTGGAATCATGAACTTTTAGTCCAAAAATCAGAATTATGAACGATGAACTGAACTAATTCATTTTAGAAATGGTGAACTGAACTTTGAACTAGTTCATATCCACCTGTTTCCGCGAGAAGTTACCGTAGCATTATCTGTGGGACACTTCCGGTTAACAGCAGACATACAAGCTCACGTCGCATCGCAGATGCAACCATTGTGAGCTTGTAGATCACACTCGGCTGCAGCGCCGGAAGCTGCCGCACAACCTTCTGCGCAATGCACGATGGGACGTTGGAAAATTGTGGATAGAAAGTGAACTTTCCCAACACTGATCGTACCTGTGCCACGGCCACCTGTGTGTGTTGCTGCTGCTGGTGCAGCTGGTGCTGCAGCAGGTGGAGGTAGTGTTGGGACGCCAGCGGCGTGGCGCACGGAGAGCAAGGGCTGCTGGGAGAAAGGCCTTGTTGTGGCGTCGTCATGGCGAAGAAGGAGCTCTGGTCAAAGTTCTGTTCCCCCAACACAGATCAATGAACACATTGATTAATCCATTAACTCTCAAATACCTGGAACGCGCCCGAGTCGCGTTAGATTTTAACCACTTTAACCATTATTGTATGCTTTAACCTTAGAAAAATAGCAGATATACAAGCTCACAGCGCGGCACCGAGTGCCGCGCTGCGAGCTTGTAGATCTGCTATTTTTGAAAAATCGTGAAAATGTGTGCAAGTCTATGAATATCTTTGACCCGATCTTTGACCCGACTTCTAAATCCTTCCTCTAAATCAGTGGTTCTCAAACTTTTTCATGTCAAGGACCCCCAAAATTACAGGTATTTGGCCACGGACCCCCATCTCAATGTTGTTCCAGGGACCCCCCAGAAGCAAATATTTGATTTACAAATGTTCGCTTTTAAATAGATATATTCAAAGACTTGCAAAGAAAAATCATGATTTTTCAAAAATAACAGATCTATAAGCTTGCAGCGCGGCACTCGGTGCCGCGCTGTGAGCTTGTATATCTGCTATTTTTCAATAGTTAAAGCAGTCAATAATCCTAGGCCTAAATGGTTTAACACATTAAGGATATACATGTATTTGGCTGCGGACCCCCATCTCAAAATATATTGTTCCAGGGACCCACCAGAAGCAAACATTTGAGTTACAAATGTTCGCTTTTAAAAAGACATTCAAAGTTTTGCAAATATTGATTTTTCTATTCAGATACAAGCTCACAGTGCAGCACTCTGCACTCTGTGCTGTGCTGTGAGCTTGTAGATCTGCTATTTTTTAATAGTTAAAGCATAAAAATAATGGTTAAAGTGGTGAAAATCTACAGTGACACGGATGCAGGTCTAAATGGGTTAACCCATTAAGACCTGAAACCGATTCTACAATTACCCTCTGAATGCATTCTTATAACATTATTATTAATAGAGTTGTTTTCAACCTTTTTCATGTCAAGGTCCATTATTTATTTGGCATTTGAGCCACGGACCACAATTTACCACATTTAACAGTGTGGCCAAAGCTGAATGGTTAGGGAGCCCGGCTGGGGAACCAGAGCCCCTGGTTGTCCCAGGTTTGATTCCAGGCCAGGCCAGCAATGTCCATGTGTGTCCCTGAGCAAGACTCTTAACCCCTAATTGCTCACACGCTCCTTGTGGGCAGCAAATCAGTTGGGTTGAGCTGAAAATACTGAATTTCCCTCGTGGGAGGAGTAGGTAACTATTATTTGATGAGATTTAGCCTCTCAGACCCAGACGAAATATTTTGTAAATTAAGTAGTGCACATGTTTAACAATAATTTAACTCTTGAGGGCGTAAAATGGAACCAAATGGACCCGTAAGGAGGATGAAACACTATGGCTTGATTTTGTAGTTTGTTTCCTGTATCGGTTAAAAACTACGCCAGTGGCCCGGGCTGACACTGTGTCGCGGGTTTGAATCCCACAACACAGTTTCACTCCGCGTCTCTCTACCCATGTCAATTCCTGTCAATCTACTGTATACTATCGATAAAGGCAGAAAAAGCCAAAACATATTACCAAACAAAAAGACAAAAATACAGAAGTGTGGGCGACCTGATAGCCGAGTTATCAGGGGGCTGTTTTTACAAAAGTAAATAAAATAAAATAAACATAAATAAGGTGTGTTAGTGCATTGTGCCATTGTGCATTGACACAAGTCAACAGCATTGTCAATGCTTGCACACATTAGCCTTGGTATTCGGTAAAGCAGGCTTTTATTTTTCATTTGCGTTCGTATGCACACATTGGCACACCAAGATCTAACACATCCGTCATACCTGGCGTTAGCTGCAGCTGTGTTGCTTACATTAGAGTACTACAAGGTCAGTCTGCCGCAGGAAAGCAAACTGCAAAATGTCCACGTCCTCCTTCTATGTCAAATGGACTTGATAACTTGTGCCTTGGACTTCCATTTTCATTTGTTTCTTTTTTGGAGCTGTGTGGAACACAAGCTCCCTATACGTGGCCGTGTGTGTGTCCGTCCGTGTCTGTCTGTCTGTCTGTCTGTCTGTCTGTCTGTATGTAGCCTCAAAGTTTGGCACGCTACTCCTCCCACAGTTTTTGCACCACACACTCGCGCCATATGTCAAATCGACCGGCTTACTCGGGAATCGTCTGCTAGTAACTTGCTAAGAGAAAGGTTCTATAGTTTAATTGATATTAATTTATTAGTGAATTAATTTTCCCCATTGACTTATAATGGGAATTGCAAAAACTCACATTCAAGTATTTTTCTCTCGTAAACCATAGGAGCTACAGTTTCAAACCTCAGAGAGGAGATTCATAATGATTTTAAGAATGAATTAAAAAAAAATTACATCACTCGGCCTCATGGTGGCGCTATAACGGCCCACTTTGCGTTTTGCCCCGTAACTCTTGAACCATAGATCGGAAAATTTAAATTATTTTTTCCCTGGATTCCTTGGGTCATTTGCGCCAGGATAGATTTTCCGCCATCTTGAATTTTCTCCAAAACACACTTTTTGCACCTTTTCCTACATATTTTCTTCAAATATCACAAAAATCGGTACACATGATCCTGGGTGACCAGAGAGGTGCTACACACACACACACACACACACACACACACACACACACACACACACACACACACACACACACACACACACACACACACACACACACACACACACACAGCTCCACTTCGAACAGAGGTTCGATTTTGTGACTGTGCCTTGCTCAAATTGCACTAATGCAAATTGTATATTATGTTTTTGGTTGTCCAAAAGAGCTGGAAATAAACTAAACTGAAACTGAAATGGTACCTTGCTTCCTCCATATTTTTTCACCTTCCATCTCTTCTCCCCCACTCTCTCTCTCTCCCTCTCTCTCTCTCTCTCTCTCTCTCTCTCTCTCTATGTCTCTTTATCCATCCGCTCTCTCCTTGCTTATCTGCATGCAGCAGATGTTGGGTGAACCCGTTAATGGGATTACGGTGGCTTTCCTCCAGAATCAAAGTGAACATTCTAGGTTTTGGGATTAGGTGTCCTCCTTTCACAACCACCAGGAATATTCATCTCCTCCTGCTCTGTTCTGATTATCAGTAGCGCTACCATTATTGTGTGTGTGTGTGTGTGTGTGTGTGTGTGTGTGTGTGTGTGTGTGTGTGTGTGTGTGTGTGTGTGTGTGTGTGTGTGTGTGTGTGTGTGTGTGTGTGTGTGTGTGTGCGCGTGCGTGTGTGCGTGCATGTGTGCATGCGTGAGTGCGTGCGTGCATGTGTGTCTGTACCATACTTGTGAGAGGCCAATATGTACTGACAAGTATAGTAGAATTAGAGAAACAGACTATTTTTCCTGGATCTCACAAGTTAAATTGGCTGTTTTATGGTATATGCTTTATGTGTAATGTGTATACTGTATATATGTGGAATATATATGTTGAATATTCTAGTTATGATTGGGCATTTAGAGGATACAGTAGGTGTTGGAGTTAGAGGTTTGATGTATTCTCTAGTTGTCCAGTGGCACGCAGAGCTTGTGCGTTGGCTATTTTTTTATGATGCGTGACACACCGGCATGCATAGTATAGTATAAATCAGGCTTTAGGGCTGGAGATAGAAATGGCAAGCAAGCGACCCAAACTAGTGAAAACAGCAGATCTACAAGCGATGCTTCACATTGTGAGCTTGTAGATCGGCTATTTTCACTACTTATTAAATGTTTTGTTTTCTAATTGTGGAATTTCTCAGATTTTTCTTGTATTTCTTCGTGGATTTTGTATTTACCGGTAATTCATAAAAAAGAAAACGCTTTTGGGGATTCTTTTTCTGAAATATTTTTGAAATAATAATAATAATAATATAATAATATAATATAAGATATAAGAAAATAATAATAGGAAACAAATAAACAATGGGACCCATGAAAATGTATCCACGACCCACAAATGGGTCCCTCCAACCCACCCAGTGTTTAGGAAACAGTGCAGCGTGAGTGCGTATGCGCTCACATGTGTGCATGCATGCGGTGAATATAATGCATGCGTGTGTCCTGTCCTACCATGATGGTTTGTCCTGGTTTGACCACACTGAGCTGAGCCAGACTGTGGAGGATGTCGTTGACTTGCTGCTCGCACAGCGACGCAGGGCCTGCTGGGAGATCACCTCCTCCTCCTCCTCCTCCTGCTCTCCTCACCACTCCCTCACTCTCCCCTTGGTCTGTCTCTTTGCCACCTGGAGAGAACACACACACAACGGTTATTTACATGGCAAAGAGGTCTGAGAACCACAGGTTTACAGTAACTGTGCATGTTTCTCACCCTCAGTGGCGTGATCCTCTGTGGACTTGTCGCTCTCTCCGTCCGCCTCTTGCTCAGCATGCTGAAGGCTGAGTTTGTGACACACCTCAAACGCCTGGCCTACGGTCCGCACAATGCGCATGGCCTGGGTCTGAAATGGTTGGCACAATGTTGGCACAAATGTTAGAAGCCAAAGGCATGGTACCCCCGCTCCTGTTCACTCAGATCAGCTAACACAGGGATGCAGACAGACCCTTCACTAAAACGCCCAGGACAGCGATCCACTTGTCCCAGACTCTTCTCCCTACTGGCCCACAAACTGTGGAATGAAAATTGCATTAACTGCAGACGCACTCCCTAGCTTCTGCCGTGGTCTTAAGACTCACCTCTTCAGACTCACCTCTTATGACTCCACCTTAGCCCATAGCACTTAGCATAACAGTTGACAATCCTCGATGACCATACACATACAGGCTTATGCCAAGGCAAAGATGTAATTTAAATAGCATTTTTATATAGGCCGATGCCAGGCTGTTTTTTGACTTGGCATCTTGTATCATCGAAGCTATAGTGTGTATAGCTTTGATGTACAGATTATTAATATTGTATTATTTTCTTTATTGAATAGGTCCTTTGTTTACCTATGTTTTAAGACTACTTCTATGCATTTGATGTGTTACCCTGTGCTGTCCTTGCGTACTGGATTAAGAGCTTCTAAATTGTAAATTGTAATGTTACGATTCAGACACTCATCAGACGCTAGGCAAGGGCATCTGCTAAAAGGACGATTTAAAGTCTCAAGAAATGATACGACGCGATCGATGCAGAGAGGAGTGCAAGAGGTGGAGTGTGAAGAGGTGTTTTCATGGGGAATGAGTGTGCGGTTGTGACTGTGCGGGGGAGTTTGGTAGCAGGGTGGGCCTGGGGAGTGCTCAACTGAGAACAAACTTCAAAAGCTGAACGCTAGACTGTAATCCTATCCACCACGGTGGGACACTCATTACAGTCCACAGACAAAAGCCAGCCTCTGGGGCAAACATACACTTCAGTGGTTGAATCTTTTCAGGCCGCAAGCCCCCCAAAAGAATCATATTTTATTTATTTTATTTTTTCTAGAAATAATAATTAGTAATATTTGAAATTTGGCAATGTTTTATCATTTGTTTGTTGGTAGCATTGTTTGTGGTTACTTTTGATGCAGTAATGGTCTTATTATTTATTTTTATGAGGTATTAAAAAGGTCTTAAATTGTCACTTTAGAAATGTGCAGATACCCTGATGGACAATGTGAATTCACAGTCACAGCTACAGTATATCAAAAATGCTACATACTGTACATAACAAAAACAAGCCCAAAAGCAAAAGGGGTTCCCGGATTGAAAGGTATAGTTACGTAAACAGGTTTCCGGTCTAAATGGGTAAAGTATATTGTGATGCCAATATCTTTTCTACTTTTACTCAAGTGAATTTTGAATAACCAGACTTTTACGTGGTAAACAGAGTATTTCTGCATTGATACGTTTACCTAAGTAAAATAAGGGCATACTATAATCTATGATCCTTTAAAGTTTCACGAGGGCATACGCTTAAAAACCTATGGGACCTATTGGTGTAAATGGTGAAAGTACAGTTGTAACTGTAACAGTTTTCTATGTGGTTAAAATCTAAAGGCATCATTTCACAAACCTACCTTCTTCTTGGATTTGAAGACGTTACACCTGAAGGAATTGTTGGAGCTGTCTCTGGCAATGTAGCTGAAGATCTTTAAGTCCTGGGAGTCATGTGACACGTAGAAAATCCTGAGGAAAACAAGAAAAGAAATGTGAGCGGTGCCTTTTATGGCGTATTTTAATGCCCAAGCTTCACGGGACATACGGACATTTATCCAATCCTCAATACTTAGTAAACCTGCTTGGCCCTTGGCTCCTATTTGGTCTACTGTTCTTTCCCTGTACACCAAACCTCTTCCCAAAAATAGCCGAACTTGTGGGCTTTTGGATCTGCTATTTTCGGTGAATGTTCCCCCCCAGAATAGAGAATAAACAAGACACAAACATTTGGAAGCCCCCCTGTATTAACTGTGGGGACCCCCTATGGGTCCCGGACCCCCTATAGAAGGCCCATGGACTTAAGGACAGAGTAGGAGGAGAAAGAGAGACAGCACAGTTATTGGAGCAGAGCCACAAAGTGCAATAGGTGCACAGGGATTCTGGGAACCATTATGTTTATTCAGGAACTGTGTAATCTTCTCAGCCCCTCTGTGTAGTTTCTCTCAACCTTGAAAGAAAGATAAAACCTGCTTCATAGTCAAACCATGTCATACCATGGTCTCCTGCGCTGAAAACAGTAGATGCACAAGCTCACAATGCGTCTAGGAGCGTCTAGGTACAACACATTGTGAGCTTGTAGATCGCTGCGGGACACCATCGTAAGACTGAATATAAATTGAGCATAGGCTTAACGTTTTGTGCCCAACTGGCTGATAAAGACAATTATCATATTTTGTCAACTTCATTTCTTTAGCATGTTGTTATTATTGTACGGTATCCTTCGTTGAACCCATTAAAACCGGGAAAGCAGCATTGCAACCAATTTAACCATTATTTTATACTAAAATGTTTTCATTTACTGCTTTCTATCTTTTTAGCGATTTGGAAGAAATCCTTTGTGACAGCAAATCTATCCAACAAATGTTTAAAATTATTTTGAAATTAGCAGATCTACAAGCTCACAATGCCTTGCATTGCACGCATTGTGAGCTTGTAGATCATCTATTTTCGAATGGCTGAAATGTACAATGGTTAATGTATGTTCTGTAATAATAATCAATCTATAAAGTAACTAGTAACTAATAGTTTTCAAAGAAACGTAGTGGATTAAAAAGTACAATATTTGGATCCGAGGAGATGTAGTGGCGTAGAAGTAAAAGTATTTGAAATTGGAAATACTCAAGTAAATACCTCAAAATTGTACTTAAGTTACTTTCCACCATGCACTGATACAGTAACTGTACCTACCAGTAACTACAGTACACATTATGGTCTGCCGACTGCGTGCACAAGCCATGGATAATTCATCAGGATGCCTGATGAGTCTAATTGCTCCTGGCACATGCATTCATGCACTTTGGTCCTGCATGTTTAAGCACATGGGAAGGCCTAGAGTGCTGCTAAAAGCATGCAGCCACCAGCACAGCCCATTCATATGCCTAGCATTAAACTGATCTAAAAGCATGCAGCCACCAGCAAAAAAACGCTCCATTCTCATTGAAATGCATTGACGGAATGGGTAATCCACTCTCATAGAAACGTTGGTGTTGCTGCAGCCTTATTTGTACTTTGCTTGAGTATTTCCAATTCCAAATACTTTTACTTCTACTCCACTACATCTCGGATATAAATATTGTACTTTTACTCCGCTACTTTAGTTACTAGTTACTTTGTAGATTGATTATTATTACAAAACATAGATTAACCACATCAACCCAATAAACATTTGGTCCATTTGAAAATAGCCGATCTACAAGCTCACAATGTGAGCTTTTTCAAAATATTTTTATTCATTTGAAAACTTTAAATGAGACCTTCTGCACAATGGGCACTTTCTACTTTTGGTACTTTAAGTACATTTTGAACCAATACTTTTGTACACTCAAGTACATTTTTAATACAGGACTTCTACTTATAACATAGTATTTCTATATTGCAATATTGATACTTTTACTTGAGTAAAACAAGCGAGCACCTTTTCCCACCGCAGCTTATTTCCACAGTGAGCCGTGCATTGTGATGTGTGCGATGTGTTGTTTCTGCTAAAAGAACAGGCATCTGCAATAAGCTCCACATTACAATGGAAGTGGGTTCTTCTTTATGTTTTGAAACAAGGGGCCGGTGAGATGAGATTTAAAGCCGTAAATCCAGGAGATTTGGGTCCTTACCGGGATTCAAACCCAGGTCAAACCCACGCCAGAAACACAGTTTCAACCCACGAGCTATACTGTAAACCTGAACAGGGGAGATATGGGCCCTATTTTCGGCCATTCCTTACCCCTTATACCTAAACATTTTTGCCCCTTTTTATTTTTACAATTTTGAAAAACCTTTTCAACAGCTCAAATAGGCGATCTACATCTACAAGCTTGTCTATTTGAAGTATTAAAAAATAGATCAAAATAGTATTA
This sequence comes from Nannobrachium achirus, assembly GCF_963921795.1. NCBI lineage: Eukaryota > Metazoa > Chordata > Actinopteri > Myctophiformes > Myctophidae > Nannobrachium > Nannobrachium achirus. Next base: position 23,158,944 of record NC_137822.1, read on the forward strand.
AAAGAAGTTTAGGGATAAGAAGGCATGCATGGACGAAATGTGCTTTGAGTTTCAGGCAGTACCACTTGTCAACCACTAGGTGTCCTACCCCACACCTGGGTCTAAATGTTAGAAGAGAGACCACCTCCAACCACTGGAGATGCAGTGCTTAATTTGAGGGGGAACAAGGGGGAACAAGTTGAACTAGAAAAATATTGTTCCTTCGAAACAATTGTGGGCTCGCTTCAAGCCAGAAAACAATGGCTATAAAAGCACAAAATGTCAAGATCGCAGGCAGTGCTCTCTTTGACGTTACTGACGTCAAAGATTGGTCCATTTTGTTCCAAAAATGTGTTATGCAAAAGTTGACCCGCTGGTGGCGCTTTAACAGGCCAATGTGAGAAGGTTGGTATCTGTTCCTTGACCTATTGGGAATGTGCTTGCAAGATTTCACGCACATCCCAGGCTGTGTTCATGATTTGAGGTGTTTTTGGCTTTGGACACTTTATCGCTGCTTGCAGCTATATTTATTATTATTATTTTATAATTTTTTTGTGTGCACTTCATAGGCATGTTAGATGTTTCATGCAAATTGCAAAAAAAATCCTAGAATAAAAACGGGTTTAAGCGTTTTACAAACTGCTCAAAATTATATAGCGCCCCCCTTTGGCCATTTGGGGTAAGTGATATTTGAACTAACCCTCTACACTATTTTGTCATGAAAATGTGACTTTGCATGTATGATTTAGAGGCAGAAGAATAATTTGCATAAAAATGCAATATTGTTTGAATTATTTAAAAAAGCATGTTTCAAAGTTAAAGAAATCCGATCTGACAGATCTTTAGATATCGGTCCAAAGTTCACGTAAAAAAGGTTTTGTGCACGTGACGCGAAAATGCCAGAATAATAGCGGGTTTACGCGTTTTACAAACTGCTCAAAATGGCGGAAAATCGAAGGGCGGAGCTTACTTAACAACGACACAGATGTCTTCCGCTTGAGTCAAAGCACGCGTGTAACAAGTTGCATGTCTTCAACCGAAACGAGTCATGACTTATGCCCGTTTGAAGTTTGGATTTTCAAACGCTTCGTATAGCGCCCCCCTTTGGCCGATTGGAATAAAATTGGTTTCAGTGATACTTTGACTAACCCTCCACATCTTTGCCAAATGCCATGAACGTGTAACTTTGCATGTATGATTTAGAGGCCGAAGAATAATTTGCATAAAACCGCAATATTGATTGAATTATTAAAAAATTATATTTCACTTTAAAAGAAATCCGCCGAGACTAGTTTGACCGTATTGGTCCAAAGTTCATGTGAAAAAAGTTTCGTGCGCGTTATGCAAAAATCCCAGGAGGAGATAGATTTTTACTGTTTTTCATATAATTCCAAATTGTGGGAGACCTAAAGGTCAGAGGTCAAAAGTTAGAGGGTAAAAGTTGTTCGGCATGAGGAGACGCATAAGTGTATACAGGTTTCATGGCTGTACGTATAACACAGCATGAGCTATACCTGTTCAAAGATCGCACTTTCGAAGGCTTCCTACAGCGCCACCATTTGGCCGATTGCTGTAAAAAATAATAGCACACTTCGCCACTGTAAGCTGAACACATTGATGTTTTTATTTTCATTTTCTCACTAAGTATGTAGGAGTAGAAAGGAACCGAAGTTTTGAGGAGAACTTGATATGACGGTTAGATATTGTCACTAGAAAAATATTGTTCCTTCGAAACAATTGTGGGCTCGCTTCAAGCCGGAAAACAATGGCTATAAAAGCACAAAATGTCAAGATCGCAGGCAGTGCTCTCTTTGACGTTACTGACGTCAAAGATTGGTCCATTTTGTTCCAAAAATGTGTTGTGCAAAAGTTGACCCGCTGGTGGCGCTATAACAGGCCAATGTGAGAAGGTTGGTATCTGTTCCTTGACCTATTGGGAATGTGCTTGCAAGATTTCACGCACATCCCAGGCTGTGTTCATGATTTGAGGTGTTTTTGGCTTTGGACACTTTATCGCTGCTTGCAGCTATATTTATTATTATTATTTTATAATTTTTTTGTGTGCACTTCATAGGCATGTTAGATAAAGGTCCTTAGATTGCGTGTAGAATGTTTCATGCAAATTGCAAAAAAAATCCTAGAATAAAAACGGGTTTAAGCGTTTTACAAACTGCTCAAAATTATATAGCGCCCCCCTTTGGCCATTTGGGGTAAGATTGGTTTCAGTGATATTTGAACTAACCCTCTACACTATTTTGTCATGAAAATCTGACTTTGCATGTATGTTTTAGAGGCAGAAGAATAATTTGCATAAAATTGCAATATCGTTTGAATTATTTAAAAAAGCATGTTTCAATGTTAAAGAAATCCGATCTGACAGATCTTTAGATATCGGTCCAAAGTTCACGTAAAAAAAGTTTTGTGCACGTGACGCGAAAATTCCAGAATAAAAGCGGGTTTACGCGTTTTACAAACTGCTCAAAAAGGCGGAAAATCGAAGGGCGGAGCTTACTTAACAACGACACAGATGTCTTCCGCTTGAGTCAAAGCACGCGTGTAACAAGTTGCATGTCTTCAAACGAAACGAGTCATGACTTATGCCCGTTTGAAGTTTGAATTTTCAAACGCTTCGTATAGCGCCCCCCTTTGGCCGATTGGAATAAAATTGGTTTCAGTGATACTTTGACTAACCCTCCACATCTTTGCCAAATGCCATGAACGTGTAACTTTGCATGTATGATTTAGAGGCCGAAGAATAATTTGCATAAAACCGCAATATTGATTGAATTATTAAAAAATTATATTTCACTTTAAAAGAAATCCGCCGAGACTAGTTTGACCGTATTGGTCCAAAGTTCATGTGAAAAAAGTGTTGTGCGCGTAACGCAAAAATCCCAGGAGGAGATAGATTTTTACTGTTTTTTATATAATTCAAAATTCTGGGGGATCTAAAGGTCAGAGGTCAAAAGTCAGAGCGTAAAAGTTGTTCGGCATGAGGAGACGCATACGTGTATACAGGTTTCATGACTGTACGTATAACAGAGCATGAGCTCTATCTGTTCAAAGTTCGCACTTTCGAAGGCTTCCTACAGCGCCACCATTTGGCCGATTGCTGTAAAAAATAATAGCACACTTCGCCACTGTAAGCTGAACACATTGATGTTTTTATTTTCATTTTCTGTCTAAGTATGTAGGAGTAGAAAGGAACCGAAGGTTTGAGGAGAACTTGATATGACGGTTAGATATTGTCACTAGAAAAATATTGTTCCTTCGAAACAATTGTGGGCTCGCTTCAAGCCAGAAAACAATGGCTATAAAAGCACAAAATGTCAAGATCGCAGGCAGTGCTCTCTTTGACGTTACTGGCGTCAAAGTTTGGTCCATTTTGTTCCAAAAATGTGTTGTGCAAAAGTTGACGCTATAACAGGCCAATGTAAGAAGGGTGGTATCTGTTCCTTGACCTATTGGGAATGTGCTTGCAAGATTTCACGCACATTGCAGGCTTTGTTCATGATTTGAGGTGTTTTTGGCTTTGGCCACTTTATCGCTGCTTGCAGCTATATTTATTATTATTATTATTTTTATTTGTGTGTGTGCACTTCATAGGCTTATTAGATAAAGGTCCTTAGATTGTGTGTAGGATGTTTCATGCAAATTGCAAAAAAAATCCTAACGGGTTTAAGCGTTTCACAAACTGCTCAAAATGATATAGCGCCCCCCTTTGGCCAATTGGAGTAAGATTGGTTTTAGTGATATTTGGACTAACACTCTACATCTTTGCCAAATGCCATGAACATGTTACTTTGCATGTATGATTTAGAGGCAGAAGAATAATTTGCATAAAACTGCAATATTCATTGAATTATTAAAAAAGCATGTTTCAATTTTTCTTTTAAATCCGATCTGACAGATCTTTAGATATTGGTCCAAAGTTCATGTAAAAAAAGGTTTTGTGGACGTGACGCGAAAATTCCAGATTAAAAGCGGGTTTAAGCGTTTTACAAACTGCTCAATATGGCGGAAAATCTAAGGGCGGAGCTTACTTAAAAAAGACACAGATGTCTTCTGCTTGAGTCAAAGCACGCGTGTAAGCAAGTTGCATGTCTTCAAACGAAACGAGGCATGACTTATGCCTGTTTAAAGTTTGAATTTTCAAACGCTTTGTATAGCGCCCCCCTTTGGCCGATTGGAATAAAATTGGTTTCAGTTATACTTTGACTAACCCTCTACATCTTTGCCAAATGCCATGAATGTGTAACTTTGCATGTATGATTTAGAGGCCGAAGAATAATTTGCATAAAACCGCAATATGGATTGAATTATTAAAAAAATATATTTCACTTTAAAAGAAATCCGCCGAGACTAGTTTGACCGTATTGGTCCAAAGTTCATGTGAAAAAAAGTTTTGTGAGCGTAACGCGAAAATCCCAGGAGGAGATAGATTTTTACTGTTTTTCATATAATTCCAAATTGTGGGAGATCTAAAGGTCAAAGGTCAAAAGTCAGAGCGTAAAAGTTGTTCGGCATGAGGAGACGCATACGTGTATACAGGTTTCATGGCTGCACGTATATCAGAGCATGAGCTATACCTGTTCAAAGTTCGCACTTTCGAAGGCTTCCTACAGCGCCACCATTTGGCCGATTGCTGTAAAAAATAATAGCACACTTCGCCACTGTAAGCTGAACACATTGATGTTTTTATTTTCATTTTCTGTCAAAGTATGTAGGAGTAGAAAGGAACCGAAGTTTTGAGGAGAACTTGATATGACGGTTAGATATTGTCACTAGAAAAATATTGTTCCTTCGAAACAATTGTGGGCTCGCTTCAAGCCAGAAAACAATGGCTATAAAAGCACAAAATGTCAAGATCGCAGGCAGTGCTCTCTTTGACGTTACTGACGTCAAATATTGGTCCATTTTGTTCCAAAAATGTGTTGTGCAAAAGTTGACCCGCTGGTGGCGCTATAACAGGCCAATGTAAGAAGGGTGGTATCTGTTCCTTGACCTATTGGGAATGTGCTTGCAAGATTTCACGCACATTGCAGACTGTGTTCATGATTTGAGGTGTTTTTGGCTTTGGCCACTTTATCGCTGCTTGCAGCTATATTCATTATTATTATTTTTTTGTGTGTGTGCACTTTAGATAAAGGTCCTTAGATTGTGTGTAGAATGTTTCATGCAAATTGCAAAAATAAATCCTAACGGGTTTAAGCGTTTCACAAACTGCTCAAAATGATATAGCGCCCCCCTTTGGCCAATTGGGGTAAGTTTGGTTTTAGTGATATTTGGACTAACACTCTACATCTTTGCCAAATGCCATGAACATGTTACTTTGCATGTATGATTTAGAGGCAGAAGAATAATTTGCATAAAACTGCAATATTGATTGAATTTATTTTAAAAAGCATGTTTCAATTTTAAAGAAATCCGATCTGACAGATCTTTAGATATCGGTCCAAAGTTCACGTAAAAAAAGTTTTGTGCACGTGGAGTGAAAATTCCAGAATAAAAGCGGGTTTACGCGTTTTACAAACTGCTCAATATGGCGGAAAATCGGGGGGCGGAGCTTACTTAACAACGACACAGATGTCTTCCGCTCGAGTCAAAGCACGCGTGTAACAAGTTGCATGTCTTCAAACGAAACGAGTCATGACTTATGCCCGTTTGAAGTTTGAATTTTCAAACGCTTCGTATAGCGCCCCCCTTTGGCCGATTGGAATAAAATTGGTTTCAGTGATACTTTGACTAACCCTCCACATCTTTGCCAAATGCCATGAACGTGTAACTTTGCATGTATGATTTAGAGGCCGAAGAATAATTTGCATAAAACCGCAACATTGATTGAATTATTAATAAAATATATTTCACTTTAAAAGAAATCCGCCGAGACTAGTTTGACCGTATTGGTCCAAAGTTCATGTGAAAAAAGTTTCATGCGCGTATCGCAAAGATCCCAGGAGGAGATAGATTTTTACTGTTTTTCATATAATTCCAAATTCTGAGGGATCTAAAGATCAGAGGTCAAAAGTCAGAGCGTAAAAATTGTTCGGCATGAGGAGACGCATACGTGTATACAGGTTTCATGGCTGTACGTATAACAGAGCATGAGCTATACCTGTTCAAAGTTCGCACTTTCGAAGGCTTCCTACAGCGCCACCATTTGGCCGATTGCTGTAAAAAGTAATAGCACACGTCGCCACAGTAAGCTGAACACATTGATGTTTTTATTTTCATTTTCTCACTAAGTATGTAGGAGTAGAAAGGAACCGAAGTTTTGAGGAGAACTTGATATGACGGTTAGATATTGTCACTAGAAAAATATTGTTCCTTCGAAACAATTGTGGGCTCGCTTCAAGCCAGAAAACAATGGCTATAAAAGCACAAAATGTCAAGATCGCAGGCAGTGCTCTCTTTGACGTTACTGACGTCAAAGATTGGTCCATTTTGTTCCAAAAATGTGTTGTGCAAAAGTTGACCCGCTGGTGGCGCTATAACAGGCCAATGTGAGAAGGTTGGTATCTGTTCCTTGACCTATTGGGAATGTGCTTGCAAGATTTCACGCACATCCCAGGCTGTGTTCATGATTTGAGGTGTTTTTGGCTTTGGACACTTTATCGCTGCTTGCAGCTATATTTATTATTATTATTTTATAATTTTTTTGTGTGCACTTCATAGGCATGTTAGATAAAGGTCCTTAGATTGCGTGTAGAATGTTTCATGCAAATTGCAAAAAAAATTCTAGAATAAAAACGGGTTTAAGCGTTTTACAAACTGCTCAAAATTATATAGCGCCCCCCTTTGGCCATTTGGGGTAAGATTGGTTTCAGTGATATTTGAACTAACCCTCTACACTATTTTGTCATGAAAATGTGACTTTGCTTGTATGTTTTAGAGGCAGAAGAATAATTTGCATAAAAATGCAATATTGTTTGAATTATTTAAAAAAGCATGTTTCAATGTTAAAGAAATCCGATCTGACAGATCTTTAGATATCGGTCCAAAGTTCACGTAAAAAAAGTTTTGTGCACGTGACGCGAAAATTCCAGAATAAAAGCGGGTTTACGCGTTTTACAAACTGCTCAAAGTGGCGGAAAATCGAAGGGCGGAGCTTACTTAACAACGACACAGATGTCTTCCGCTTGAGTCAAAGCACGCGTGTAACAAGTTGCATGTCTTCAAACGAAACGAGTCATGACTTATGCCCGTTTGAAGTTTGAATTTTCAGACGCTTCGTATAGCGCCCCCCTTTGGCCGATTGGAATAAAATTGGTTTCAGTGATACCTTGACTAACCCTCTACATCTTTGCCAAATGCCATGAACGTGTAACTTTGCATGTATGATTTAGAGGCCGAAGAATAATTTGCATAAAACTGCAATATTTATTGAATTATTAAAAAATTATATTTCACTTTAAAAGAAATCCGCCGAGATTAGTTTGACCGTATTGGTCCAAAGTTCATGTGAAAAAAGTTTTGTGCGCGTATCGAAAAAAACCCAGGAGGAGATAGATTTTTACTGTTTTTCATATAATTCCGAATTGTGGGAGATCTAAAGGTCAGAGGTCAAAAGTCAGAGGCTAAAAGTTGTTCGGCATGAGGAGACGCATACGTGTATACAGGTTTCATGCCTGTACCTCAAACACAGCATGAGCTATACCTGTTCAAAGTTCGCACTTTCGAAGGCTTCCTACAGCGCCACCATTTGGCCGATTGCTGTAAAAAGTAATAGCACACTTCGCCACTGTAAACTGAACACATTGATGTTTTTATTTTCATTTTCTCACTAAGTATGTAGGAGTAGAAAGGAACCGAAGTTTTTTGATACTTGATATGACTGCCTGATAGATAAATAAATAAATAAACTAGAAAAATATTGTTCCTTCGAAACAATTGTGGGCTCGCTTCAAGCCAGAAAACAATGGCTATAAAAGCACAAAATGTCAAGATCGCAGGCAGTGCTCTCTTTGACGTTTCTGACGTCAAAGATTGGTCCATTTTGTTCCAAAAATGTGTTATGCAAAAGTTGACCCGCTGGTGGCGCTATAACAGGCCAATGTGAGAAGGGTGGTATCTGTTCCTTGACCTATTGGGAATGTGCTTGCAAGATTTCACGCACATCCCAGGCTGTGTTCATGATTTGAGGTGTTTTTGGCCTTGGCCACTTTATCGCTGCTTGCAGCTATATTTATTATTATTATTATTATTTTTTTTGTGTGTGTGTGCACTTCATAGGCATATTAGATAAAGGTCCTTAGATTGTGTGTAGAATGTTTCATGCAAATTGCTAAAAAAAATCTTAACGGGTTTAAGCGTTTCACAAACTGCTCAAAATGATATAGCGCCCCCCCTTTGGCCAATTGGGGTAAGATTGGTTTTAGTGATATTTGGAATAACACTCTACATCTTTGCCAAATGACATGAATATGTTACTTTGCATAGATGATTTAGAGGCAGAAGAATAATTTGCATAAAACTGCAATATTGATTTAATTTATTAAAAAAGCATGTTTCAATTTAAAAAAAATCCGATCTGACAGATCTTTAGATATTGGTCCAAAGTTCACATAAAAAAAGTTTCGTGCACGTGACGCGAAAATTCCAGAATAAAAGCGGGTTTACGTGTTTTACAAACTGCTCAAAATGGCGGAAAATTGAAGGGCGGAGCTTACTTAACAACGACACAGATGTCTTCCGCTTGAGTCAAAGCACGCGTGTAACAAGTTGCATGTCTTCAAACGAAACGAGTCATGACTTATGCCCGTTTGAAGTTTGAATTTTCAAATGCTTCGTATAGCGCCCCCCTTTGGCCAATTGGAATAAGTTTGGTTTCAGTGATATTTTGACTAACCCTCTACATCTTTGCCAAATGCCATGAACGTGTGACTTTGTATGTATGATTTAGAGGCAAAATAATTATTGGCATAAAACTGCAATATTGAGTGAATTATTAAAAAATAATGTTTCACTTTAAAAAAAATCTGGTTGATCAATCTGACCGTATTGGTCCAAAGTTCATCTGAAAAAAGTTTTGTGCGCTTAGCGCAAAAATCCCAGGAGGAGATAGATTTTTACTGTTTATCATATAATTCCAAATTGTGGGAGACCTAAAGGTCAGAGGTCAAAAGTTAGAGGGTAAAAGTTGTTCGGCATGAGGAGACGCATAAGTGTATACAGGTTTCATGGCTGTACGTATAACACAGCATGAGCTATACCTGTTCAAAGATCGCACTTTCGAAGGCTTCCTACAGCGCCACCATTTGGCCGATTGCTATAATAAATAATAGCACACTTCGCCACTGTAAGCTGAACACATTGATGTTTTTATTTTCATTTTCTGTCTAAGTATGTAGGAGTAGAAAGGAACCGAAGTTTTGAGGAGAACTTGATATGACGGTTAGATATTGTCACTAGAAAAATATTGTTCCTTCGAAACAATTGTGGGCTCGCTTCAAGCCAGAAAACAATGGCTATTAAAAAAAATGTGTTGTGCAAAAGTTGACCCGCTGGTGGCGCTATAACAGGCCAATGTAAGAAGGGTGGTATCTGTTCCTTGACCTATTGGGAATGTGCTTGCAAGATTTCACGCACATTGCAGGCTGTGTTCATGATTTGAGGTGTTTTTGGCTTTGGCCACTTTATCGCTGCTTGCAGCTATATTCATTATTATTATTTTTTTTGTGTGTGTGCACTTCATAGGCATATTAGATAAAGGCCCTTAGATTGTGTGTAGAATGTTTCATGCAAATTGCAAAAAAAAAATCCAAACGGGTTTAAGCGTTTCACAAACTGCTCAAAATGATATAGCGCCCCCCTTTGGCCAATTGGGGTAAGATTGGTTTTAGTGATATTTGGACTAACACTCTACATCTTTGCCAAATGCCATGAACATGTTACTTTGCATGTATGATTTAGAGGCAGAAGAATAATTTGCATAAAACTGCAATATTCATGGAATTTATTTAAAAAAGCATGTTTCAATTTTAAAGAAATCCGATCTGACAGATCTTTAGATATCGGTCCAAAAGTTCACGTAAAAAAAGTTTTGTGCACGTGGAGCGAAAATTCCAGAATAAAAGCGGGTTTACGCGTTTTACAAAGTGCTCAAAATGGCGGAAAATCGAAGGGCGGAGCTTACTTAACAACGACACAGATGTCTTCCGCTCGAGTCAAAGCACGCGTGTAACAAGTTGCATGTCTTCAAACGAAACGAGTCATGACTTATGCCCGTTTGAAGTTTGAATTTTCAAACGCTTCGTATAGCGCCACCCTTTGGCCAATTGAAATAAGATTGGTTTCAGTGATATTTTGACTAACCCTCTACATCTTTGCCAAATGCCATGAACGCGTAACTTTGCATGTATGATTTAGAGGCAAAAGAATAATTTGCATAAAACCGCAATATTGATTGAATTATTAAAAAATTATATTTCACTTTAAAAGAAATCCGACCAGACAGTTTGACCGTATTGGTCCAAAGTTCATGTGAAAAAAGTTTTGTGCACTTGACGCGAAAATCCCAGGAGGAGATAGATTTTTACTGTTTTTCATATAATTCCGAATTGTGGGAGACCTAAAGGTCAGAGGTCAAAAGTTAGAGGGTAAAAGTTGTTCGGCATGAGGAGACGCATAAGTGTATACAGGTTTCATGGCTGTATTTATAACACAGCATGAGCTATACCTGTTCAAAGATCGCACTTTCGAAGGCTTCCTACAGCGCCACCATTTGGCCGATTGCTGTAAAAAGTAATAGCATACTTCGCCACAGTAAGCTGAACACATTGATGTTTTTATTTTCATTTTCTCACTAAGTATGTAGGAGTAGAAAGGAACCGAAGTTTTTTGATACTTGATATGCCTGCCTAGTATAGAAATAATGACAATATCTAAAGTGTGCTCGCCTTATAGGCGAGCCCACAATAATGACAATATCTAAAGTGTGCTCGCCTTATAGGCGAGCCCACAACTAGAAAAATATTGTTCCTTCGAAACAATTGTGGGCTCGCTTCAAGCCAGAAAACAATGGCTATAAAAGTACAAAATGTCAAGATCGCAGGCAGTGCTCTCTTTGACGTTACTGACGTCAAAGATTGGTCCATTTTGTTCCAAAAATGTGTTGTGCAAAAGTTGACCCGCTGGTGGCGCTATAACAGGCCAATGTAAGAAGGGTGGTATCTGCTCCTTGACCTATTGGGAATGTGCTTGCAAGATTTCACGCACATTGCAGGCTGTGTTCATGATTTGAGGTGTTTTTGGCTTTGGCCACTTTATCGCTGCTTGCAGCTATATTCATTATTATTTTTTTTTTTGTGTGTGTGCACTTCATAGGCATATTAGATAAAGGTCCTTAGATTGTGTGTAGAATGTTTCATGCAAATTGCAAAAATAAATCCTAACGGGTTTAAGCGTTTCACAAACTGCTCAAAATGATATAGCGCCCCCCTTTGGCCAATTGGGGTAAGATTGGTTTTAGTGATATTTGGACTAACACTCTACATCTTTGCCAAATGCCATGAACATGTTACTTTGCATGTATGATTTAGAGGCAGAAGAATAATTTGCATAAAACTGCAATATTCATTGAATTTATTTTAAAAAGCATGTTTCAATTTTAAAGAAATCCGATCTGACAGATCTTTAGATATCGGTCCAAAGTTCACGTAAAAAAAGTGTTGTGCACGTGGAGTGAAAATTCCAGAATAAAAGCGGGTTTACGCGTTTTACAAACTGCTCAATATGGCGGAAAATCGGGGGGCGGAGCTTACTTAACAACGACACAGATGTCTTCCGCTCGAGTCAAAGCACGCGTGTAACAAGTTGCATGTCTTCAAACGAAACGAGTCATGACTTATGCCCGTTTGAAGTTTGAATTTTCAAACGCTTCGTATAGCGCCCCCCTTTGGCCGATTGGAATAAAATTGGTTTCAGTGATACTTTGACTAACCCTCCACATCTTTGCCAAATGCCATGAACGTGTAACTTTGCATGTATGATTTAGAGGCCGAAGAATAATTTGCATAAAACCGCAACATTGATTGAATTATTAATAAAATATATTTCACTTTAAAAGAAATCCGCCGAGACTAGTTTGACCGTATTGGTCCAAAGTTCATGTGAAAAAAGTTTCATGCGCGTATCGCAAAGATCCCAGGAGGAGATAGATTTTTACTGTTTTTCATATAATTCCAAATTCTGAGGGATCTAAAGATCAGAGGTCAAAAGTCAGAGCGTAAAAATTGTTCGGCATGAGGAGACGCATACGTGTATACAGGTTTCATGGCTGTACGTATAACAGAGCATGAGCTATACCTGTTCAAAGTTCGCACTTTCGAAGGCTTCCTACAGCGCCACCATTTGGCCGATTGCTGTAAAAAGTAATAGCACACGTCGCCACAGTAAGCTGAACACATTGATGTTTTTATTTTCATTTTCTCACTAAGTATGTAGGAGTAGAAAGGAACCGAAGTTTTGAGGAGAACTTGATATGACGGTTAGATATTGTCACTAGAAAAATATTGTTCCTTCGAAACAATTGTGGGCTCGCTTCAAGCCAGAAAACAATGGCTATAAAAGTACAAAATGTCAAGATCGCAGGCAGTGCTCTCTTTGACGTTACTGACGTCAAAGATTGGTCCATTTTGTTCCAAAAATGTGTTGTGCAAAAGTTGACCCGCTGGTGGCGCTATAACAGGCCAATGTAAGAAAGGTGGTATCTGTTCCTTGACCTATTGGGAATGTGTTTGCAAGATTTCACGCACATTGCAGGCTGTGTTCATGATTTGAGGTGTTTTTGGCTTTGGCCACTTTATCGCTGCTTGCAGCTATATTCATTATTATTCTTTTTTTGTGTGTGTGCACTTCATAGGCATATTAGATAAAGGTCCTTAGATTGTGTGTAGAATGTTTCATGCAAATTGCAAAAAAAAAATCCTAACGGGTTTAAGCGTTTCACAAACTGCTCAAAATGATATAGCGCCCCCCTTTGGCCAATTGGGGTAAGATTGGTTTTAGTGATATTTGGACTAACACTCTACATCTTTGCCAAATGCCATGAACATGTTACTTTGCATGTATGATTTAGAGGCAGAAGAATAATTTGCATAAAACTGCAATATTCATTGAATTTATTTAAAAAAGCATGTTTCAATTTTAAAGAAATCCGATCTGACAGATCTTTAGATATCGGTCCAAAGTTCACGTAAAAAAAGTTTTGTGCACGTGGAGCGAAAATTCCAGAATAAAAGCGGGTTTACGCGTTTTACAAACTGCTCAAAATGGCGGAAAATCGAAGGGCGGAGCTTACTTAACAACGACACAGATGTCTTCCGCTCGAGTCAAAGCACGCGTGTAACAAGTTGCATGTCTTCAAACGAAACGAGTCATGACTTATGCCCGTTTGAAGTTTGAATTTTCAAACGCTTCGTATAGCGCCCCCCTTTGGCCGATTGGAATAAAATTGGTTTCAGTGATACTTTGACTAACCCTCCACATCTTTGCCAAATGCCATGAACGTGTAACTTTGCATGTATGATTTAGAGGCCGAAGAATAATTTGCATAAAACCGCAATATTGATTGAATTATTAAAAAAAAATATTTCACTTTAAAAGAAATCCGCCGAGACTAGTTTGACCGTATTGGTCCAAAGTTCATGTGAAAAAAGTTTCATGCGCGTATCGCAAAAATCCCAAGAGGAGATAGATTTTTACTGTTTTTCATATAATTCCAAATTGTGGGAGATCTAAAGGTCAAAGGTCAAAAGTCAGAGCGTAAAAGTTGTTCGGCATGAGGAGACGCATACGTGTATACAGGTTTCATGGCTTTACCTCAAACACAGCATGAGCTATACCTGTTCAAAGTTCGCACTTTCGAAGGCTTCCTACAGCGCCACCATTTGGCCGATTGCTGTAAAAAGTAATAGCACACGTCGCCACAGTAAGCTGAACACATTGATGTTTTTATTTTCATTTTCTCACTAAGTATGTAGGAGTAGAAAGGAACCGAAGTTTTTTGATACTTGCACTGACTGCCTGCCTAGTATAGAAATAATGACAATATCTAAAGTGTGCTCGCCTTATAGGCGAGCCCACAACTAGAAAAATATTGTTCCTTCGAAACAATTGTGGGCTCGCTTCAAGCCAGAAAACAATGGCTATAAAAGTACAAAATGTCAAGATCGCAGGCAGTGCTCTCTTTGACGTTACTGACGTCAAAGATTGGTCCATTTTGTTCCAAAAATGTGTTGTGCAAAAGTTGACCCGCTGGTGGCGCTATAACAGGCCAATGTAAGAAGGGTGGTATCTGTTCCTTGACCTATTGGGAATGTGCTTGCAAGATTTCACGCACATTGCAGGCTGTGTTCATGATTTGAGGTGTTTTTGGCTTTGGCCACTTTATCGCCGCTTGCAGCTATATTCATTATTATTTTTTTTTTTTTGTGTGTGTGCACTTCATAGGCATATTAGATAAAGGTCCTTAGATTGTGTGTAGAATGTTTCATGCAAATTGCAAAAATAAATCCTAACGGGTTTAAGCATTTCACAAACTGCTCAAAATGATATAGCGCCCCCCTTGGCCAATTGGGGTAAGATTGGTTTTAGTGATATTTGGACTAACACTCTACATCTTTGCCAAATGCCATGAACATGTTACTTTGCATGTATGATTTAGAGGCAGAAGAATAATTTGCATAAAACTGCAATATTCATTGAATTTATTTAAAAAAGCATGTTTCAATTTTAAAGAAATCCGATCTGACAGATCTTTAGATATCGGTCCAAAGTTAACGTAAAAAAGAGTTATGTGCACGTGGAGCAAAAATTCCAGAATAAAAGCGGGTTTACGCGTTTTACAAACTGCTCAAAATGGCGGAAAATTGAAGGGCGGAGCTTACTTAACAACGACACAGATGTCTTCCGCTCGAGTCAAAGCACGCGTGTAACAAGTTGCATGTCTTCAAACGAAACGAGTCATGACTTATGCCCGTTTGAAGTTTGAATTTTCAAACGCTTCGTATAGCGCCCCCCTTTGGCCGATTGGAATAAAATTGGTTTCAGTGTTACTTTGACTAACCCTCCACATCTTTGCCAAATGCCATGAACGTGTAACTTTGCATGTATGATTTAGAGGCCGAAGAATAATTTGCATAAAACCGCAATATTGATTGAATTATTAAAAAATTATATTTCACTTTAAAAGAAATCCGCCGAGACTAGTTTGACCGTATTGGTCCAAAGTTCATGTGAAAAAAGTTTTGTGCGCGTAACGCAAAAATCCCAGGAGGAGATAGATTTTTACTGTTTTTTATATAATTCAAAATTCTGGGGGATCTAAAGGTCAGAGGTCAAAAGTCAGAGCGTAAAAGTTGTTCGGCATGAGGAGACGCATACGTGTATACAGGTTTCATGACTGTACGTATAACAGAGCATGAGCTCTATCTGTTCAAAGTTCGCACTTTCGAAGGCTTCCTACAGCGCCACCATTTGGCCGATTGCTGTAAAAAATAATAGCACACTTCGCCACTGTAAGCTAAACACATTGATGTTTTTATTTTCATTTTCTGTCTAAGTATATAGGAGTAGAAAGGAACCGAAGTTTTGAGGAGAACTTGATATGACGGTTAGATATTGTCACTAGAAAAATATTGTTCCTTCGAAACAATTGTGGGCTCGCTTCAAGCCAGAAAACAATGGCTATAAAAGTACAAAATGTCAAGATCGCAGGCAGTGCTCTCTTTGACGTTACTGACGTCAAAGATTGGTCCATTTTGTTCCAAAAATGTGTTGTGCAAAAGTTGACCCGCTGGTGGCGCTATAACAGGCCAATGTAAGAAGGGTGGTATCTGCTCCTTGACCTATTGGGAATGTGCTTGCAAGATTTCACGCACATTGCAGGCTGTGTTCATGATTTGAGGTGTTTTTGGCTTTGGCCACTTTATCGCTGCTTGCAGCTATATTCATTATTATTATTTTTTTTGTGTGTGTGCACTTCATAGGCATATTAGATAAAGGTCCTTAGATTGTGTGTAGAATGTTTCATGCAAATTGCAAAAATAAATCCTAACGGGTTTAAGCGTTTCACAAACTGCTCAAAATGATATAGCGCCCCCCTTTGGCCAATTGGGGTAAGTTTGGTTTTAGTGATATTTGGAATAACACTCTACATCTTTGCCCAATGCCATGAATATGTTACTTTGCATGTATGATTTAGAGGCAGAAGAATAATTTGCATAAAACTGCAATATTCATTGAATTTATTAAAAAAGCATGTTTAAATTAAAAAAAAAATCCGATCTGACAGATCTTTAGATATTGGTCCAAAGATCACGTAAAAAAAGTTTTGTGCACGTGACGGGAACATTCCAGAATAAAAGTGGGTTTAAGTGTTTTACAAACTGCTCAAAATGGCAGAAAATCTAAGGGCGGAGCTTACTCAACAAAGACACAGATGTCTTCCGCTTGAGTCAAAGCACACGTGTAAGCAAGTTGCATGTCTTCAAACGAAACGAGGCATGACTTATGCCCGTTTAAAGTTTGAATTTTCAAACGCTTCGTATAGCGCCCCCCTTTGGCCGATTGGAATAAAATTGGTTTCAGTGATACTTTGACTAACCCTCCACATCTTTGCCAAATGCCATGAACGTGTAACTTTGCATGTATGATTTAGAGGCCGAAGAATAATTTGCATAAAACCGCAATATTGATGGAATTATTAAAAAAAAATATTTCACTTTAAAAGAAATCCGACCAGACTAGTTTGACCGTATTGGTCCAAAGTTCATGTGAAAAAAGTTTTGTGCGCGTAACGCAAAAATCCCAGGAGGAGATAGATTTTTACTGTTTTTTATATAATTCAAAATTCTGGGGGATCTAAAGGTCAGAGGTCAAAAGTCAGAGCGTAAAAGTTGTTCGGCATGAGGAGACGCATACGTGTATACAGGTTTCATGACTGTACGTATAACAGAGCATGAGCTCTATCTGTTCAAAGTTCGCACTTTCGAAGGCTTCCTACAGCGCCACCATTTGGCCGATTGCTGTAAAAAATAATAGCACACTTCGCCACTGTAAGCTGAACACATTGATGTTTTTATTTTCATTTTCTGTCTAAGTATGTAGGAGTAGAAAGGAACCGAAGTTTTGAGGAGAACTTGATATGACGGTTAGATATTGTCACTAGAAAAATATTGTTCCTTCGAAACAATTGTGGGCTCGCTTCAAGCCAGAAAACAATGGCTATAAAAGTACAAAATGTCAAGATCGCAGGCAGTGCTCTCTTTGACGTTACTGATGTCAAAGATTGGTCCATTTTGTTCCAAAAATGTGTTGTGCAAAAGTTGACCCGCTGGTGGCGCTATAACAGGCCAATGTAAGAAGGGTGGTATCTGTTCCTTGACCTATTGGGAATGTGCTTGTAAGATTTCACGCACATCGCAGGCTGTGTTCATGATTTGAGGTGTATTTGGCTTTGGCCACTTTATCGCTGCTTGCAGCTATATTCATTATTATTATTTTTTTGTGTGTGTGCACTTCATAGGCATATTATATAAAGGTCCTTAGATTGTGTGTAGAATGTTTCATGCAAATTGCAAAAAGAAATCCTAACGGGTTTAAGCGTTTCACAAACTGCTCAAAATGATATAGCGCCCCCCTTTGGCCAATTGGGGTAAGATTGGTTTTAGTGATATTTGGACTAACACTCTACATCTTTGCCAAATACCATGAACATGTGACTTTGCTTGTATGTTTTAGAGGCAGAAGAATAATTTGCATAAAACTGCAATATTGTTTGAATTATTTAAAAAAGCATGTTTCAATGTTAAAGAAATCCGATCTGACAGATCTTTAGATATCGGTCCAAAGTTCACGTAAAAAAAGTTTTGTGCACGTGACGCGAAAATTCCAGAATAAAAGCGGGTTTACGCGTTTTACAAACTGCTCAAAGTGGCGGAAAATCGAAGGGCGGAGCTTACTTAACAACGACACAGATGTCTTCCGCTTGAGTCAAAGCACGCGTGTAACAAGTTGCATGTCTTCAAACGAAACGAGTCATGACTTATGCCCGTTTGAAGTTTGAATTTTCAAACGCTTCGTATAGCGCCCCCCTTTGGCCGATTGGAATAAAATTGGTTTCAGTGATACTTTGACTAACCCTCCACATCTTTGCCAAATGCCATGAACGTGTAACTTTGCATGTATGATTTAGAGGCCGAAGAATAATTTGCATAAAACCGCAATATTGATGGAATTATTAAAAAAAAATATTTCACTTTAAAAGAAATCCGACCAGACTAGTTTGACCGTATTGGTCCAAAGTTCATGTGAAAAAAGTTTTGTGCGCGTAACGCAAAAATCCCAGGAGGAGATAGATTTTTACTGTTTTTTATATAATTCAAAATTCTGGGGGATCTAAAGGTCAGAGGTCAAAAGTCAGAGCGTAAAAGTTGTTCGGCATGAGGAGACGCATACGTGTATACAGGTTTCATGACTGTACGTATAACAGAGCATGAGCTCTATCTGTTCAAAGTTCGCACTTTCGAAGGCTTCCTACAGCGCCACCATTTGGCCGATTGCTGTAAAAAATAATAGCACACTTCGCCACTGTAAGCTGAACACATTGATGTTTTTATTTTCATTTTCTGTCTAAGTATGTAGGAGTAGAAAGGAACCGAAGTTTTGAGGAGAACTTGATATGACGGTTAGATATTGTCACTAGAAAAATATTGTTCCTTCGAAACAATTGTGGGCTCGCTTCAAGCCAGAAAACAATGGCTATAAAAGTACAAAATGTCAAGATCGCAGGCAGTGCTCTCTTTGACGTTACTGATGTCAAAGATTGGTCCATTTTGTTCCAAAAATGTGTTGTGCAAAAGTTGACCCGCTGGTGGCGCTATAACAGGCCAATGTAAGAAGGGTGGTATCTGTTCCTTGACCTATTGGGAATGTGCTTGTAAGATTTCACGCACATCGCAGGCTGTGTTCATGATTTGAGGTGTATTTGGCTTTGGCCACTTTATCGCTGCTTGCAGCTATATTCATTATTATTATTTTTTTGTGTGTGTGCACTTCATAGGCATATTATATAAAGGTCCTTAGATTGTGTGTAGAATGTTTCATGCAAATTGCAAAAAGAAATCCTAACGGGTTTAAGCGTTTCACAAACTGCTCAAAATGATATAGCGCCCCCCTTTGGCCAATTGGGGTAAGATTGGTTTTAGTGATATTTGGACTAACACTCTACATCTTTGCCAAATACCATGAACATGTGACTTTGCTTGTATGTTTTAGAGGCAGAAGAATAATTTGCATAAAACTGCAATATTGTTTGAATTATTTAAAAAAGCATGTTTCAATGTTAAAGAAATCCGATCTGACAGATCTTTAGATATCGGTCCAAAGTTCACGTAAAAAAAGTTTTGTGCACGTGACGCGAAAATTCCAGAATAAAAGCGGGTTTACGCGTTTTACAAACTGCTCAAAGTGGCGGAAAATCGAAGGGCGGAGCTTACTTAACAACGACACAGATGTCTTCCGCTTGAGTCAAAGCACGCGTGTAACAAGTTGCATGTCTTCAAACGAAACGAGTCATGACTTATGCCCGTTTGAAGTTTGAATTTTCAAACGCTTCGTATAGCGCCCCCCTTTGGCCGATTGGAATAAAATTGGTTTCAGTGATACTTTGACTAACCCTCCACATCTTTGCCAAATGCCATGAACGTGTAACTTTGCATGTATGATTTAGAGGCCGAAGAATAATTTGCATAAAACCGCAATATTGATGGAATTATTAAAAAAAAATATTTCACTTTAAAAGAAATCCGACCAGACTAGTTTGACCGTATTGGTCCAAAGTTCATGTGAAAAAAGTTTTGTGCGCGTAACGCAAAAATCCCAGGAGGAGATAGATTTTTACTGTTTTTTATATAATTCAAAATTCTGGGGGATCTAAAGGTCAGAGGTCAAAAGTCAGAGCGTAAAAGTTGTTCGGCATGAGGAGACGCATACGTGTATACAGGTTTCATGACTGTACGTATAACAGAGCATGAGCTCTATCTGTTCAAAGTTCGCACTTTCGAAGGCTTCCTACAGCGCCACCATTTGGCCGATTGCTGTAAAAAATAATAGCACACTTCGCCACTGTAAGCTGAACACATTGATGTTTTTATTTTCATTTTCTGTCTAAGTATGTAGGAGTAGAAAGGAACCGAAGTTTTGAGGAGAACTTGATATGACGGTTAGATATTGTCACTAGAAAAATATTGTTCCTTCGAAACAATTGTGGGCTCGCTTCAAGCCAGAAAACAATGGCTATAAAAGTACAAAATGTCAAGATCGCAGGCAGTGCTCTCTTTGACGTTACTGATGTCAAAGATTGGTCCATTTTGTTCCAAAAATGTGTTGTGCAAAAGTTGACCCGCTGGTGGCGCTATAACAGGCCAATGTAAGAAGGGTGGTATCTGTTCCTTGACCTATTGGGAATGTGCTTGTAAGATTTCACGCACATCGCAGGCTGTGTTCATGATTTGAGGTGTATTTGGCTTTGGCCACTTTATCGCTGCTTGCAGCTATATTCATTATTATTATTTTTTTGTGTGTGTGCACTTCATAGGCATATTATATAAAGGTCCTTAGATTGTGTGTAGAATGTTTCATGCAAATTGCAAAAAGAAATCCTAACGGGTTTAAGCGTTTCACAAACTGCTCAAAATGATATAGCGCCCCCCTTTGGCCAATTGGGGTAAGATTGGTTTTAGTGATATTTGGACTAACACTCTACATCTTTGCCAAATACCATGAACATGTGACTTTGCTTGTATGTTTTAGAGGCAGAAGAATAATTTGCATAAAACTGCAATATTGTTTGAATTATTTAAAAAAGCATGTTTCAATGTTAAAGAAATCCGATCTGACAGATCTTTAGATATCGGTCCAAAGTTCACGTAAAAAAAGTTTTGTGCACGTGACGCGAAAATTCCAGAATAAAAGCGGGTTTACGCGTTTTACAAACTGCTCAAAGTGGCGGAAAATCGAAGGGCGGAGCTTACTTAACAACGACACAGATGTCTTCCGCTCGAGTCAAAGCACGCGTGTAACAAGTTGCGTGTCTTCAAACGAAACGAGTCATGACTTATGCCCGTTTGAAGTTTGAATTTTCAAACGCTTCGTATAGCGCCCCCCTTTGGCCGATTGGAATAAAATCGGTTTCAGTGATACTTTGACTAACCCTCCACATCTTTGCCAAATGCCATGAACGTGTAACTTTGCATGTATGATTTAGAGGGCGAAGAATAATTTGCATAAAACCGCAATATTGATTGAATTATTAAAAAATGATATTTCACTTTAAAAGAAATCCACCGAGATAAATCTGACCGTATTGGTCCAAAGTTCATGTGAAAAAAGTTTTGTGCGCGTAACAAAAAAAACCCAGGAGGAGATAGATTTTTACTGTTTTTCATATAATTCCGAATTGTGGGAGACCTAAAGGTCAGAGGTCAAAAGTTAGAGGGTAAAAGTTGTTCGGCATGAGGAGACGCATAAGTGTATACAGGTTTCATGGCTGTATGTATAACACAGCATGAGCTATACCTGTTCAAAGTTCGCACTTTCGAAGGCTTCCTACAGCGCCACCATTTGGCCGATTGCTGTAAAAAGTAATAGCACACTTCGCCACTGTAAACTGAACACATTGATGTTTTTATTTTCATTTTCTCACTAAGTATGTAGGAGTAGAAAGGAACCGAAGTTTTTTGATACTTGATATGCCTGCCTGATAGATAAATAAATAAATAAATAATGACAATATCTAAAGTGTGCTCGCCTTATAGGCGAGCCCACAACTAGAAAAATATTGTTCCTTCGAAACAATTGTGGGCTCGCTTCAAGCCAGAAAACAATGGCTATAAAAGTACAAAATGTCAAGATCGCAGGCAGTTCTCTCTTTGACGTTACTGACGTCAAAGATTGGTCCATTTTGTTCCAAAAATGTGTTGTGCAAAAGTTGACCCGCTGGTGGCGCTATAACAGGCCAATGTAAGAAGGGTGGTATCTGCTCCTTGACCTATTGGGAATGTGCTTGCAAGATTTCACGCACATTGCAGGCTGTGTTCATGATTTGAGGTGTTTTTGGCTTTGGCCACTTTATCGCTGCTTGCAGCTATATTCATTATTATTATTTTTTGTGTGTGTGTGCACTTCATAGGCATATTAGATAAAGGTCCTTAGATTGTGTGTAGAATGTTTCATGCAAATTGCAAAAATAAATCCTAACGGGTTTAAGCGTTTCACAAACTGCTCAAAATGATATAGCGCCCCCCTTTGGCCAATTGGGGTAAGATTGGTTTTAGTGATATTTGGACTAACACTCTACATCTTTGCCAAATGCCATGAACATGTTACTTTGCATGTATGATTTAGAGGCAGAAGAATAATTTGCATAAAACTGCAATATTCATTGAATTTATTTTAAAAAGCATGTTTCAATTTTAAAGAAATCCGATCTGACAGATCTTTAGATATCGGTCCAAAGTTCACGTAAAAAAAGTTTTGTGCACGTGGAGTGAAAATTCCAGAATAAAAGCGGGTTTACGCGTTTTACAAACTGCTCAATATGGCGGAAAATCGGGGGGCGGAGCTTACTTAACAACGACACAGATGTCTTCCGCTCGAGTCAAAGCACGCGTGTAACAAGTTGCATGTCTTCAAACGAAACGAGTCATGACTTATGCCCGTTTGAAGTTTGAATTTTCAAACGCTTCGTATAGCGCCCCCCTTTGGCCGATTGGAATAAAATTGGTTTCAGTGATACTTTGACTAACCCTCCACATCTTTGCCAAATGCCATGAACGTGTAACTTTGCATGTATGATTTAGAGGCCGAAGAATAATTTGCATAAAACCGCAACATTGATTGAATTATTAATAAAATATATTTCACTTTAAAAGAAATCCGCCGAGACTAGTTTGACCGTATTGGTCCAAAGTTCATGTGAAAAAAGTTTCATGCGCGTATCGCAAAGATCCCAGGAGGAGATAGATTTTTACTGTTTTTCATATAATTCCAAATTCTGAGGGATCTAAAGATCAGAGGTCAAAAGTCAGAGCGTAAAAATTGTTCGGCATGAGGAGACGCATACGTGTATACAGGTTTCATGGCTGTACGTATAACAGAGCATGAGCTATACCTGTTCAAAGTTCGCACTTTCGAAGGCTTCCTACAGCGCCACCATTTGGCCGATTGCTGTAAAAAGTAATAGCACACGTCGCCACAGTAAGCTGAACACATTGATGTTTTTATTTTCATTTTCTCACTAAGTATGTAGGAGTAGAAAGGAACCGAAGTTTTGAGGAGAACTTGATATGACGGTTAGATATTGTCACTAGAAAAATATTGTTCCTTCGAAACAATTGTGGGCTCGCTTCAAGCCAGAAAACAATGGCTATAAAAGTACAAAATGTCAAGATCGCAGGCAGTGCTCTCTTTGACGTTACTGACGTCAAAGATTGGTCCATTTTGTTCCAAAAATGTGTTGTGCAAAAGTTGACCCGCTGGTGGCGCTATAACAGGCCAATGTAAGAAGGGTGGTATCTGCTCCTTGACCTATTGGGAATGTGCTTGCAAGATTTCACGCACATTGCAGGCTTTGTTCATGATTTGAGGTGTTTTTGGCTTTGGCCACTTTATCGCTGCTTGCAGCTATATTCATTATTATTATTTTTTTTGTGTGTGTGCACTTCATAGGCATATTAGATAAAGGTCCTTAGATTGTGTGTAGAATGTTTCATGCAAATTGCAAAAATAAATCCTAACGGGTTTAAGCGTTTCACAAACTGCTCAAAATGATATAGCGCCCCCCTTTGGCCAATTGGGGTAAGATTGGTTTTAGTGATATTTGGACTAACACTCTACATCTTTGCCAAATGCCATGAACATGTTACTTTGCATGTATGATTTAGAGGCAGAAGAATAATTTGCATAAAACTGCAATATTCATTGAATTTATTTTAAAAAGCATGTTTCAATTTTAAAGAAATCCGATCTGACAGATCTTTAGATATCGGTCCAAAGTTCACGTAAAAAAAGTTCCAGAATAAAAGCGGGTTTACGCGTTTTACAAACTGCTCAATATGGCAGAAAATCGGGGGGCGGAGCTTACTTAACAACGACACAGATGTCTTCCGCTCGAGTCAAAGCACGCGTGTAACAAGTTGCATGTCTTCAAACGAAACGAGTCATGACTTATGCCCGTTTGAAGTTTGAATTTTCAAACGCTTCGTATGGCGCCCCCCTTTGGCCGATTGGAATAAAATTGGTTTCAGTGATACTTTGACTAACCCTCCACATCTTTGCCAAATGCCATGAACGTGTAACTTTGCATGTATGATTTAGAGGCCGAAGAATAATTTGCATAAAACAGCAACATTGATTGAATTATTAATAAAATATATTTCACTTTAAAAGAAATCCGCCGTGACTAGTTTGACCGCATTGGTCCAAAGTTCATGTGAAAAAAGTTTCATGCGCGTATCGCAAAGATCCCAGGAGGAGATAGATTTTTACTGTTTTTCATATAATTCCAAATTCTGAGGGATCTAAAGATCAGAGGTCAAAAGTCAGAACGTAAAAATTGTTCGGCATGAGGAGACGCATACGTGTATACAGGTTTCATGGCTGTACGTATAACAGAGCATGAGCTATACCTGTTCAAAGTTCGCACTTTCGAAGGCTTCCTACAGCGCCACCATTTGGCCGATTGCTGTAAAAAGTAATAGCACACGTCGCCACAGTAAGCTGAACACATTGATGTTTTTATTTTCATTTTCTCACTAAGTATGTAGGAGTAGAAAGGAACCGAAGTTTTGAGGAGAACTTGATATGACGGTTAGATATTGTCACTAGAAAAATATTGTTCCTTCGAAACAATTGTGGGCTCGCTTCAAGCCGGAAAACAATGGCTATAAAAGCACAAAATGTCAAGATCGCAGGCAGTGCTCTCTTTGACGTTACTGACGTCAAAGATTGGTCCGTTTTGTTCCAAAAATGTGTTGTGCAAAAGTTGACCCGCTGGTGGCGCTATAACAGGCCAATGTGAGAAGGTTGGTATCTGTTCCTTGACCTATTGGGAATGTGCTTGCAAGATTTCACGCACATCCCAGGCTGTGTTCATGATTTGAGGTGTTTTTGGCTTTGGACACTTTATCGCTGCTTGCAGCTATATTTATTATTATTATTTTATAATGTTTTTGTGTGCACTTCATAGGCATGTTAGATAAAGGTCCTTAGATTGCGTGTAGAATGTTTCATGCAAATTGCAAAAAAAATCCTAGAATAAAAACGGGTTTAAGCGTTTTACAAACTGCTCAAAATTATATAGCGCCCCCCTTTGGCCATTTGGGGTAAGATTGGTTTCAGTGATATTTGAACTAACCCTCTACACTATTTTGTCATGAAAATGTGACTTTGCTTGTATGTTTTAGAGGCAGAAGAATAATTTGCATAAAAATGCAATATTGTTTGAATTATTTAAAAAAGCATGTTTCAATGTTAAAGAAATCCGATCTGACAGATCTTTAGATATCGGTCCAAAGTTCATGTAAAAAAATGTTTTGTGCACGTGACGCGAAAATTCCAGAATAAAAGCGGGTTTACGCGTTTTACAAACTGCTCAAAGTGGCGGAAAATCGAAGGGCGGAGCTTACTTAACAACGACACAGATGTCTTCCGCTTGAGTCAAAGCACGCGTGTAACAAGTTGCATGTCTTC
This sequence comes from Nannobrachium achirus, assembly GCF_963921795.1. Taxonomy (NCBI): domain Eukaryota; kingdom Metazoa; phylum Chordata; class Actinopteri; order Myctophiformes; family Myctophidae; genus Nannobrachium; species Nannobrachium achirus. The sequence goes on from NC_137822.1 coordinate 23,184,675, forward strand.
AAACGAAACGAGTCATGACTTATGCCCGTTTGAAGTTTGAATTTTCAAACGCTTCGTATAGCGCCCCCCTTTGGCCGATTGGAATAAAATTGGTTTCAGTGATACTTTGACTAACCCTCCACATCTTTGCCAAATGCCATGAACGTGTAACTTTGCATGCATGATTTAGAGGCAGAAGAATAATTTGCATAAAACCGCAATATTTATTGAATTATTAAAAAATTATATTTCACTTTAAAAGAAATCCGCCGAGATAAATCTGACCGTATTGGTCCAAAGTTCATGTGAAAAAAGTTTCGTGCGCGTATCGAAAAAAACCCAGGAGGAGATAGATTTTTACTGTTTTTCATATAATTCCGAATTGTGGGAGACCTAAAGGTCAGAGGTCAAAAGTTAGAGGGTAAAAGTTGTTCGGCATGAGGAGACGCATAAGTGTATACAGGTTTCATGGCTGTATGTATAACACAGCATGAGCTATACCTGTTCAAAGATCGCACTTTCGAAGGCTTCCTACAGCGCCACCATTTGGCCAATTGCTATAAAAAATAATAGCACACTTCGCCACTGTAAACTGAACACATTGATGTTTTTATTTTCATTTTCTCACTAAGTATGTAGGAGTAGAAAGGAACCGAAGTTTTGAGGAGAACTTGATATAGTATATAAATAAATAAATAAATAAATAATGACAATATCTAAAGTGTGCTCGCCTTATAGGCGAGCCCACAACTAGAAAAATATTGTTCCTTCGAAACAATTGTGGGCTCGCTTCAAGCCAGAAAACAATGGCTATAAAAGTACAAAATGTCAAGATCGCAGGCAGTGCTCTCTTTGACGTTACTGACGTCAAAGATTGGTCCATTTTGTTCCAAAAATGTGTTGTGCCAAAAGTTGACCCGCTGGTGGCGCTATTATAACAGGCCAATGTAAGAAGGGTGGTATCTGTTCCTTGACCTATTGGGAATGTGCTTGCAAGATTTCACTGACATTGCAGGCTGTGTTCATGATTTGAGGTGTTTTTGGCTTTGGCCACTTTATCGCTGCTTGCAGCTATATTTGTTATTATTTTTCTTTTTGTGTGTGTGTGCACTTCATAGGCATATTAGATAAAGGTCCTTAGATTGTGTGTAGAATGTTTCATGCAAATTGCAAAAAAAATCCTAACGGGTTTAAGCGTTTCACAAACTGCTCAAAATGATATAGCGCCCCCCTTTGGCCAATTGGAGTGAGATTGGATTTAGTGATATTTGGACTAACACTCTACATCTTTGCCAAATGCCATGAACATGTTACTTTGCATGTATGATTTAGAGGCAGAAGAATAATTTGCATAAAACTGCAATATTCATTGAATTATTAAAAAAGCATGTTTCAATTTAAAAAAAAAATCCGATCTGACAGATCTTTAGATATTGGTCCAAAGTTCACGTAAAAAAAGTTTTGTGCACGTGGAGCGAAAATTCCAGAATAAAAGCGGGTTTACGCGTTTTACAAACTGCTCAAAATGGCGGAAAATCGAAGGGCGGAGCTTACTTAACAAAGACACAGATGTCTTCCGCTCGAGTCAAAGCACGCGTGTAAGCAAGTTGCATGTCTTAAAACGAAACGAGTCATGACTTATGCCCGTTTGAAGTTTGAATTTTCAAACGCTTCGTATAGCGCCCCCCTTTGGCCGATTGGACTAAAATTGGTTTCAGTAATACTTTGACTAACCCTCTACATCTTTGCCAAATGCCATGAACGTGTAACTTTGCATGTATGATTTAGAGGCCGAAGAATAATTTGCATAAAACCGCAATATTGATTGAATTATTAAAAAATTATATTTCACTTTAAAAGAAATCTGGTTGATCAATCTGACCGTATTGGTCCAAAGTTCATGTGAAAAAGGTTTCGTGCGCGTAACGAAAAAAACCCAGGAGGAGATAGATTTTTACTGTTTTTCATATAATTCCAAATTGTGGGAGATCTAAAGGTCAAAGGTCAAAAGTCAGAGCGTAAAAGTTGTTCAACATGAGGAGACGCATACGTGTATACAGGTTTCATGGCTTTACCTCAAACACAGCATGAGCTATACCTGTTCAAAGTTCGCACTTTCGAAGGCTTCCTACAGCGCCACCATTTGGCCGATTGCTGTAAAAAGTAATAGCACACGTCGCCACAGTAAGCTGAACACATTGATGTTTTTATTTTCATTTTCTCACTAAGTATGTAGGAGTAGAAAGGAACCGAAGTTTTTTGATACTTGCACTGACTGCCTGCCTAGTATAGAAACTAGAATTGACAGAGTCAATTTTGACAAGTGTGCCTGCAGCGCGCTGAATGCGCGACCCCGTGCGGCGGTTCGGACCGTGAGACCGTCCGCCGAGTCGTCCGCGTTTCGTCGCGAGAGGGTCGGTCCCCATGAAAAACGCGTTCTGGCACGAAACGGTTACCTTTTGCGCGTTTGTGACGCCCCCTAGGGGTCGAAGTGGAAATGCTTTTGGGGATCTGTTGAGTATGCCACCCCCGACCTGTGGTTGAAATTCAGTGTTGACTCGACCTATTGTTTGTGAGTTAGGGCAATTTTTTGCCAAACGGGCCGCTCCCGCTAACTTTGGAAGCGCGTTACGAACGAACGGTACGAACTATCGAAATATCCTTTGACTATGTTTATCGCGTGGCTTCATAGATCATGTGTACCGGTTTTTAAGACATTTGAAGAAAATATGTAGGAAAAGGAGCAAAAAGTGTGTTTTGGAGAAAATTCAAGATGGCGGAAAATCTACCCATACGCAAATGGGCGTGGCCTATATCGGGAGATGCGTCTTGACCCAAGGAATCCAGGGAAAAAATAATTTTAATATTCCGACCTACGGTTCAAGAGTTACGGGGCAAAACGTAAAGTGGGCCGTTATAGCGCCACCATGAGGATGAGTGATGTAATTATTTTTTGATTTATTCTTAAAATCATTATGAATCTCCTCTGCAAGGTTTGAAACTGTAGCCCCTATGCTTTGCGAAAGAAAAATACTTGAATGTGAATTTCTGCTTTCTCCCATTATAAGTCAATGGGGACAATTACGTTTTGCGCGTTTGTGACACCCCCTACGGGTTGAATTGGAAACGCTTTTGGGGATTCCTTGAGTAAGCCACCCGCAGCCTGTGGTTGAAATTCAGTGCTGACTCAACGTTTTGTTTGTGATTTATGGCTATTATTTGCAAAACGGGCCCCTCCCGCTAACTCTGGAAGCCCGTTACGAACGAATGGTATGGACTATAGACATATCCCTTGACTATGTTCATTGCATGGGTTAGTAGATCATGTGTACCCATTTTTGTGACATTTGAAGAAAATATGTAGGAAAAAATGCAAAAAGTGTGTTTTGGAGAAAATTTGAAATGGTGAAAAATCTTCCCATGTGCAAATTGGCGTGTCCTATATGGAGAGATGCGTCGTGACCCAAGGAATCCAGGGAAAAAATAATTTTAATTCTCCGACCTATGGTTCAAGAGTTACGAGGCAAGTGGTCCGTTATAGCGCCACCATGTGGCCAATTGGAAATGCTTTTGGGGATCGTTGAGTATGCCACCCCCGATCTGTGGTTGAAATTCAGTGTTGACTGGACCTTTTGTTTGTGATTTATGGCTATTGTTTGCAAAACGGGCCCCTCCCGCTAACTTTGGAAGCGCGTTACGAACGAATGTAATGGACTATCGCAATATCCCTTGAGTATGTTCATTGCATGGGTTCATAGATCATGTGTACCGTTTTTTGTGCAATTTGAAGAAAATATGTCGGAAAAGGAACAAAAAGTGTGTTTTGGAGAAAATTCAAGATGGCGGAAAATCTATCCAGGCGCAAATGGGCGTGGCCTATATCGGGAGATGCGTCTTGACCCAAGGAATCCAGGGAAAAAAGAATTTTCATTTTCCGACCTACGGTTCAACAGTTACAGGCCAAAACGTAAAGTGGGCTGTTATAGCGCCACCATGAGGCCAAATGACACTATTATTTTTTATTTAATCCTTGAAATCATTATGAACCTCCTCTCCAAGTGTTGAAACTGTAGGCCCTATGGTTTGCGAGAGAAAATTAATTGAATGTGAGTTTTTGCCATTCCCATTATAAGTCAATGGGGAGAAATTAATGCACTAATAAATTAATATCAATTAAACTATAGAACCTTTCTCTTAGCAACTTAATAGCACACCATTCCCGAGTAAGCCGGTCGATTTGACATATGGCGCGAGTGTGTGTTGCAAAAACTGTGGGAGGAGTAGCGTGCCAAACTTTGGGGAATCGTATGGACAGACATAAACTAGAATTGACAGAGTCAATTTTGACAAGTGTGCCTGCAGCGCGCTAAATGCGCGACCTCGTGCGGCGGTTCGGACTGTGAGACCGTCCGCCGAGTCGTCCGCGTTTCGTCGTGAGAGGGTCGGTCCCCGTGAAAAACGCGTTCTGGCACGAAACGGTTACGTTTCGCGCGTTTGTGACGCCCCCTAGGGGTCGAAGTGGAAATGCTTTTGGGGAATCGTTGAGTATGCCGCCCGCGACCTGTGGTTGAAATTCAGTGTTGACTCGACCTATTGTTTGTGATTTATGGCTATCGTTTGCGAAACGGGCCCCTCCCGCTAACTTTGGAAGCGCGTTACGAACGAACGGTACGGACTATCGAAATATCCTTTGACTATGTTTATCGCGTGGCTTCATAGATCATGTGTACCGGTTTTTAAGACATTTGAAGAAAATATGTAGGAAAAGGAGCAAAAAGTGTGTTTTGGAGAAAATTTGAAATGGTGAAAAATCTTCCCATGTGCAAATTGGCGTGTCCTATATGGAGAGATGCGTCGTGACCCAAGGAATCCAGGGAAAAAAGAATTTTAATTCTCCGACCTATGGTTCAAGAGTTATGAGGCAAGTGGTCCGTTATAGCGCCACCATGTGGCCAATTGGAAATGCTTTTGGGGATCGTTGAGTATGCCACCCCCGACCTGTGGTTGAAATTCAGTGTTGACTGGACCTTTTGTTTGTGATTTATGGCTATTGTTTGCAAAACGGGCCCCTTTCGCTAACTTTGGAAGCACGTTACGAACAAACGTAATGGACTATCGCAATATCCCTTGAGTATGTTCATTGCATGGGTTCATAGATCATGTGTACCGTTTTTTGTGCAATTTGAAGAAAATATGTCGGAAAAGGAACAAAAAGTGTGTTTTGGAGAAAATTCAAGATGGCGGAAAATCTATCCTGGCGCAAATGGGCGTGGCCTATATCGGGAGATGCGTCTTGACCCAAGGAAGCCAGGGAAAAAATAATTTTCATTTTCCGACCTACGGTTCAACAGTTACAGGCCAAAACGTAAACTGGGCTGTTATAGCGCCACCATGAGGCCAAATGACACTATTATTTTTTATTTAATCCTTGAAATCATTATGAACCTCCTCTCCAAGTGTTGAAACTGTAGGCCCTATGGTTTGCGAGAGAAAATTAATTGAATGTGAGTTTTTGCTATTCCCATTATAAGTCAATGGGGAGAAATTAATGCACTAATAAATTAATATAAATTAAACTATAGAACCTTTCTCTTAGCAAGTTACTAGCACACCATTCCCGAGTAAGCCGGTCGATTTGACATATGGCGCGAGTGTGTGGTGCAAAAACTGTGGGAGGAGTAGCGTGCCAAACTTTGGGGAAAAGCATGGACATACATACACTAGAATTGACAGAGTCAATTTTGACAAGTGTGCCTGCAGCTCGCTAAATGCGCGACCTTGTGCGGCGGTTTGGACTGTGAGACCGTCTGCCGAGTCGTCTGCGTTTCGTCGTGAGAGGGTCGGTCCCCGTGAAAAACGCGTTCTGGCATGAAACGGTTACGTTTTGCGCGTTTGTGACGCCCCCTAGGGGTCGAAGTGGAAATGCTTTTGGGGATTCGTTGAGTATGCCACCCCCGACCTGTGGTTGAAATTCAGTGTTGACTCGACCTATTGTTTGTGATTTATGGCTATCGTTTGCGAAACGGGCCCCTCCCGCTAACTTTGGAAGCGCGTTACGAACGAACGGTACGGACTATCGAAATATCCTTTGACTATGTTTATCGCATGGCTTCATAGATCATGTGTACCGGTTTTTAAGACATTTGAAGAAAATATGTAGGAAAAGGAGCAAAAAGTGTGTTTTGGAGAAAATTCAAGATGGCGGAAAATCTATCCTGGCGCAAATGGGCGTGGCCTATATGGGGAGATGCGTCTTGACCCAAGGAATCCAGGGAAAAAAGAATTTTCATTTTCCGACCTACGGTTCAAGAGTTACGGGGCAAAACGTAAAGTTGGCCGTTATAGCGCCACCATGAGGCCGAGTGATGTCATTATTTTTTGATTAATTCTTACAATCATTATGAACCTCCTCTCCAAGTCTTGAAACTGTAGCCCCTATGGTTTGCGAGAGAAAAATAATTGAATGCGATTCCCATTATAAGTCAATGGGGAAAATTAATTCACTAATAAATTAATATCAATTAAACTATAGAACCTTTCTCTTAGCAACTTGATAGCACACCATTCCCGAGTAAGCCGGTCGATTTGACATATGGCGCGAGTGTGTGGTGCAAAAACTGTGGGAGGAGTAGCGTGCCAAACTTTGGGGAAAAGTATGGACAGACTTAAGTAAGTAAATAAATAAATAAATATGAGCGATAACAATAAGTCTGCCCATGCTATGCATAGGCACACTTAACTAGAATTGACAGAGTCAATTTTGACAAGTGTGCCTGCAGCGCGCTAAATGCGCGACCTCGTGCGGCGGTTTGGACCGCGAGACCATCCGCTGAGTCGTCCGCGTTTCGTTGAGAGGGGGTCGGTCCCCGTGAAAAACGCGTTCTGGCACGAAACGGTTACCTTTTGCGCGTTTGTGACGCCCCTTAGGGGTCGAATTGATTTATTCTTAAAATCATTATGAATCTCCTCTGCAAGGTTTGAAACTGTAGCCCCTATGCTTTGCGAAAGAAAAATACTTGAATGTGAATTTCTGCTTTCTCCCATTATAAGTCAATGGGGACAATTACGTTTTGCGCGTTTGTGACACCCCCTACGGGTTGAATTGGAAACGCTTTTGGGGATTCCTTGAGTAAGCCACCCGCAGCCTGTGGTTGAAATTCAGTGCTGACTCAACGTTTTGTTTGTGATTTATGGCTATTATTTGCAAAACGGGCCCCTCCCGCTAACTCTGGAAGGCCGTTACGAACGAATGGTATGGACTATAGACATATCCCTTGACTATGTTCATTGCATGGGTTAGTAGATCATGTGTACCCATTTTTGTGACATTTGAAGAAAATATGTAGGAAAAAATGCAAAAAGTGTGTTTTGGAGAAAATTTGAAATGGTGAAAAATCTTCCCATGTGCAAATTGGCGTGTCCTATATGGAGAGATGCGTCGTGACCCAAGGAATCCAGGGAAAAAAGAATTTTAATTCTCCGACCTATGGTTCAAGAGTTACGAGGCAAGTGGTCCGTTATAGCGCCACCATGTGGCCAATTGGAAATGCTTTTGGGGATCGTTGAGTATGCCACCCCCGATCTGTGGTTGAAATTCAGTGTTGACTGGACCTTTTGTTTGTGATTTATGGCTATTGTTTGCAAAACGGGCCCCTCCCGCTAACTTTGGAAGCGCGTTACGAACGAATGTAATGGACTATCGCAATATCCCTTGAGTATGTTCATTGCATGGGTTCATAGATCATGTGTACCGTTTTTTGTGCAATTTGAAGAAAATATGTCGGAAAAGGAACAAAAAGTGTGTTTTGGAGAAAATTCAAGATGGCGGAAAATCTATCCAGGCGCAAATGGGCGTGGCCTATATCGGGAGATGCGTCTTGACCCAAGGAATCCAGGGAAAAAAGAATTTTCATTTTCCGACCTACGGTTCAACAGTTACAGGCCAAAACGTAAAGTGGGCTGTTATAGCGCCACCATGAGGCCAAATGACACTATTATTTTTTATTTAATCCTTGAAATCATTATGAACCTCCTCTCCAAGTGTTGAAACTGTAGGCCCTATGGTTTGCGAGAGAAAATTAATTGAATGTGAGTTTTTGCCATTCCCATTATAAGTCAATGGGGAGAAATTAATGCACTAATAAATTAATATCAATTAAACTATAGAACCTTTCTCTTAGCAACTTAATAGCACACCATTCCCGAGTAAGCCGGTCGATTTGACATATGGCGCGAGTGTGTGTTGCAAAAACTGTGGGAGGAGTAGCGTGCCAAACTTTGGGGAATCGTATGGACAGACATAAACTAGAATTGACAGAGTCAATTTTGACAAGTGTGCCTGCAGTGCAGCTCCATAAATGCGCGACCTCGTGCAGCGGTTCGGACCGCGAGACCGTCCGCCGAGTCGTCCGCGTTTCGTTGTGAGAGGGTCGGTCCCCGTGAAAAACGCGTTCCGGCACGAAACGGTTACGTTTCGCGCGTTTGTGACGCCCCCTAGGGGTCGAAGTGGAAATGCTTTTGGGGATCCGTTGAGTATGCCACCCCCGACCTGTGGTTGAAATTCGGTGTTGACTCGACCTATTGTTTGTGATTTATGGCTATCGTTTGCGAAACGTGCCCCTCCCGCTAAGTTTGGAAGCGCGTTACGAACGAACGGTACGGACTATCGAAATATCCTTTGACTATGTTTATCGCGTGGCTTCATAGATCAAGTGTACCGGTTTTTAAGACATTTGAAGAAAATATGTAGGAAAAGGAGCAAAAAGTGTGTTTTGGAGAAAATTCAAGATGGCGGAAAATCTATCCCTACGCAAATGGGCGTGGCCTATATCGAGAGATGCGTCTTGACCCAAGGAATCCAGGGAAAAAATAATTTTAATTTTCCGACCTACGGTTCAAGAGTTACGGGGCAAAAGGTAAAGTTGGCCGTTATAGCGCCACCATGAGGCCGAGTGATGTCATTATTTTTTGATTAATTCTTACAATCATTATGAACCTCCTCTCCAAGTCTTGAAACTGTAGCCCCTATGGTTTGCGAGAGAAAAATAATTGAATGCGATTCCCATTATAAGTCAATGGGGAAAATTAATTCACTAATAAATTAATATCAATTAAACTATAGAACCTTTCTCTTAGCAACTTGATAGCACACCATTCCCGAGTAAGCCGGTCGATTTGACATATGGCGCGAGTGTGTGGTGCAAAAACTGTGGGAGGAGTAGCGTGCCAAACTTTGGGGAAAAGTATGGACAGACTTAAATATGAGCGATTGCAATAAGTCTGCCAATGCTATGCATAGGCACACTTAATAAATAAATAAATATGAGCGAGAACAATAAGTGTCCCATGCTATGCATAGGCACACTTAACTAGAATTGACAGAGTCAATTTTGACAAGTGTGCCTGCAGCGCGCTAAACGCGCGACCTCGTGCAGCGGTTCGGACCGTGAGACCATCCGCCGAGACGTCCGCGTTTCGTCGTGAGAGGGTCGGTCCCCGTGAAAAACGCGTTCTGGCATGAAACGGATACGTTTCGCGTGTTTGTGACGCCCCCTAGGGGTCGAAGTGGAAATGCTTTTGGGGATCCGTTGAGTATGCCACCCCCGACCTGTGGTTGAAATTCAGTGTCGACTCGACCTATTGTTTGTGATTTATGGCTATCGTTTGCGAAACGTGCCCCTCCCGCTAACTTTGGAAGCGTGTTACGAACGAACGGTACGGACTATCGACATATGCTTTGACTATGTTTATTGCGTGGCGTCATAGATCATGTGTACCGGTTTTTAAGACATTTGAAGAAAATATGTAGGAAAAGGAGCAAAAAGTGTGTTTTGGAGAAAATTCAAGATGGCGGAAAATCTACCCATACGCAAATGGGCGGGGCCTATATGGGGAGATGCGTCATGACCCAAGGAATCCAGGGAAAAAATAATTTTCATTTTCCGACCTACGGTTCAACAGTTACAGGCCAAAACGTAAACTGGGCTGTTATAGCGCCACCATGAGGCCAAATGACACTATTATTTTTTATTTAATCCTTGAAATCATTTTGAACCTCCTCTCCAAGTCTTGAAACTGTAGCCCCTATGGTTTGCGAGAGAAAAATAATTGAATGTGAGTTTTTGCGATTCCCAATATAAGTCAATGGGGAAGCGTTACGTTTTGCGCGTTTGTGACGTTTGTGACGCCCCCTAGGGGTCGAAGTGGAAATGCTTTTGGGGATTCGTTGAGTATGCCACCCCCGACCTCTGGTTGAAATTCGGTGTTGACTCGACCTATTGTTTGTGATTTATGGCTGTTGTTTGTGAAACGTGCCCCTCCCGCTAACTTTGGAAGTGCGTTACGAACTAACGGTACGGACTATCAAAATATCCTTTGACTATGTGTCTCGCATGGCTTCAAAGATCATGTGTACCAGTTTTTAAGACATTTGAAGAAAGTATGTAGGAAAAGGAGCAAAAAGTGTGTTTTGGAGAAAATCCAAGATGGCGGAAAATCTATCCATACGCAAATGGGCGGGGCCTATATGGGGAGATGCGTCTTGACCCAAGGAATCCAGGGAAAAAATAATTTTCATTTTCCGACCTACGGTTCAACAGTTACAGGCCAAAACCTAAACTGGGCTGTTATAGCGCCACCATGAGGCCAAATGACACTATTATTTATTATTTAATCCTTGAAATCATTATGAACCTCCTCTCCAAGTCTTGAAACTGTAGCCCCTATGGTTTGCGAGAGAAAAATACGTTTTGCGATTCCCATTATAAGTCAATGGGGAAAATTAATTCACTAATAAATTATTATCAATTAAACTATAGAACCTTTCTCTTAGCAACTTGATAGCACACGATTCCCGATGAAGCCGGTCGATTTGACATATGGCGCGAGTGTGTGGTGCCAAAACTGTGGGAGGAGTAGCGTGCCAAACTTTGGGGAAAAGTATGGACAGAAAGACTTAAATAAATATATATGAGCGATAACAATAAGTCTGCCCATGCTATGCATAGGCACACTTAACTAGAATTGACGGAGTCAATTTTGACAAGTGTGCCTGCAGCGCGCTAAATGCGCGACCTTGTGCGGCGGTTCGGACTGTGAGACAGTCTGCCGAGTCGTCCGTGTGTCGTTGTGAGAGGGTCGGTCCCCTCGAAAAACGCGTTCTGGCACGAAACGGTTACGTTTCGCGCGTTTGTGACGCCCCCTAGGGGTCGAAGTGGAAATGCTTTTGGGGATTCGTTGAGTATGCCACCCCCGACCTGTGGTTGAAATTCAGTGTTGACTCGACCTATTGTTTGTGATTTATGGCTATCGTTTGCGAAACTTGCCCCTCCCGCTAACTTTGGAAGCACGTTACGAACGAACGGTACGAACTATCGAAATATCCTTTGACTATGTTTATCGCGTGGCTTCATAGATCATGTGTACCGGTTTTTAAGACATTTGAAGAAAATATGTAGGAAAAGGAGCAAAAAGTGTGTTTTGGACAAAATTCAAGATGGCGGAAAATCTATCCATACGCAAATGGGCCTGGCCTATATGGGGAGATGCGTCATGACCCAAGGAATCCAGGGAAAAAATAATTTTCATTTTCCGACCTACGGTTCAAGAGTTACGGGGCAAAAGGTAAAGTTGGCCGTTATAGCGCCACCATGAGGCCGAGTGATGTCATTATTTTTTGATTAATTCTTACAATCATTATGAACCTCCTCTCCAAGTCTTGAAACTGTAGCCCCTATGGTTTGCGAGAGAAAAATAATTGAATGCGATTCCCATTATAAGTCAATGGGGAAAATTAATTCACTAATAAATTAATATCAATTAAACTATAGAACCTTTCTCTTAGCAACTTGATAGCACACCATTCCCGAGTAAGCCGGTCGATTTGACATATGGCACGAGTGTGTGGTGCAAAAACTGTGGGAGGAGTAGCGTGCCAAACTTTGGGGAAAAGTATGGACAGACTTAAGTAAATAAATATGAGCGATAACAATAAGTCTGCCCATGCTATGCATAGGCACACTTAACTAGAATTGACAGAGTCAATTTTGACAAGTGTGCCTGCAGTGCAGCTCGCTAAATGCGCGACCTCGTGCAGCGGTTCGGACCGTGAGACCATCCGCCGAGTCGTCTGCGTTTCGTTGTGAGAGGGTCGTTCCCCGTGAAAAACGCGTTTTGGCCCGAAAGGGTTACGTTTCGCGCGCTTGTGACGCCCCCTACGGGTCGAAGTGGAAATGCTTTACGGGATACGTAGAGTATGCCACCCCCGACCTTTAGGTGAAATTCGGTGTTGACCCGACCTTTTGTTTGTTATTTATGGCTATTGTTTGCGAAACGGGCCCCTCCTGCTAATTTTGGAATCGCGTTACGGACGAACGGTAAGGACTATCGAAATATCCCTTGAATAGGTTCATCGGGTGGGTTCATAGATCATGTGTACCCTACCGCTTTTTGTGACATTTGAAGAAAATATGTGGGAAAAGGAGCAAAAAGTGTGTTTTGGAGAAAATTCAAAATGGCGGAAAATCTAGCCCTACGCAAATGGGCGGGGCCTATATGGGGAGATGCGTCTTGACCCAAGGAATCCAGGGAAAAAAGAATTTTCATTTTCCGATCTACGGTTCAAGAGTTAGGGGGCAAAACGTAAAGTGGGCAGTTATAGCGCCACCATGAGGCCGAGTGATGTAATTATTTAACGATTTATTCTTAAAATTATTATGAATCTCCTCTCCGAGTTTTGAAACTGTATCCCATATGGTTTGCGAGAGAAAAATACTTGAATGTGAATTTTTGCATTCTCCCATTTTGGTGGTAGGCTTTACCCTGATCAATATCAAAAGTGTTTTTTGCTGATTACGTCGCCATTGTAAGGCGGATCGGAAAGAGAGTTGATAGCACACCATTCCCGGCCGAGCCGCACGTTTTGATGTATGTATTGCGGGGGTGGCGTAAATGGTGCGGGACTAGTAGCGTGCCGAAGTTTTTTTGAGCGATAACAATAAGTCTGCCAATGCATAGCATTGGCACACTTAATAAAGTGAAAGGGTTACGTTTCGCGCGCTTGTGACGCCCCCTACGGGTCGAAGTGGAAATGCTTTACGGGATACGTAGAGTATGCCACCCCCGACCTTTGGGTGAAATTCGGTGTTGACCCGACCTTTTGTTTGTTATTTATGGCTATTGTTTGCGAAACGGGCCCCTCCCGCTAACTTTGGAATCGCGTTACGGACGAACGGTAAGGACTATCGAAATATCCCTTGAATAGGTTCATCGGGTGGGTTCATAGATCATGTGTACCGCTTTTTGTGACATTTGAAGAAAATATGTGGGAAAAGGAGCAAAAAGTGTGTTTTGGAGAAAATTCAAAATGGCGGAAAATCTAGCCCTACGCAAATGGGCGGGGCCTATATGGGGAGATGCGTCTTGACCCAAGGAATCCAGGGAAAAAATAATTTTCATTTTCCGATCTACGGTTCAAGAGTTAGGGGGCAAAACGTAAAGTGGGCAGTTATAGCGCCACCATGAGGCCGAGTGATGTAATTATTTAACGATTTATTCTTAAAATTATTATGAATCTCCTCTCCGAGTTTTGAAACTGTATCCCATATGGTTTGCGAGAGAAAAATACTTGAATGTGAATTTTTGCATTCTCCCATTTTGGTGGTAGGCTTTACCCTGATCAATATCAAAAGTGTTTTTTGCTGATTACGTCGCCATTGTAAGGCGGATCGGAAAGAGAGTTGATAGCACACCATTCCCGGCCGAGCCGCACGTTTTGATGTATGTATTGCGGGGGTGGCGTAAATGGTGCGGGACTAGTAGCGTGCCGAAGTTTTTTTGAGCGATAACAATAAGTCTGCCAATGCATAGCATTGGCACACTTAATAAATATGAGCGATTGCAATAAGTTGCCAATGCTATGCATAGGCACACTTAACTAGAATTGACAGAGTCAATTTTGACAAGTGTGCCTGCAGCTCGCTAAATGCGCGACTTTGTGCGGCGGTTTGGACTGTGAGACCGTCCGCCCAGTCGTCTGCGTTTCGTCGTGAGAGGGTCGGTCCCCGTGAAAAACGCGTTCTGGCATGAAACGGTTACGTTTCGCGCGTTTGTGACGCCCCCTAGGGGTCGAAGTGGAAATGCTTTTGGGGATCCGTTGAGTATGCCACCCCCGACCTGTGGTTGAAATTCAGTGTCGACTCGACCTATTGTTTGTGATTTATGGCTATTGTTTGCGAAACGTGCCCCTCCCGCTAACTTTGGAAGCGCGTTACGAACGAACGGTACGGACTATCAACATATCCTTTGACTATGTTTATTGCGTGGCTTCATAGATCATGTGTACCGGTTTTTAAGACATTTGAAGAAAATATGTAGGAAAAGGAGCAAAAAGTGTGTTTTGGAGAAAATTCAAGATGGCGGAAAATCTATCCATACGCAAATGGGCGTGGCCTATATGGGGAGATGCGTCTTGACCCAAGGAAGCCAGGGAAAAAATAATTTTAATTTTTCGACCTACAGTTCAACAGTTACAGGCCAAAACGTAAACTGGGGTGTTATAGCGCCACCATGAGGCCAAATGACACTATTATTTTTTATTTAATCCTTGAAATCATTTTGAACCTCCTCTCCAATTCTTGAAACTGTAGCCCCTATGGTTTGCGAGAGAAAAATACTTGAATGTGACTTTTGGCATTGTCCCATTATAAGTCGATGGGGAAAAATTAATTCACTAATAAATTAATATCAATTAAACTATAGAACCTTTCTCTTAGCAAGTTACTAGCACACCATTCCCGAGTAACCCGGTCGGTTTGACATATGGCGCGAGTGTGTTTGGACTGTGAGACCGTCTGCCGAGTCGTCTGCGTTTCGTCGTGAGAGGGTCGGTCCCCGTGAAAAACGCGTTCTGGCATGAAACGGTTACGTTTCGCGCGTTTGTGACGCCCCCTAGGGGTCGAAGTGGAAATGCTTTTGGGGATCCGTTGAGTATGCCACCCCCGACCTGTGGTTGAAATTCAGTGTCGACTCGACCTATTGTTTGTGATTTATGGCTATCGTTTGCGAAACGTGCCCCTCCCGCTAACTTTGGAAGCGCGTTACGAACGAACGGTACGGACTATCGACATATCCTTTGACTATGTTTATCGCATGGCTTCATAGATCATGTGTACCGGTTATTAAGACATTTGAAGAAAATATGTAGGAAAAAATGCAAAAAGTGTGTTTTGGAGAAAATTCGAAATGGTGAAAAATCTTCCAATGTGCAAATTGGCGTGTCCTATATGGAGAGATGCGTCGTGACCCAAGGAATCCAGGGAAAAAAGAATTTTAATTCTCCAACCTATGGTTCAAGAGTTACGAGGCAAGTGGTCCGTTATAGCGCCACCATGTGGCCAATTGGAAATGCTTTTGGGGATCGTTGAGTATGCCACCCCCGACCTGTGGTTGAAATTCAGTGTTGACTGGACCTTTTGTTTGTGATTTATGGCTATTGTTTGCAAAACGGACCCCTCCCGCTAACTTTGGAAGCGCGTTACGAACGAACGTAATGGACTATCGCAATATCCCTTGAGTATGTTCATTGCATGGGTTCATAGATCATGTGTACCGTTTTTTGTGCAATTTGAAGAAAATATGTTGGAAAAGGAACAAAAAGTGTGTTTTGGAGAAAATTCAAGATGGCGGAAAATCTATCCTGGCGCAAATGGGCGTGGCCTATATCGGGAGATGCGTCTTGACCCAAGGAATCCAGGGAAAAAATAATTTTAATTTTCCGACCTACGGTTCAACAGTTACAGGCCAAAACGTAAAGTGGGCTGTTATAGCGCCACCATGAGGCCAAATGACACTATTATTTTTTATTTAATCCTTGAAATCATTATGAACCTCCTCTCCAAGTGTTGAAACTGTAGGCCCTATGGTTTGCGAGAGAAAATTAATTGAATGTGAGTTTTTGCCATTCCCATTATAAGTCAATGGGGAGAAATTAATGCACTAATAAATTAATATCAATTAAACTATAGAACCTTTCTCTTAGCAACTTACTAGCACACGATTCCCGAGTAACCCGGTCGGTTTGACATATGGCGCGAGTGTGTGGCGCAAAAACTGTGGTCTGTGAAACGTGTCAAACTTTGGGGAAAAGCATGGACATACATACATAAATATGAGCGATTGCAATAAGTTGCCAATGCTATGCATAGGCACACTTAACTAGAATTGACAGAGTCAATTTTGACAAGTGTGCCTGCAGTGCGCGACCTTGTGCAGCGGTTTGGACGGTGAGACAATCCGCCAAGCCCGTGTTTCGTTGTGAGAGGGTCGGTCCCCGTGAAAAACGCGTTCTGGCACGAAACGGTTACGTTTCGCGCGTTTGTGACGCCCCCTATGGGTCGAAGTGGAAATGCTTTTGGGGAAACGTTGAGTATGCCACCCGCGACCTGTGGTTAAAATTCAGTGTTGACTTGACCTTTTGTTTGTGATTTATGGCTCTCGTTTGCGAAACGGGCCCCTCCCGCTAACTTTGGAAGGCCGTTACGAACGAACGGTATGGACTATCGAAATATCCTTTGACTATGTTTATTGCATGCCTTCATAGATCATGTGTCCCGGTTTTTAAAACATTTGAAGAAAATATGTAGGAAAAGGAGCAAAAAGTGTGTTTTGGAAAAAATTCAAGATGGCGGAAAATCTATCCCTACGCAAATGGGCGTGGCCTATATGGAGAGATGCGTCTTGACCCAAGGAATCCAGGGAAAAAATAATTGTAATTCTGTGACCTACGGTTCAAGAGTTACGAGGCAAGCGGTCCGTTATAGCGCCACCATGTGGCCAAGTGGAAATGCTTTTTGGGATTCGTTGAGTATGCCACCCCCGAACTGTGGTTGAAATTCAGTGTTGAATGGACCTTTTGTTTGTGATTTATGGCTATTGTTTGCAAAACGGGCCCCTCCCGCTAACTTTGGAAGCACGTTACGAATGAACGGTATAGACTATCGAAATATCCTTTGACTATGTTTATCGCGTGGCTTCATAGATCACGTGTACCGGTTTTTAAGACATTTGAAGAAAATATGTAGGAAAAGGAGCAAAAAGTGTGTTTCGGAGAAAATTCAAGATGGCGGAAAATCTATCCTGGCGCAAATGGGCGTGGCCTATATGGGGAGATGCGTCTTGGCCCAAGGAATCCGGGGAAAAAATAAGTTTAATTTTCCGACCTACGGTTCAACAGTTACAGGCCAAAACGTACACTGGGCTGTTATAGCGCCACCATGAGGCCAAATGACGCTATTATTTTTTATTTATTCCTTGTAATCATTATGAACCTCCTCTCTGAGTCTTGAAACTGTAGCCCCTATGGTTTGCGAGAGAAAAATTATTGAATGCGATTCCCATTATAAGTCAATGGGGACAGGTAAGGGTTAATTAATTTCTTAATAAATTCATATCAATTAAACTATAGAACCTTTCTCTTAGCAAGTTGATAGCACACGATTCCCGCGTAAGCCGGTCGATTTGACATATGGCGCGAGTGTGTGGTGCAAAAACTGTGGGAGGAGTAGCGTGCCAAACTTTGGGGAAATACATGTGTGTGTGTGTGTGTGTGTCCATGTCTGGCTTAAGTATGAGTGATAACAATAAGTCTGCCCATGCTATGCATAGGCACACTTAACTAGAATTGACAGAGTCAATTTTGACAAGTGTGCCTGCAGTGCGCGACCTTGTGCAGCGGTTTGGACGGTGAGACAATCCGCCAAGTCAAGGTACAGTACACTACGGCACAGTAAGGTACAGCACAGAACAGTACAGAAGATACAGTACACTACAATACAGTAAGGTACTGTACACTACAGCACAGTAAGGTACGGTACAGTACAGTACAGTACAGTACAGAAGATACAGTACAATTGTCAATACAGTAAGGTACGGTACAGTGCAATACAGTGCAGGTACGGTACAGTACAATACAGTGCAGTAAAGTACAGCACAGTAAGGTTAAGTACAGTACAGTGCAGTAAGGTACAGCACAGTAAGGTATAGCACAGTACAATAACATACAGTACAGTACAGTACAGTAAAGTACAGTACAGCACACTACAGTAAGGAAGCAAGCAGTTCAAACTGTGAGACCATCCTCCGAGTCGTCTGTGTTTCGTTGTGAGAGGGTCGGTCCCCGTGAAAAACGCGTTCTGGCACGAAGCGGTTACGTTTCTCGCGTTTGTGACGCCCCCTAGGGGTCGAAGTGGAAATGCTTTTGGGCATTCGTTGAGTATGCCACCCCCAACCTGTGGTTGAAATTCAGTGTTGACTCGACCTATTGTTTGTGATTTATGGCTTTTGTTTGCGAAACGGGCCCCTCCCGCTAACTTTGGAAGCGCGTTACGAACGAAGGGTATTGACTATCAAAATATCCTTTGACTATGTTTATCGCGTGGCTTCATAGATCACGTGTACCGGTTTTTAAGACATTTGAAGAAAATATGTAGGAAAAGGAGCAAAAAGTGTGTTTCGGAGAAAATTCAAGATGGCGGAAAATCTATCCTGGCGCAAATGGGCGTGGCCTATATGGGGAGATGCGTCTTGGCCCAAGGAATCCGGGGAAAAAATAAGTTTAAGTTTCCGACCTACGGTTCAACAGTTACAGGCCAAAACGTACACTGGGCTGTTATAGCGCCACCATGAGGTCAAATGACGCTATTATTTTTTATTTATTCCTTGTAATCATTATGAACCTCCTCTCCGAGTCTTGAAACTGTAGCCCCTATGGTTTGCGAGAGAAAAATAATTGAATGCGATTCCCATTATAACTCAATGGGGACAGGTAAGGGTTAATTAATTCACTAATAAATTCATATCAATTAAACTATAGAACCTTTCTCTTAGCAAGTTGATAGCACACGATTCCCGCGTAAGCCCATCGATTTGACATATGGCGCGAGTGTGTGGTGCAAAAACTGTGGGAGGAGTAGCGTGCCAAACTTTGGGGAAATACATGTGTGTGTGTCTGGCTTAAGTATGAGTGATAACAATAAGTCTGCCCATGCTATGCATAGGCACACTTAATAAATAAATATGAGCGAGAACAATAAGTGTCCCATGCTATGCATAGGCACACTTAATAACTAGAAAAATATTGTTCCTTCGAAACAATAGTGGGCTCGCTTCAAGCCGGAAAACAATGGCTATAAAAGCACAAAATGTCAAGATCGCAGGCAGTGCTCTCTTTGACGTTACTGACGTCAAAGATTGGTCCATTTTGTTCCAAAAATGTGTTGTGCAAAAGTTGACCCGCTGGTGGCGCTATAACAGGCCAATGTGAGAAGGTTGGTATCTGTTCCTTGACCTATTGGGAATGTGCTTGCAAGATTTCACGCACATCCCAGGCTGTGTTCATGATTTGAGGTGTTTTTGGCTTTGGACACTTTATCGCTGCTTGCAGCTATATTTATTATTATTATTTTATAATTTTTTTGTGTGCACTTCATAGGCATGTTAGATAAAGGTCCTTAGATTGCGTGTAGAATGTTTCATGCAAATTGCAAAAAAAAATCCTAGAATAAAAACGGGTTTAAGCGTTTTACAAACTGCTCAAAATTATATAGCGCCCCCCTTTGGCCATTTGGGGTAAGATTGGTTTCAGTGATATTTGAACTAACCCTCTACACTATTTTGTCATGAAAATGTGACTTTGCATGTATGTTTTAGAGGCAGAAGAATAATTTGCATAAAAATGCAATATTGTTTGAATTATTTAAAAAAGCATGTTTCAATGTTAAAGAAATCCGATCTGACAGATCTTAAGATATCGGTCCAAAGTTCACGTAAAAAAAGTTTTGTGCACGTGACGCGAAAATTCCAGAATAAAAGCGGGTTTACGCGTTTTACAAACTGCTCAAAATGGCGGAAAATCAAATGGCGGAGCTTACTTAACAACGACACAGATGTCTTCCGCTTGAGTCAAAGCACGCGTGTAACAAGTTGCATGTCTTCGAACGAAACGAGTCATGACTTATGCCCGTTTGAAGTTTGAATTTTCAGACGCTTCGTATAGCGCCCCCCTTTGGCCGATTGGAATAAAATTGGTTTCAGTGATACTTTGACTAACCCTCCACATCTTTGCCAAATGCCATGAACGTGTAACTTTGCATGTATGATTTAGAGGCCGAAGAATAATTTGCATAAAACCGCAATATATATTGAATTATTAAAAAATCATTATTTAACGTACAAACTTCTCACCACATAGCCTGTGTAGATATAGGTTCAAAGTTCATGTGAAAAAAGTTTTGTGCACTTGACGCGAAAATCCCAGGAGGAGATAGATTTTTACTGTTTTTCATATAATTCCGAATTGTGGGAGACCTAAAGGTCAGAGGTCAAAAGTTAGAGGGTAAAAGTTGTTCGGCATGAGGAGACGCATAAGTGTATACAGGTTTCATGGCTGTATGTATAACACAGCATGAGCTATACCTGTTCAAAGATCGCACTTTCGAAGGCTTCCTACAGCGCCACCATTTGGCCGATTGCTATAAAAAATAATAGCACACTTCGCCACTGTAAACTGAACACATTGATGTTTTTATTTTCATTTTCTCACTAAGTATGTAGGAGTAGAAAGGAACCGAAAATCCCGTCTACTTACTAGATAAATAAATAAATAATGACAATATCTAAAGTGTGCTCGCCAGGTACTGGCGAGCCCACAACTAGAAAAATATTGTTCCTTCGAAACAATTGTGGGCTCGCTTCAAGCCGGAAAACAATGGCTATAAAAGCACAAAATGTCAAGATCGCAGGCAGTGCTCTCTTTGACGTTACTGACGTCAAAGATTGGTCCATTTTGTTCCAAAAATGTGTTGTGCAAAAGTTGACCCGCTGGTGGCGCTATAACAGGCCAATGTGAGAAGGTTGGTATCTGTTCCTTGACCTATTGGGAATGTGCTTGCAAGATTTCACGCACATCCCAGGCTGTGTTCATGATTTGAGGTGTTTTTGGCTTTGGACACTTTATCGCTGCTTGCAGCTATATTTATTATTATTATTTTATAATTTTTTTGTGTGCACTTCATAGGCATGTTAGATAAAGGTCCTTAGATTGCGTGTAGAATGTTTCATGCAAATTGCAAAAAAAATCCTAGAATAAAAACGGGTTTAAGCGTTTTACAAACTGC
This sequence comes from Nannobrachium achirus, assembly GCF_963921795.1. Taxonomy (NCBI): domain Eukaryota; kingdom Metazoa; phylum Chordata; class Actinopteri; order Myctophiformes; family Myctophidae; genus Nannobrachium; species Nannobrachium achirus. The sequence continues at coordinate 23,205,824 of NC_137822.1, forward strand.
TCAAAATTATATAGCGCCCCCCTTTGGCCATTTGGGGTAAGATTGGTTTCAGTGATATTTGAACTAACCCTCTACACTATTTTGTCATGAAAATGTGACTTTGCTTGTATGTTTTAGAGGCAGAAGAATAATTTGCATAAAAATGCAATATTGTTTGAATTATTTAAAAAAGCATGTTTCAATGTTAAAGAAATCCGATCTGACAGATCTTTAGATATCGGTCCAAAGTTCACGTAAAAAAAGTTTTGTGCACGTGACGCGAAAATTCCAGAATAAAAGCGGGTTTACGCGTTTTACAAACTGCTCAAAGTGGCGGAAAATCGAAGGGCGGAGCTTACTTAACAACGACACAGATGTCTTCCGCTTGAGTCAAAGCACGCGTGTAACAAGTTGCATGTCTTCAAACGAAACGAGTCATGACTTATGCCCGTTTGAAGTTTGAATTTTCAGACGCTTCGTATAGCGCCCCCCTTTGGCCGATTGGAATAAAATTGGTTTCAGTGATACCTTGACTAACCCTCTACATCTTTGCCAAATGCCATGAACGTGTAACTTTGCATGTATGATTTAGAGGCAGAAGAATAATTTGCATAAAACTGCAATATTTATTGAATTATTAAAAAATTATATTTCACTTTAAAAGAAATCCGCCGAGATTAGTTTGACCGTATTGGTCCAAAGTTCATGTGAAAAAAGTTTTGTGCGCGTATCGAAAAAAACCCAGGAGGAGATAGATTTTTACTGTTTTTCATATAATTCCGAATTGTGGGAGATCTAAAGGTCAGAGGTCAAAAGTCAGAGGCTAAAAGTTGTTCGGCATGAGGAGACGCATACGTGTATACAGGTTTCATGCCTGTACCTCAAACACAGCATGAGCTATACCTGTTCAAAGTTCGCACTTTCGAAGGCTTCCTACAGCGCCACCATTTGGCCGATTGCTGTAAAAAGTAATAGCACACTTCGCCACTGTAAACTGAACACATTGATGTTTTTATTTTCATTTTCTCACTAAGTATGTAGGAGTAGAAAGGAACCGAAGTTTTTTGATACTTGATATGCCTGCCTGATAGATAAATAAATAAATAATGACAATATCTAAAGTGTGCTCGCCTTATAGGCGAGCCCACAATGACAATATCTAAAGTGTGCTCGCCTTATAGGCGAGCCCACAACTAGAAAAATATTGTTCCTTCGAAACAATTGTGGGCTCGCTTCAAGCCAGAAAACAATGGCTATAAAAGCACAAAATGTCAAGATCGCAGGCAGTGCTCTCTTTGACGTTACTGACGTCAAAGATTGGTCCATTTTGTTCCAAAAATGTGTTGTGCAAAAGTTGACCCGCTGGTGGCGCTATAACAGGCCAATGTGAGAAGGTTGGTATCTGTTCCTTGACCTATTGGGAATGTGCTTGCAAGATTTCACGCACATCCCAGGCTGTGTTCATGATTTGAGGTGTTTTTGGCTTTGGACACTTTATCGCTGCTTGCAGCTATATTCATTATTATTATTTTTTTGTGTGTGTGCACTTCATAGGCATATTAGATAAAGGTCCTTAGATTGTGTGTAGAATGTTTCATGCAAATTGCAAAAAAAAAAATCCTAACGGGTTTAAGCGTTTCACAAACTGCTCAAAATGATATAGCGCCCCCCTTTGGCCAATTGGGGTAAGATTGGTTTTAGTGATATTTGGACTAACACTCTACATCTTTGCCAAATGCCATGAACATGTTACTTTGCATGTATGATTTAGAGGCAGAAGAATAATTTGCATAAAACTGCAATATTCATTGAATTTATTTTAAAAAGCATGTTTAAATTTTAAAGAAATCCGATCCGACAGATCTTTAGATATCGGTCCAAAGTTCAAGTAAAAAAAGTTTTGTGCACGTGGAGCGAAAATTCCAGAATAAAAGCGGGTTTACGCGTTTTACAAACTGCTCAAAATGGCGGAAAATCAAAGGGCGGAGCTTACTTAAAAACAACACAGATGTCTTCCGCTTGAGTCAAAGCACACGTGTAACAAGTTGCATGTCTTCAAACGAAACGAGTCATGACTTATGCCCGTTTGAAGTTTGAATTTTCAAACGCTTCGTATAGCGCCCCCCTTTGGCCGATTGGAATAAAATTGGTTTCAGTGATACTTTGACTAACCCTCCACATCTTTGCCAAATGCCATGAACGTGTGACTTTGCATGTATGATTTAGAGGCCGAAGAATAATTTGCATAAAACCGCAATATTGATTGAATTATTAAAAAATTATATTTCACTTTAAAAAAAATCTGGTTGATCAATCTGACCGTATTGGTCCAAAGTTCATGTGAAAAAAGTTTTGTGCACTTGACGCGAAAATCCCAGGAGGAGATAGCTTTTTACTGTTTTTCATATAATTCCGAATTGTGGGAGACCTAAAGGTCAGAGGTCAAAAGTTAGAGGGTAAAAGTTGTTCGGCATGAGGAGACGCATAAGTGTATACAGGTTTCATGGCTGTATGTATAACACAGCATGAGCTATACCTGTTCAAAGATCGCACTTTCGAAGGCTTCCTACAGCGCCACCATTTGGCCGATTGCTGTATAAAGTAATAGCACACGTCGCCACTGTAAGCTGAACACATTGATGTTTTTATTTTCATTTTCTCACTAAGTATGTAGGAGTAGAAAGGAACCGAAAATCCCGTCTACTTACTAGATAAATAAATAAATAAACTAGAAAAATATTGTTCCTTCGAAACAATTGTGGGCTCGCTTCAAGCCAGAAAACAATGGCTATAAAAGTACAAAATGTCAAGATTGCAGGCAGTGCTCTCTTTGACGTTACTGACGTCAAAGATTGGTCCATTTTGTTCCAAAGATGTGTTGCGCAAAAGTTGACCCGCTGGTGGCGCTATAACAGGCCAATGTGAGAAGGGTGGTATCTGTTCCTTGACCTATTGGGAATGTGCTTGCAAGATTTCACGCACATTGCAGGCTGTGTTCATGATTTGAGGTGTTTTTGGCTTTGGCCACTTTATCGCTGCTTGCAGCTATATTCATTATTATTTTATTTTTTGTGTGTGTGTGCACTTCATAGGCATATTAGATAAAGGTCCTTAGATTGTGTGTAGAATGTTTCATGCAAATTGCAAAAAGAAATCCTAACGGGTTTAAGCGTTTCACAAACTGCTCAAAATGATATAGCGCCCCCCTTTGGCCAATTGGGGTAAGATTGGTTTTAGTGATATTTGGACTAACACTCTACATATTTGCCAAATGCCATGAACATGTTACTTTGCATGTATGATTTAGAGGCAGAAGAATAATTTGCATAAAACTGCAATATTCATTGAATTTATTTAAAAAAGCATGTTTCAATTTTAAAGAAATCCGATCTGACAGATCTTTAGATATCGGTCCAAAGTTCACGTAAAAAAAGTTTTGTGCACGTGGAGCGAAAATTCCAGAATAAAAGCGGGTTTACGCGTTTTACAAACTGCTCAAAATGGCGGAAAATTGAAGGGCGGAGCTTACTTAACAACGACACAGATGTCTTCCGCTCGAGTCAAAGCACGCGTGTAAGCAAGTTGCATGTCTTAAAACGAAACGAGTCATGACTTATGCCCGTTTGAAGTTTGAATTTTCAAACGCTTCGTATAGCGCCCCCCTTTGGCCGATTGGACTAAAATTGGTTTCAGTAATACTTTGACTAACCCTCTACATCTTTGCCAAATGCCATGAACGTGTAACTTTGCATGTATGATTTAGAGGGCGAAGAATAATTTGCATAAAACCGCAATATTGATTGAATTATTAAAAAATTATATTTCACTTTAAAAGAAATCTGGTTGATCAATCTGACCGTATTGGTCCAAAGTTCATGTGAAAAAAGTTTCGTGCGCGTAACGAAAAAAACCCAGGAGGAGATAGATTTTTACTGTTTTTCATATAATTCCAAATTGTGGGAGATCTAAAGGTCAAAGGTCAAAAGTCAGAGCGTAAAAGTTGTTCGGCATGAGGAGACGCATACGTGTATACAGGTTTCATGGCTTTACCTCAAACACAGCATGAGCTATACCTGTTCAAAGTTCGCACTTTCGAAGGCTTCCTACAGCGCCACCATTTGGCCGATTGCTGTAAAAAGTAATAGCACACGTCGCCACAGTAAGCTGAACACATTGATGTTTTTATTTTCATTTTCTCACTAAGTATGTAGGAGTAGAAAGGAACCGAAGTTTTTTGATACTTGCACTGACTGCCTGCCTAGTATAGAAATAATGACAATATCTAAAGTGTGCTCGCCTTATAGGCGAGCCCACAACTAGAAAAATATTGTTCCTTCGAAACAATTGTGGGCTCGCTTCAAGCCAGAAAACAATGGCTATAAAAGTACAAAATGTCAAGATCGCAGGCAGTGCTCTCTTTGACGTTACTGACGTCAAAGATTGGTCCATTTTGTTCCAAAAATGTGTTGTGCAAAAGTTGACCCGCTGGTGGCGCTATAACAGGCCAATGTGAGAAGGGTGGTATCCGTTCCTTGACCTATTGGGAATGTGCTTGCAAGATTTCACGCACATTGCAGGCTGTGTTCATGATTTGAGGTGTTTTTGGCTTTGGCCACTTTATCGCTGCTTGCAGCTATATTCATTATTATTATTTTTTTTGTGTGTGTGCACTTCATAGGCATATTAGATAAAGGTCCTTAGATTGTGTGTAGAATGTTTCATGCAAATTGCAAAAAGAAAAATCCTAACGGGTTTAAGCGTTTCACAAACTGCTCAAAATGATATAGCGCCCCCCTTTGGCCAATTGGGGTAAGATTGGTTTTAGTGATATTTGGACTAACACTCTACATCTTTGCCAAATGCCATGAACATGTTACTTTGCATGTATGATTTAGAGGCAGAAGAATAATTTGTATAAAACTGCAATATTCATTGAATTTATTTAAAAAAGCATGTTTCAATTTTAAAGAAATCCGATCTGACAGATCTTTAGATATCGGTCCAAAGTTCACGTAAAAAATGTTTTGTGCACGTGGAGCTAAAATTCCAGAATAAAAGCGGGTTTACGCGTTTTACAAACTGCTCAAAATGGCGGAAAATCGAAGGGCGGAGCTTACTTAACAACGACACAGATGTCTTCCGCTCGAGTCAAAGCACGCATGTAACAAGTTGCATGTCTTCAAACGAAACGAGTCATGACTTATGCCCGTTTGAAGTTTGAATTTTCAAACGCTTCGTATAGCGCCACCCTTTGGCCAATTGGAATAAGATTGGTTTCAGTGATATTTTTACTAACCCTCTACATCTTTGCCAAATGCCATGAACGTGTAACTTTGCATGTATGATTTAGAGGCAGAAGAATAATTTGCATAAAACCGCAATATTGATTGAATTATTTAAAAAATATATTTCACTTTAAAAGAAATCCGACCAGACAGTTTGACCGTATTGGTCCAAAGTTCATGTGAAAAAAGTTTCGTGCGCGTAACGGAAAAAACCCAGGAGGAGATAGATTTTTACTGTTTTTCATATAATTCCGAATTGTGGGAGACCTAAAGGTCAGAGGTCAAAAGTTAGAGGGTAAAAGTTGTTCGGCATGAGGAGACGCATAAGTGTATACAGGTTTCATGGCTGTATGTATAACACAGCATGAGCTATACCTGTTCAAAGATCGCACTTTCGAAGGCTTCCTACAGCGCCACCATTTGGCCGATTGCTATAGAAAATAATAGCACACTTCGCCACTGTAAACTTTACACATTGATGTTTTTATTTTCATTTTCTCACTAAGTATGTAGGAGTAGAACGGAACCGAAGATCCCGTCTACAGTATACTAGATAAATAAATAAATAATGACAATATCTAAAGTGTGCTCGCCAGTTACTGGCGAGCCCACAATGAATCCGGGACCTTCCCTGTCAATCAAAATAGTGCTGTTTGGTCATTTATGTTTTCATCCTTCCAAATAGAGACCTTTTTGACTGCAGCATTTTTCTTTACTTTATATTTTCATGTTTTTGTTCTATTTCTTGTAATTTTTCTGATGTGGTGCTTGACACACAATAGACAAGCTATATGAACACATGCATGGTGTCATTGAATTTTGTTAACAATACAAATATATATTTTTTAATATGCCAGTTATTCAGATTGATCATTCCAAATTGAAAGATTGACTACCAGTGTTCTGATGGGGCACATGTGCCAAATTTTGCTGCTAATGGTATACTGGGTGCCTAACTTTAGGTAAAAAATCTAACAAAAAAATTAGAGAAAAAACTAGGAAAAAAAAACTGTAAATTGATGCACACGAGACAGTTTACGCGCACAGCCCGGTATCCGGCACCTATCCATTGACAAATGAAGCACTGTGCAGATGTACTAGTTATATTGTATTAACAGACTGGTGCTCTACCATACAGATTGGTTACAATAACATTTGTCACTAAAATAAGCTTGGATTTGACGGATTATACATCATACAGTAGTTAGATTATAATGTAATTGATGTCCTATCTAAAGATCATATTTAGATGTGTGTGGTTATTATGTGTAGGTCAGCTCCAGGCTGGGACTGACCTGTAGACGGGGTCGTGCATGATCAGCATCTTGCTCTCGTCCCAGGTCCATTCTTTCCTCTGTGGACGTGCAGCCGAGAACATCACTCAAAACATCCAAACTCATCAAATGTATGCAAATCGTCGTTGTCGGGTGGAAAACTTGTATGTCCAAAGACGTTCGTTTTGTATTTATCATTTTAAAAATGATTTAGCTAGTGAAAACAGCTGATCTACAAGCACACGATCGGCTGTTTTCAATACTTTTGTACGACGGCCTTGTATGACGAAGCAGGGCATTACTTTGTGAAAAAACATACAAATTTTAAACTCGGAGATACAAGGTTTCTGCCCCGACAGTGACGATATTTAATAGCTGATATAACAATAGCAGTATCTCTGACTCTGTCGTACCTTTAGTTTCTTCCTCTGTATCACCTTGACACCATCCACAGATACCACAATGCTGACCTTCTTCTTCTTAATGTTCTTGGCCTTGAACTCGTACTGAAAACACACACATATACAGTTTGCACATAAGTGTGAGTCTTTTTTGAGCGGTGGCACACCGTCTCCTATGTGTCACCAACCCTCCTCCCCCCACACACGGCAGTTTGAGAAGTTATGAGAACCCCTGGCTTCATGAAATGAACTGCTACACACACACCCTGGAACGAAATATTTTGAGATGGGGGTCCGTGGCCAAATACAGATCGTTTGGGGGTCCTTGACATGAACCTTAAAAGGATTTAGAAGACACTTATAGAATCGGGTCAAATATATTCAAACACTTTCAAAGACATTTTCACAACTTTTCAAAAATAGATCAACAAGCTCGCAGTGCAATACTTGGTGATATATGCTATATATATATTTTAATAATGTGTTCCAGGATTCTGTTCATGACCAGTGGTTTTCAACCTTTTGCATACCCAGGTCCATTATTTATCGGCATTTGAGCCACGGTTTGATAAGATTTCGCCTCTCAGACCCCAAACCTAGAATATTTATGTTATAATTATGTTATATGTTATTGTTGGACAAGATTTTGTCCAGAATTCCATGATGTATTGATGTGGTACCATAGGAGAGATAACAGGCAAACATTGATCAAGATAACAATTCTTTTACGTTCTCTAATTGTGTAGACCTCTTGTTAACTAAGTAATGCAGATGTAGTTAAACAATAATTTAACTCTTGAGAATGTAAAATGAAACGGGTTCATTTGGTTTCATTTTACACTCTCAAGAGCTAAAGATCTATAAGGGTCCATTTGGTTACCAACTCTGCATCATTTAGATGGGGACCACCTAAAACCCCCTCAAGGACCACCGGTGGTCCCCAGACCTTGTGCCAACATTGCAGTTTACAAATTTGTTTATGCGGGGGCCGAGCACGGCTGTGGAAGAACATTATGAGCCATAAACAATAAGTTGCCAAAACCCAAAAGTCCGTAAATTATACTTCTTGATGATAGGAATTAGGTTTTGTATCCAGAACCTTAAATGTTTGTTTAGAAGGATTGTTAAGTGATATCATAGCTTTTTCTCTTTTTGAATAGCCAATGCAAAAATCTAAAATGAAACTAGGTGCTTTCCCTGTTTTAATGGGTTAACCACTACATTGTTCTCTGCTTAAGAGAATCTTTACCTGGTCATTTGTTGACAAGGGTTCATTACATGTTTTCTGTTTTGTTCTGTAAAATAATGTCTTTTAATGCCATAAGTGTAACCTTATTGATCAATAGCTCTTGGTTCAATGGCTGAGTAACAAATCAAGAAAGCAATCTGAATGAACATTCTGGTGCAATGTAGCATGGTGATGGTAAGACAAGACCTTTTTTCCAACCGTCACAAGCTGTTTTTCCAAGTACCTTCAATCCGTCTTTGGCCAAGAGGCCTCCCAGTGGAGGGGGCCTGTAATTCAGGCTCTCTGAGAGTCTCTTGGATGTGACTGTGATGAACCTCTGACTTAAAACAGAAACTGTTATGGCAACAATGACGCCTTTGTTTCTTAATCTGAGCTTTGCCATTAAGTGACCTTCTAGTTCAGTGGTTTTCAAAGTGTGGTCTGGGAATGCCCAGGGGTCCTTGGGGGAGTTCCACGGGGTCCCCAGCTAAATGATAGTTAGGATCCAAATGGACCCTTATTGGGTGTATAACTCAGAGTGTACAAATGGAACCAAGTTCCAGTAACAAGTTCTAGTAACCAAAAATACACAGGGAAGACATACAGTATTTGCATATTATAACCACACCTGGGGGTCTAGAGTAATGTTAACTCCATAGACACAAACTAAACCGAAAAGGTACAAAACTGTGCCACGACCTATTTAACTTTTACGGCAGAACAAAGGAATGCATGTAGTTTTAACAGCCGCTCCCCGTGCCAGAGAAGGTCTCTAAATGATTGTTGGTGGCATTTGCGGTACGTGTGCGTGTGCGCGCGTGTGTACGGTGTGAGGCAATTATTGTAATTGTGTGGATAGTCTGATGCATCACATAAAGTTGTGATACAATGTATACTTAATTGCCCACCGGTGTTGTTTTAGAGCTTGTAGCTCTGCTATTTTCAGTGCACATCCAAATCTAAATCAAGGATGAGGCTTATAAAGCCAGGCTTGTGTGAGATAGCTTGTCATATGTGTGTTGAAAATCTACTGAATATAAAGAATTTATAAAATAACAGCATCTCAATACTTAGTAAAAGGAATACAAAAAATTTAACAAATGTACTAGTTCATGCAAGCTGTTGCAAATTAACATACAATGATTCCTTTTTACTAGAATATAGTTCCGTTTGTCTCTTCAAGTTCCTCGTCTGTGTTTAAATCACGTGTGCGTCATGTTACGGGAACCTTTGTTTGTTCTATAATAATTACTGAGGGAAGAAAGTGCTTGCTGCAGGCCCCTTTAGCCGGCAGAGAGACTGCCCTACTTCTGGACGCTTGCGCGCGCGTGTGTGTGTGTGTGTGTGTGCGTGCGTGTCTCACTTCTCATCTACACCCAGCTGGTTGCTTTACTAGACAGAAGGTCAAGGCTCAAGGTCTCATTCAGTATATCGTCGTTGTCGGGTGGAAACCTTGTATGTCCAAAACCATTCGTTTTTTATCATTTAAAAAAATGAACTAAATCAGTGAAAACAGCCGATCTACAAGCACACAACGGCATTGTGTGCTTCTAGATCGTTTGTTTTCACTACTTTTGTGCAACGGCCTTGTCTGATGAAGCAGCCTTACTTTGCGAGAAAAAACAACAACATACAAATTCTGCCCGACAGTGATGATATCTTCGCTGTCGGGGTGGAAAAACCTTGTAAGTCCAAAACACTTCCTTTTTTTCATTATTTGAAATAATGAAAATAGCCGAGCTCACGCCTTGCATGAGCTTGTAGATCTGCTAATTTCACTACTCTTGTGCGACACTCGTTGTATGATAAAGCAGGGCATTTACAAAAAAAAAGAAGAAAAACATTAAATGTTGATATATGGACATATGAGGTTTCTGACTGACAGTGACTATATTATATGGTATTCACCACTTCTCTCTCTCTCTCTCTACTGGCTCTATCCTCTCTCTATCCTTACCCTCTCTTAGTCTCTGTTGTGTTATGTATGCATATAGCGGTTGGCTATCGTCGGTTGAGCCCTTGTGGTGCAGAATCTCAATTCAAGTCTCTGCTGTGTATAGGACTGCTTTTTAACTTTAGTCCAGTGACCAAACATTCTAATCTGTAGGGCTGCACCTATCCATTATGGTGATTCTATGAAAACAAATCAATACAAACTCTTTTTTTTATTTAACTTTCTTTTTTAAATAAGCGACCAAATCGATAACTCTGATTAACCACTTATTTGATACGTTGTCATACAGTGTTGTCACCCAAACATAGCAAAAATAGGCTATCTATATGCTCACAATGACACATTTTGAGGTTACATCTGCATAGGGCTGTCACGATATGACATTTTACATGACGATTAATTGTCACTCAAATAATTGGCGATTAACGATTTAATTGTGTTTTTGTCATTGATAATTACATTTCTGTTTGGCTTTTAGGCTTTGAAGTTTATACAAAGAAATTACTGACATATTTGACAACTTACTACTTAAAAAATAACTACAAGCTCACAACGCGTCGCATCGCGACGCGTTGTGAGCTTGTAGATCGGCTATTTCCACTATTTCGGAAATGTTTCAACATTCACGATTATGATGGATTATGTCAAATAATCACGATTAGACGATTATGTAATAATTGTGACAGCCCTACATCTGCAATCGTTTTACAATGCATTCAAATGTTTTGTTTGATTAAGTGTTGCACCCTGGGCAGATCTTCATTGAATGCATGTAAGAAGGGAATATCTTAAAAAGTCCTGGAATAAATTCCTTACCAAAACATTTCTTCACCAATGTGTTTGTAAAGGTGTCTAGTAACACATCTCACAAAGACTGAAATTCAGTTTCCCTAGGAGAATCCGTGACAGCTGATGAAAGTTGGAGTCCCATTAAATTAACTATACAGGATAAAACACACCAAAATAAATATGCTTTAAGTAGCATGTGTGGGGTCAAACTAGAGGTTTTTAATGATTCTGAATCCATTGCAAGCATTTGCTTTGCACAAAAAACATTCCTTGGGGTAGAAACAGCCCCCATACAATTATTGTTTAGTGATGAATCGTCACTTTTCAAAGTTTTGTGGGAGCCGCCTTGAACCCAAGGAATGTTTTCCGTGCAAAACAAATGCTTGCAATGGATTCAGAATCATTAAAAAGCCCCTAGTTTGACCCCTCAGATGCTACTTAAAGCATATTTATTTTGGTGTGTTTTATCCTGTATAGTTAATGTAATGGGACTCCAACTTTCATCAGCTGTCACGGATTCTCCTAGGGAAACTGAATTTCAGTCTTTGTGAGATGTGTTGGTAAGTTTGGTAAGGCTAGGGCTCCACCAAAATGACGGCGTCGTGCCGGCGTCGGACGCCGTCAAAAAATTAACCGGGGCGAATTTGAGCGTCCGACGCGGACGTTGACGTCGGCAGTGGAGCACCCTTCATTGATTAAAACGGGAGCGCTCCCTGCGTTGACGTTGACGCGACGCTCGACACGCCCGCAGGATATGACACTATTTCTGAAGATATTCCCTTCTTAATGGGCTTAGATAAGACAGCCTCTGTGCAGTAAAATGACTCTAAAAAGCTTTCATCCTGTTATCCAGCCAATCACTTACACGCTAACATGTTTATCTGTGTACAATATTTGACAAGCTACAGTAATGTGTCTTGTCATTCATTTCAAACTAAATGCGTGTCTGTCTTACAGAGCGTTGTACCTGCCAATCAAACACTGTCCACGACTATTAAGTTAATGGACCTGTCAACTCGATCAGGGAGTGGAATTAAGAAGCCCTTTCTGGCGATGCCTGCTGGCCTACTGGTCCAGTCACATACCACATAAGCATTGATGCCTGATGGTGTCGCCAGTTCGATTCCCGATCCGGAAGACCTTTTCCGCACGTCACTCCCCATCTCTCCCCCCATTTCCTGTCAGTCTACTGTCCTATCAAATAAAGGCATAAAAAAGCCCCAAAACAAATCTTGCACTTTTTACTCCAATGCAATTATTCGTAAACTGTAGACACTAGTTACTTTGTAGATTTGTATTATTAGTACAACAAACCCTACATTAACCATTTTAGCGATATATGTACTATATGTATATCTACAAGGTCACATTGCATCGATGCGTTGTGAGCTCGTAGATCAGCTATTTTCGTAATATTGTCACACAATTTGAAAACTTGTGTAAGGTCACGGTCACACCACACTTTTATTCTACCTATGAGGGTGGATTCTGCCAATGCATTTCAATGGGAATGGAGGGGATTTTTGCAGAAATCCATAAATGGCAGCAAACTGTTCCATTGAAATGCATTGGCCCTCATAGGTAAAATGTTAGTTTGGTGTGACCGACCGTGCCCTAATTCTGCAAATACTTTTGTACTTTTAAGGTGCATCATGGTTGCACACTGCACTGCGTGTTTTCGGGAGAGAGAGAGGAAAGAGAGAGAGAGCAAGGGACTCAGTGCGACGGCTGCGAAAATCGGGAAAAATCAACCCTGGTCCGAAAATAAATACGAAATGGGCGGCAGTGTGCAAACGTGATTGACATAACGTGAGGTTGATTTTTTTATTCACGCACTCTGAAATTCACTCCGATATTCGGCCTGAAAAACACAGCAGTGTGCAAAGACCTTTACTCAAGTATTTTTTTTTAAAAACTGGACTGGACACTAGTATTATTAGTATTTATGAATTATGGTATTAATAGGCTACTTTTACTTTACTAAGTAATACATGTGTGTAATTCTTTCACCTCTTTCACCTACTGTGGTGTTATGAGTTCATGCAGAGCCTGGAGGCATCTGCAAACAGCATCATTGTGGCGCTCTCTAGCCCCACGATGAGCTGTTCACGCTACTCATCCAGATTAAAGGAGCACTGGCTGAAGTGCCTGTGTGTATTTTAAGACTCAGTATCTGTATATTTTTTTTGTGATTTTATTATCCTGTCTTGTTACTTTTTTTGTATGTACTGTATTTTTTCTACGGACACAAGTCTGCTACTAAATATTTTAATTGAATTGGAATTGACCAGAGACCTCTGCCTACTGATACTGATGACATCAAACTCAAAGTAGGCCTGCTGTAGAGGCTAAGACTAGCATTGTGGAACCATTGCAAAGACCTTAGGGCAGTCCTTCCTATATGGGATGGCATCAGGATTGATGTTCAAATCACGTGGCAGTAGGTTCGTAACTTCTGGTTTTCTCATTCGGTAAGAGGAGATCGCTTGGCTAGGCAATTTCATTGAATTGATTTAACCTGTCTGTCTATCTATAAAAATAGGTTGTTCAGTGCTTGTGATAGTACATTGTGTTACCGTGTATTTTGTTTATAACTGTGTGCTAGGGGTTTCCATACAGTTCCATGGAAAGGACCCACAAATCGCCGCATACCCTTCCAACATTTCCAATTTGTTTTTTAGAAATGTTATATTCCCCCTTGTCCTCTCCTTTCCAATTGTCCTGGCCTGGCAGCCCCCCACCACCACTACCACCCGCAACACCCCACCCCAGTGACCCCACCCAGGTCAGAGCGCCCACTCTGGAAACGAGTGGGGTTTAAAGAACTTAATCACATATAGTAAATGAGAGCATACGTGTTTATGGCGCAACATGAGGGGCATCCGTGGATCTCCTTTGTCCATCCTTCTGTTCATGAAGGTGAATGTGGTTCAGTCTGTCCCACACCCTTAGAGACACATGGCTTTAAGCTACTGATTATTGGGCTTTAGGAGAGCCCTCTGACACACACAGATGTAAAGCCTCTTCCTGCGGGGCTTTTTGGGGCATGTTGTATATAAGGCACAGATGGTGCCCCGGATCCAAGATCCATGTCCATGTCTAGCCTCCTAAAACAGTGGTTCTCAACCTTTTCAGGCCGTGACCCCCATAATGATCATATTTTAAAGATCTACACAGATCTACATTTAGTCATTTACGCCTCGCGTTGCAAGGCGTTGTGAGCATGTAGATCTGCTATTTTGACAATTTGGCCAATGTTTAACTCAGCTACTGCCATTTTGAATATGCCTTCTTTGGGATCTCCCCGCCAGAAGTCTCCATAGACTTCCATGTAATTTATAGTGCACAGATCATGCACGCCCATGCACAGATCATGCACCATGTTTGTGCAGTTTGTTCACAGCTTTCAAACAAAAAAATCCGATTGGAAATCCGTTCAGGCATTCTTGAGATAATAGCCATTATGTTTTACATGTTATGTAAGCAAAGATGGCTGCCCTATATGAAAGATGGGGTTGTATGGGGGTGGAACATGCAAAATCGCGATTGAAATCATGTTCACTAGATTTAATGGGGTCCAAAAATAACTCGTCAAACTCGTCATAAGCAGAGTGGACACATAACTATAACTCGTCAAACTAGTCATAAGCAGTGGTTGTCATTTTATAGGTATTAAATTGTCACTTTAGAAACGTGCATATACGCTCTTTACACTTAAACGTTATGTTGGTTTGTTTACTGCTGAGTGAGAAAACAATATTTCACATTAAGTTAATCATCTGGGGACCCCCCGAAATAATTTGGGGGTCCCGACCCACAGGTTGAGAACCACTGTCCTAAAACATGGGGAGGAGGGAGGGTACTTTCTGTGAGTCCAGGCAATTCATCATGAGTCACAATGCCCTGTTGTAAAGCTTGTTTGATTGATTGTCTACAATGTTTTCTTTTATAGTTTTTTTCCCCATTCCACAATAAAGCCAAAGGCGACTACTACAGCTATTTGACAAGGACACTGGCATACTGTAGGTCACTTTACAGCAGTGGTTCCCGCTGTTTTGTTATACATTTGTTCTTGTGTACCTGTACACACAAGATGTAACAATAAAGACCTACATTTTAACACATATAAAATTGCATAAATAATAACGCACAGAGTTGAGAGGAAGCTGGACAAGGCATCAATCGTTTTTTTCCACCCCTAGCAAGAGTTATCAAGCATGAATATTATGACACTGTATGGAAGCTTACTGTCTGAGTCAGTGGTCTGACAGAGCCATGATCTCCAGACACAGACAGTGCAGTAATAGGATTAACCCCGTCAAATCACAGATAGCAGATCTACAAGCTCGCAGCGCGCGCACTTGGTGCCACGCTGTGAGACACTGGTTCAACTGAGTATATAGAGCAGGGTTCCCCAATTAGTTTTCCCCAAGGGCCGAATTATGTCTAGGGTACCAAGCCGAGGGCCACAACATTGCAGGGGGCGATGGTGGCGTTCCCGCTACTCCAGTGACAGTTCAGATATCGTCGTTGTCGGGTGAAAATCTTGTATGTCCAAAACTGTTTGTTTTGCATTTATCATTTTAAAAATGATTTAAACTAGTGAACACAGTCGCTACTTCAGCTGTTTTCGCTACTACTTTTGTGCGACAGCCTTGTTTCCCCCCGACAACGACGATATAGTAGTGTTGTTGCTGCTCTTATACCACCATTATTACTGGGGTTGGTGGGGGCCAGACAGTAGACAGTAAACTGTAAGTGGCTAAAATGAGAGATACGGATTGCACCTTTAACCTGTTCTTTTGAAAAAGAGGCCCCTGTAGGTTTACTCCTAACTTCCTGTTCCCTGAAGACAGGGCATATTAGTTCACATCCCCATGGCACCATGTCTTTAACAAGTTCAAACACAGCTCACTCACTGCTCATGCCTGACACGCTGATGACTCTTATCACCGGGTATTACCTCACTGTGGTATTGCTTTCTTATGAAATAATAAAACCTCAATTCCCTATAAAGACCATGCGGTTGTTCTAGGATTTTGTGTGCGTGTGCGGTGTGTATAGTGCCAGTCATGGAATAAGTACAGTACATACTTAAAGGGGCACTACACCACTTTTCAACCTATGTTCATATAATAGCTTCTTTTTTTTTTTCTCAGAGGAGGGCTGTGGGCAGGTCAGAAACCCATCGTCTTGTGACATCATCGATTGCCAATCCAGCTTATAGAAACTGCAGGCTTTTTATTACTGAAAAGTTGCAATTTTAAAGTGGAAGCCATTGTTCTCGCGATAATACAAATCAAAATATTTTTTTCAAAAATATTGATTCAATTTTTTGGGGGAAAATGATGATGTCACAAGACGATGGATTCTGAACTTCCCACAGCTCTCCTAGGAGACTTGGACCGAGTAGATTTTTTTTTGGATATTTTATCATGAACATTAGTGAGGACCTATTATATGAAGACAGGTTGAAAAGTGGTGAACTACTCCTTTAAGTACAATTTTGACGTATTTTTACTTTCTTCAGTATTTGATGCTTGTACTTCTACCCCACTACATCTCAGTGGAAAATATTGTACTTTTACTCCACTACAATTATTTGAAAACTTTAATTGCTAGTTACTCTGTAGATTTTGATAATTATAACAAAACACACTAACCCCTTAAGCCATATACCGGTATGTATATTTCCGCCATTTGAAAATAGCAGATCTACAAGCTCACAATGTGTCCCAATGCGGTGCATTGTAGATCTTGTAGATCAGCGATTTTCAAAAGATCTTTTATACATTTTAAACTTGTGAAATGGGATATTCTGCACAAAGATTTTTGTGGTTATTTTATTTTTTGGTACTTTAAGTGCATTTTGATGCCAATTACCTTTTGTACTTTTACTCAAGTGCATTTTGAATACGGCACTTCTACTTGTAAGGGTGCCCTCACACCAAAATACCTAGAGTGGAATCCGCCAATGCATTTCAATGAGAATGTAGCATTTTTTGCAGAAATCCTCTACTGGCAAAAAACGCTCCATTCTCATTGAAACGCATTGGCGGATTCCACTCTAGGTATTTTGGTGTGTGGGCACCCTAACAGTATATACAGTACATTGCAGTATACTTTTACTTAAGTAAAATAATGAGTACTTCTTCCATCACTGAGGCACGGCTCGGGGGCACAGCTGCCCGTACGGTGGGTCGCGCTGGCAGCATCGCTCCAATGAACAGCATCGGCGGACAGCGAGGTACAGTATATTAACTGCGTGTACATTTCTATTGGCTTGGCACTATCAGGTTGTTCCTTTGTACTTCCTGTGGGTCCCATGTGCGTACAGGTGCCTCTCTGAGTGTGCGCTGCCGTCAGTGTCCTACTGGGACGGCCTGTCATTTCACTGTGTCTGTCAGAGAGTCACTGAAGCGCTGGTCCATTCTTACTGCGAGGGGCACGCACTCATGCTTAATTTATACCCTGTGAACTGTGAACAGCCGATCTACAGCCGATCTACAAGCTTGCGCTGCCTTGTGATGTGGCGAGTTGTGAGCTTATAGATCGTCTGATTTCAGGCGGGCAACACACTTGTGTGCCAACGAAGTATAAGCCAGCGGCTTCGGGGGGCTGCCTGGGCCTGTACCACTTCCTCTGTCAAGACTGCTTGAAGTGTATTGGATGTTTTTGTTCTCCTATGAAGCACGGCCTGACTCACTGCGCTCCAGTTCAACTGTTGGTACTATAGTTCTTAGTTTTTCTTCTGTGGAAGAAAAGTTCTTTTTGACCTTGTTGCAACTTTTACAGCGAGTTAAAGAGACGTTCTAATGACGACTCAAAAGTGTTTCTCCTGCCCTGGCGTGCCAGCTAGGTTGCTTTGTTCCTTCCCCTCCTTCTGTGCCAAATTATTAACTCTGGTCTAGTTTGATATTGATCAATTCTGTCCCTGTCAGCCTCTGTAAGCACACATGCAGTGTAAGTAATGAAAGTCATTTTGCCGAGGAAGGTACAGCTGTGCGGGTAGCCGGGTACCACCCAATGGAGCAGCGTCCTTGTCTGCCATCGCTTTGATCCATACTTTCAATTATAAAAGTGGATAGATAGTGGATATACATTATTAATTATACATCAACACGCGTTTATAATCTGAAGGAACAATGTGGATGGAGAAGGGAATAACATGATACCTAAAAAAATGTTTCTGTAAGCGTATCAATCAGTCATGGATGGCTCTAGCCACTTAATTCATACAAATAGTCCTGTTATTCTTCTCCCATGCCTTCCTGCGGTACGTTCTATTGTTGGGTGTAACCCTACTGCCCTCAGAGCCCCCTCCCCACTGACTGGGCTGACACACTCTGGGGGCTGCCAAGACAACACACACACACACACACACACACACACACACACACACACACACACACACACACACACACACACACACACACACACTCAAAGGCTGCGTCTAATTATTCATGGAGAATTTTCTGTTTGTGTCGCATTCCTTTACACTGAATGAAAAATCCAAACTTTATCAATCTTCTAAACTCCATGACAACTCCCCACAGTGTAATCCATTCCAAGTTTCCTACTGACGTCTCACACACGCTCACATCGCATGAATCATACAAAACCAGACAGACCTTGCCCACTGAGCCCGCAAAAGGGCCTTTCTTTGTGGAGTTTGCATGTTCTCCCTGTGTCCCCGAGGGTAGATAGTACGGTACCCTCACAAAAATGCAGTAATCCTGGTCTCTATATAATGCCTCCCCCTGGCCAGCCGGGGCGCCTGATGGAGGGGAAAGGAACTGGTTGGAATAACGTGTTCCTTCCACACGCTACGTCCAACCGGGGATTATCCCCCCTGTCAGGTGAAAAGAAGCGGCTTGAACTCCTCATGCATGGAAGGAAGGAACAATGAGGTCAGGCCGAAAAAAGATGTAGAAAAAAAAAGGTCAACTAGTGATGGCCATACAGTCATACAGTACAATGAGTACATGGACCAGTGCTGTCATGGACTACTTGGTGATGCGCATGCCTGTAAACCTATGTTTTTGTTTGTGCATGTATTTCCTTGGACAGCATCTGTATTTAGAAACACATTGAACTGTTAAAGATTATATTACAATGTTTTTACATTTTGTTTAATTGAGAATAAATTGGGGCTTAATTATTTGATTTCCTCCATGGACTGATCCATGGACATCTTTTCCAGATGAATGCCACTGACATATACGCTTGCACAGCTGCTGTGATCCTCAACAGCCTCTCTTTGTATTTATGCTCATTCGAGAGAAAGGAAAGAAGAAGAAGAGTGAAATTCCTTGAAACCGCCCCAATCCCGAGGATTGCAATGTACTTGTTGCTGGGATACAATCTATAGGGCCCATTGTGAGGTCCTGTATGGATTCAGCAGCACTTCAAAGAGCACTGGAGCCACAATGGTCCCTGCATTCTCTTGTCTTTCAATGCTGCCACAGGGATTGGGGGTATAGTCTGTAATTTCATTAGGTCATCATCATTTTCTTTATCGGGCATAGCAGTGGGCGTGGTTTTCTGGTGCCACTACAAAAATCGTCCATTCTTTTTTGTTTCCCATAGAGCATACATGGGCAACTGGCGGCCCGGGGGCCACATGCGGACCTCACATTCACTTAAAGGGCCTACACCATGCTTTTAAAACTATATTTTTTGTATAAATATATGCTCAAAATTGAGTCTTAGACAGGTTTTAACCCTCAAAAAACACTCGGACCATTCTTTTTGTTTGTTCTAGCTCTACTATAATGAGGCTCTCCAGCTGCAATACCAAAACGGCCTCTGTTTGCTCAGGGGCGCATCTAGTGGGGTTTTTCCAGAAAAAAAAAAGTTTTTTGAAAAAGAATTTTTTTTTTGGAAAAAAAAAAAGTTTTTTGAAAAAAAAAAAGTTTTTAAAAAAAAAAGTTTTTTGAAAAAAAAGTTTTTGAAAAAAAAAGTTTTTTGAAAAAAAAAGTTTTTGAAAAAAAAAGTTTTTGAAAAAAAAAAAGTTTTTTGAAAAAAAATGTTTTTTGAAAAAAAAAATTGAATTTTTTTTTTTGAAGTTTTGAAAAAAAAAAATTGAAAAGAAAAAATTTTTTTTTTTTGACTCTGAAAAAAAAACGGGAATCCGGGAGTGACGTCACTCTCGTCAACTCTCAGAACAGCACTGTTCTGAGAACCCGTGGAAAGCTTTTCATCTCTGTCTGCCCAAAACCAGAGAAAGACACAACGGTCAGAAATAGGACTTTGTGAGGATAGAAGGTGCCAGTGGGACCCCAAAAAAATAGAAAAAGTGAAAATTCATGGTGTAGGTCCTTTAATGCGGCCCACAGTTTAATACCGGAATACTGATATATTATTGATTTCAGCTTGTTATAATTCCAAACATGACCTGCTTTAATTCCTTCAGTCTATATTAGTAGCTTAATGACTAGTATAGTAGTATTAAAATGTATTATTTTTTATGTCCAATGTATTTGTATTTCAGTTCATAAAGTTAACATGAGTATAAAATTAAATGTGTTTGAAATTAAATCAAAATGTTACATTTCAGGATTCCAATTCAAATTAACAACAAAATATTCAGGATTCCAATTTAAAAAGAAGCAAAAAATAGCCGATCTACAAGCTCAAAACGCATCGCAGCGCGATGCGTTTTGAGCTTGTAGATCGGCTATTTTTTGCTTCTTTTGTATGAGATACTAGAATGACAAAGTAGGACGTAGCAATATGCAATGTGGCCCTCTGGAGTGAAGGTGAAAATATAGTGGCCCTCGCCATCATCAAAGTTGCCCCCCCATAGAGATTTACAAAAATATTTATATAATTTATTTTAAGCCAAGAATCAAGCCAACCAGGCTCCTGGTGGACCATGACCATAAAACCTTTGATTGTGTTTTTAAAAAAAAAAGTAAAAATCTACTATATCATATAATGATATATTAGATGATCTTCTACAGAATCAAAGGTTTTATGTTTTGTTTTTTTGGGCACCAGAAAACCACAGCCAATGCTATGCCCTATTCTGTGTGAGTCAGACCACTGGAACATTAAAGTGGGGTTCAATCTAGCTCTGTATGGCTCCCAAAGTGGCCCCCATAATCCTTCAGTTTATCTGGGGTCTCTTCAAACAAGCAATTACCCTCAGACTCTCCTTGTTGTCTATAATGCTGCTCTGTCTGTACTAACAGCTACAGTGGTACACACTTGAACCTGTAAACCAGGGTTCCTCAATTAGTTTTCCCCAAGGGCCGAATTATGTCTAGGGTACCAAGCCGAGGGCCACAACATTGCAGGGGGCGACGGCGGCGTTCCCGCTACTCCAGCGACTGTGACAGTTCAGATATCGTTGTTGGGTGAAAACCTTGTAGGTCCAAAACCATGGCATTTGCATTTATCATTTTAAAAATTATTTAAACTAGTGAAAACAGCCGATCTACAAGCACAAAACGCCTCGCGGTGCGAGGCGTTGTGTGCTTTAGATCTGCTGTTTTCACTACTTTTGTGCGACAGCCTTGTAAGATTTGCAAAAGAACATACAAATTTGGAGATACGAGATTTCCAGTGTTCAGTGTTGTTGCTGCTCTTATACCACCATTATTACTGGGGTTGGTGTGGGCCAGACAGTAGCCCCCCGCGGGCCGCAAATGGCCCGCGGGCCGCCTATTGGCGAACCCTGCTGTAAACAATCCTGTATAATTAGAAAAGCCAATTCAAATGGATTTCCGGTCCTGAATGCAACCAGAAAAAGAATGCCATCGGGGTGGGAAGGGGAGCGAGGCCGAGTGGTCTTCACTCAGTAGAACCAGATATAATTTACACAAACGCTTATCGTGCTGTGTGAAGACTGGAAACTATTGAGTGAAAACAAAGTCTTTATAGGGTTACTGAGGTAATAAAACCGCATGTAAAGTCGAGTCATGTTTACGTTGTCTTGGCAACCGCAGGAGGGAATACGCTGGAATTAGGGCCACCTTCTATAGGACATTAATGACAACTGCAGCGCTTTCACTTACTTCCACACAGGCTTAATTTCTAACCATGGAACCTTGAAACCTGAGCAGTACACACCATAACAGCTAGACACACTAGGGATGGGACGATAATCGTTATTATTGTTTATTGTGATAAAAAACACTCACAATAATCGTATTGTGGAGATTTACATTTATCGTGAAATTATCCATCAACCATCATGCACTGTGATCAATTCACATTTTATTTGCCGAGCTGCATTTCCGGAACCATTTAAACCCTCTATAATTGGTAAAACTGACCTGGAAATAACATACTTTTTTCACTCTCTACCAAATCTCTTTGCCAATAAATAGCAGATCTACAAGCTTTCTTTGTGAGATTGTAGATTGGCTATTTTTGGGGGATATTTTGATTATCACGATAATATCGTAAATCACAATCATGAAATTGTCATATCATCCCATCCCTACACACTATAACAGTAGTACGTGCTGTATAGAGGGATGTAAACGTATAGTGTATAATTTACATGAGCTGTCTAAGGTTTGTATGGCAAAGTTGTGCCTCTGTGCTAGGTGCCAGCTTCCCTTCATCGTCAAGCTCCTGGAACATTTTAAAATAGATTACAGGGTGGATTGCTGACTGAAATTTGTCTTGTGCTCGAAGTAAGACTGATGAGTCTGGTCTCTTAACCATGTGTGTGTGTGTGTGTGTGTGTGTGTGTGTGTGTGTGTGTGTGTGTGTGTGTGCGTGTGCGTGTGCGTGCGCGTGTGGAAGGGGCGTTCCCGCGCAAGTTTCTACTTTAGACAACTGCTTTATCCCTAAAAACACCTACCCGTTACATTATGCATAGGTATGTGTTTTGGCCGTTACAATAATATAATCAATCACCATGCCAGATGCCATTACCCTTAAGAGAAGATTGCTCAACCCATTATCCCCAGTGCAATCTTGAACCCTCCCCCTCTCTGCACATAAAAGAGCGATGTTGCCTTGGATGCCTTGGAATAAAATTATATTGATACAGAGAATTATCACTCACACATTGAATTCAATGAAATGGTCTGTGGTTATAGCAAACACAGATTAAAGAATTCATTGTATTAGTCTTTGATGAGCTTAAGTGGCAACTGCTGATAAAAACATAATTTATTGACACAAGGAATTAACCAGAAGGAGACCTCTGAATGTTACATGTCCATTGTAGGCGCACACTCCAAACAAAGTTGGCATAGCGGGTGGTTTTCGAATGCACTATATGCTTTCCTAAATGTTTGTTGCCAAACACACACAGCAATAACACGGCCATAGCCACACCTCCTTGCGTAAATAGTCTGCATAATTTATAGCGGGTGTAGCAGCCCCAAAATACCCTTAGTTTAGGGACAGAGCAAGTTGCCATTCCTGCATTTCGCGGGTAGTGGGTAAGGATAAGGGGCAGGGGATAAAATAGGGCCCACTATCTATTTATCGCTCCATCTCTCTAAGCTCATTCTCTATTTAATCAGTTCTCTCAGGACTTAGTTCTGTATAATTAGATACTGGAACGTTAATCACCATGGACCCAGAGAAAACAGATAGCAGCATTTCATACAAGTCCAAACATATTCATTCAGAGCCTCTGCATAGACTCCCAAACATAGCCTACAAATCCCTCTCCTCTCCTCTCCTGCGTGATCTCTCCTGCATTTCGTTGCTGTTGGGGCAGAACTGTTTGATCTCCATATTATTATTTGACTTTTTGTTTCCCCCCCCACAAACGAATGCCATACTTCATCATACAAGAGAAGGACGTCACACAAAAGTAGTGAAAATAGCAGATCTACAAGCTCACAAGCATTGCAACACGGAGTGAGCTTATAGATCGCCTGTTTTCCACTATCCTTTTTTGAGCGGTGGTCACACCGTCTCCATAGCGTGGCCGTGTGTGTAGGTATGTTTGTTTGTTTGTATGTGGGTGGGTGGGTGGGTCTGTATGTAGCCTCAAGCCTGTGGTGTAGTACCTTTTCTGACCACACATGTTAAGGGAGGGGCGCTGTTTTCAGGCCAGGCCAGGCACACACACACACGCGCACACACACACACACACACACACACACACAGGGGGGAAGGGGGGGGGGGGGGGGGTAAAACCACCGCTCAGTTCACACGGGTGTGATTTTTTTTTAAACTAGGGCCTATAGTGTGTGCCAGCGCCTACGTCATTGTAGTCCTTAGCGGCCATTTCTTGGGTAAAAACACAGGTGTTTCAATTGTTTGAGTGCATAGAACTAATGCTTTACTCCAATCAGAACACCTGTGTAAGGCTGTGTTTACCCAAGAAATGGCCGCTCTTAGAACTACATTTGGCACACCCTATAGTAGGTAATAAAAAAGGAACGATTTTGGACATGATCCACCCATGTAACTCGTCCATGCAAACATCTTGATTGGCAAGCACATGGTAGTCAAAGATTTCATGATGGAAAGGTGTTGAAACCTGGGCCTGCAGGTCAGCTAATGCTGATTAGAGCTGCAATGACAGATGGGCCAAGTTCCTCAGCAGTGGCGGAAAAAGTACTCAAATGTTTTACTCCGGAGTTACATTTTCACTTGAGTAAAAGTACAAAGGTATTCGTATCAAAATGTACTTAAAGTAACAAAAGTAAAAGTGCTCATTATGCAGAATCTGCATCATCAGTGTTTTTAAAACACCTGCGAACCCCCTCTGACCATTTCACAACACCACACCGTAACACGCTGTGAGCTTGTAGATACAAATGAAACAGGAGCTGTGAGAAAGAGGGATCAACCAGGTGCTCAAAGGAGATGAAAAATAGAGTTACAAAAACCTAGATTGGTGCTTCTAAGATTAACGGGAACCATGACTTGAAAAAGCAGGAACGATTCGAGCACTCAAAAATGAACGCAGGAGAGGGAGTAAAATCAATGCACTTTAATCATGTCTGATACAAAAGCAGGCCACACTTGCCCCGACAAAGACCAGTTTGGTGGAAACATGTTGGCTTTTAAACTTTCTAATAGACATGATTAAAGTGCATTGATTTTACGCCTTCTCCTCCGATCCTGTGTTTAAACTTTTCCTCATTTTGCTGGGGTCCCCTTGGAACTGCCTTGCATTCTTTCTTCTCGTGAAAGAAAAGACCTTCGGCGGTCGTGGACAGGAAAACCCGCGCACAACGTGCCCGCGGCGCGTGCACGGCTTCACTGAGAATCAGGTTAATAAAACAGGAAAAGCCTTGGCAGTTAATCTACATCAGGGCTCTTCAACATTTTCAGGCCAAGGACCACTTAGTTGAGAGAGAGATGAAGCAGGGACCCCCACAACCCATAGATACCATATAGTTTCATTATTTGACAGCACAATCATCAGTGTATTTTGGATTCATGTCAATGTGTTTCCACTTTCCAGATATTTAACCATTTGAACCGTCAATACTTAATAAACTTGACCTTTCACTCTGTACTTAGTCTGCTCTTTTTCCCCTCTACACCAAACCTCTTTCCAAGAATAGCCGATCCACAAGCTCACAAAGCCTCGCAGCACGAGGCGTTGTGAGGACCCCCTAGGGTCCCGGAACCCCTGTTGAAGACCCCTGATCTACATTAGTTATGGCAAAACTATGGCAGCATAAGTGTTTCTTAACATTGCCCAGACAGACAGGGGGGAACAGCGCTGACCAGTTGGGCCCATCCTGGTCTCTATGTTCAGGCCTAATCCAGAAGTGATTTAGGTCACCCACTATGGCCCTGTACATCTGCCCACATTGAACACAATGTAAAACAAACAATACACAAACAAACAAACAAAACATTACCCATCCCGCATTACACCATTTATGTCTGATCACATCCAACTTTTGACACACATTCACATACTGTATAACACCGGCCCCCCCACAACTAAACCCCCATCCTGCCATATACTGTGGATTATTTCTCTCTGTACAACAGTGTGTCACCCGGTGTATCCGCGTGTGTATGTCTGTGCGTGTGTGCATGTGCGTGTGTGTGTGTGTGTGTGTGTGTGTGCGAGAGAGAGAGAGAGAGAGAGAGAGAGAGAGAGAGAGAGAGAGAGAGAGAGAAAGAGGGAGAGGGGGGCTGCTGGATGATTGAGTGTCAAAGTTGGTCAAAGCGATTCAGTTGCCATTCGGTCATGAAAAAAAAGAAAACGTTTGCACTCTGAGAAACTAATTTGAAGGTGAATTGAACTCTGTCTCGCTCTCACTCTCTCTCACCCCCCCCCCATCCTACGAGCACTAAGAGATGAGACATTACATTTTGTATAACACGGTGCCGATATGCTACGATTTCTGCCTCTAATATTTGGCCAATGTTTAATTTGGCATTTTAGAGGTATTAAAAAGTCCTTAAATTGTCAGTTTAGAAATGTGCTTAACTTAAACATTATGTTGGTTTGTTTACTGTTGAGTGAGAAAACAATGTTTCACATTAAGTTAATCATCTGGGGACCCCCACAAATTATTTGGGGACCCCTCTGGGGGTCGACTCCTGACCCACAGGTTGAGAACCACAGACATAGACAGTAAGAAAGGTCTCCTCTTTTCACACGCAGAAAACTGACTCAGAAAACAGACAGAAAACTAGAAGCAGTGCTCTTCCGAGCACAGGTCTCCACCAGGCCACACAAATCGGCCTGTTATAGCGCCACCATGAGGCTGATTTAAAAAATGTGGGGCAGAGGTTCTGAATTAGCATCCAGGGAGTGTGTGTGCTCAGTTTGGCAGCGATCGGGCCAACGGCGCCGGAGATTAGCTGGTAACAACCAGGCCACACAAATCGGCCTGTTATAGCGCCACCATGAGGCTGATTTGAAAAATGTGGGGCAGAGGTTCTAGATTGGCATCCAGGGAGTGTGTGTTCTCAGTTTGGCAGCGATCGGGCCAACGGTGACTGAGATTAGCTGCTCACAAACTGCGAGGACGCACGGACGCACGCACGCACGGACGGACGGACGGACGGACGCACGGACGGACGGACGGACGGATGGAGGGGAAAACATACTCTCCCTCAGCCTTCGGCTGGTGGAGACAATAAAAGAGATGAAGCTGAGTTGTACAATAAGCATCACGGTGAACATCGATGCCTGAAGAATTATCCCATCATCACAGCCAATCAAATTTCAGAGGGCAGCTTCAGAAACAAAACAAATCCCTTCCAGTCAGCAGTGAGCATAAGGGCATAGCTGACATGTCAAGACATGTCAGCTATGTCAAGACAATTATTTTCAGTAAGGGACAATACTGGCAGGCACCCAGGAGAGAAACGCTAGGGAGAGTTGTCTATTTGTCTTAAGTCAATTGTTATAGAGCGACAGAGCAATTGCTAATTTTTTTTGTGTGTGTTTGCGTGTGTGTATGTGCATGAGTGCATGCGTCCGTATGACACACACTTTGATACACGGGCAGAGAAACTGGTGGCGATGGTTTGAAAAGGAACCACTGGAGTGGAGGGTCTAATAACTAGAAATACTGTTCCTACGAAACAGTGTGGGCTCGCATGGAACACCATGTATGGGCACAAAGATCTACCCAATGGGCACTCCAACGTAACTTCTCCACATTCAATCCCCCAGATCCCCTATATAAAGATGCTCCCTTATTGCCTAAAGGCCCTGCCTTTGTACTGTTAGGAGAATAACCTTAGTATATAATGATTTGTGAGGAAATACTACAAAGGATTTTATGTGGGTGTTGTTGTTATTTATATCGGGTCGCACTTGTTGGTGGTGATGTCACCAAGAACGCTGCTCCTCATTGGCTAAAGGCACAGCCTTTGTACAGTCGGTAATTCTTTTGAGGAGAATAAACAGAACATTTGAACACATGCATACACGCACGCACGCACGCATGCATGCACACACCCACCCACGTATACACACACACACACACACACACACACACACACACACACACACACACACACACACACGCACGCATCAACACATTGGTTTCCATGCCACTGCTCAAATTGAAAGCAGCTAAGCCTAATTCATGGAAATCGTGAAAGTAAGACCTAGCACCCCCCAACCACCCATAATAGGACAACTTTGAACAAAACCTACACATGACCCATAATCTAATCTTTTCACTTCCTCGCCGTTGGAGTGGCAGCTGTGTGTAATGTGCGAGTAACACGTGAGGACTGGACAAATATTGGTGCTGTGGTATATTTTGATTCCCATGTTACCTAGGGCTGGACGATATGGACAAAAACGACCAAAAAACGTTGATATTGCGACAATGATATTGTATTGTGACGATAATGATGTTTAAAAACAGAGGTTATTGCTTTATGGGCGTGTAATGTTTGTGTTCTGTGTGGATGGAAAATCAAGCCTTTTTTTAAAATAAATTTAAACTAAAACCAGTCAAATAAAACTAAAACTATGTATGTACTGTACAAGTATAACTAAACTTAACTTAAATCAAACACCATACTGAAATATTTAATGAAAACTGGTAAAAATGAAAACAAATTGAATTCACGAAAACTATAATAACACTGCTGCACCCTAACCCTAACCCATTAAACATTATTTCTCCGTCCTTACTTAATTTAATTCCTCACTGCAGTCTGTTTTAATCCGGACATTCCTGGCTAAAAGGTCATTGTTCAAGTTTGAATACAAAGCATGTAAAGAGACAGAAGAGTCAATATCCCGTTAGACACTAACTAAATACATGTGTGTGAACGTGCCGCATGCCCTGAAACGCTTGTCTGTTTGCACTCATGTAATGATGGCAGAGTGGGAGGTCATTCACCGCTCTAAGTACTGTAGAACAGGCAGCGTGCCGTGCGCTAGGTTTTAAATTAGAGACGAGCTCAAGAAGTAATGGCAGTAGTTATGCAACCTAAAATTACCGAGGGGGTACAACTTGAGCGGGGGCATGTCGATATTTTTGTAAAAAAGAGGGGTGGGGGGGTGAGAGTAATGACACAAAGTTGTTTGACATATCGGTTTCCGACCGTCGACTACATATATAGGCATCTGGATATCCAGTTGTCCAGAACCGCAGATCCAACAGATCCATACCGGCATATACCGTAGGCCTACTAATTACATCAGCGATCTCCGTATGGGAGACACAGGTGGACAGACAGATACTGTACATCTCCCCATATGGGCACACAAGGGACAAAGACGGGTCCAAAGGGTACCCTGACAAGGCCCCCGACACTATGACTCAAGAGTCAAGACATATCGGTCGGATTGGAGGTGCGACGTAGGTGTGAGGGCCGCGTAGTGATCCGAACCTCTAATCTTCAAGGCTATTATTATGCTTTACAAATGTGTACAGAAACACCTTTCCTTAACTTTTAAACGAAGTCGACTCAATATCAGCAGGAATCACAGCGTTGTAAGTGCATTTTATCATAAATATTCCTATAAAAGGTGACCAATGTATGCTTTATTTTTTAAATATGATATTTTTGAATGTGTGATTGCATTGTAGTATCAAGTGTGATGGTGGCATCAAATGTCTACCATAAAATGGGATCCTAGTATTAAAAACTCAGTTTGGAGAGAACCACTGATGTCTCCCAAACACTGGGTCGGGACCCATTTGTGTAGTAATTTCATTAATAAATAAAATACATTTTGAATAAATTCCATAAATTAGAAAACAAATGTCTAAGAAGTAGTGAAAATAGCTACCAAGCTCACAACGCAGCACAAAGCATCACGTTGTGTGCTTGTAATCCATTTTTGAAAAAAGTAGTTTTCATTTGACAACATTTAACTCCTAAGCAAACTAATAAACACATAAACTGAACTTGGTTTTAATTAACCACTTATTCAAAAACTTTAGCGGCAAGGCACCTTGTAAACTTGTACATGAGCATTTTTTCTTTTTCTTGCATTCCTTTGAAAGATTTAGGGCCCTGTTTTCGTCCATGCTATACCCTAAACTCCTAAACTCTTTGCCTTTCTTTTAATATTTTGAAAAACATTTTGATATAGTTCAAATAGCTGATCTACAAGTCTGGTCGCGTCGGCTGCATGTATAGCTGAAGATTCCGACGTCACCACAAAAGTAAAATAATGGTCAATATAATCTGTCAGCCGTAGTACTGTTTACTGACAAGGCAGCACAGATACTTCATTCCATAGGCTGGTCCCAAAGGCTGAGATCCAGATCCATAATAGCAACTCATTCATTATTGACGGGAATATAAATGCTTTCTTTTCTCAGACAGAGACTACAGTAAAGAAAACACACACACACACACACACACACACACACACACACACACACACACACACACACACACACACACACACACACACACACACACATTAAATATACAGTATGCATCCTCCCTGCGTACACACTACACCCTGCATTGATTCAGAATGTGTGATTTATTTGTGTCCTTTATACATTTAATTGCCAAGAACACACTTAATCCTAACCCACAGTAATTATTTCTGAGCCATATCTTGTCCTGGTAATGAACAAGATGTTCGCCTCCCTCCAAATTGCTTTAAAGAAGCACACCAGTCTTTTTGTCTCCACCAGGCCGAAGTTGTCCAAACATGGCGCAAATCGGTACACATTACTTCTAGAAACTGTTTTATTCCTTCCCTTATCTGGGTTTTGAAAATTAAATCATTGACACATTACTTCTATATATCGTAAATTTCACCATTGTACTACTGATGTTAAGGTTAACCTGTTTAGAGCTTACTGCACCCCTCTATATACAGCCCCTCTATGGGTGAAGTATAAGAAAGAGAGCTGCAAGTAGCATACAATGACTGCCTTCGAATTCTGTTAAAGAAACCCAGGAGCACAAGGGCCAGTGAGCTCTTTGTTACTTTGCGTCTCACCACCTTCATGGCTCTGTTGAGGAACCTTACCTACAAGTTCATGTGCAGACTAGATCGCTCCTTGAATGGAATAATAGGACTGATGACAGACCCTGGACGTAGCTCTGTCAGGTACACCATTAGAGGACACTGGCATGAGTGCCTCTTTAGCTCCGGTGGGGCTCGGTGAATGTCCTCTTTGTTTGCTGTTTTTTAATTATTATCTTTGTAATGTATTGTCTTTTTACCCTGTGGGCCTTGAGCCTGTAATAAAGTTTATATATATAGTTATGTGATCAACACAGATCTGTCCGATTTTTCATAATCCATCCTAATTGGCAAAGATTGGCATGTAATGGTTGAAGGAGTGAGAGGCAGTATGGAGAAGCCTGGAAGGTCATTAATGAAGTGTCAGGACGGAAGAGGACCAAGGAGGGACAGGTTGAGGGACACACCCCTGAGGAGAGGGTAGTGACCTGGTTCAACCACTTCCGAGGGCTGCTGGGCACAACATCAGATGGAGAGGAGGAAGAAATACCATCATTCCTCCAGGACCTCAACATCAAGGATGGTGTTGCAATACTACACAATTAATTATGTAATAGCTGTGTGTCTCAACCCAACTAAGCAGCCACAATCACAAAACAAACCCATCCTGAATCTTACATGTCAGAGTGAGAAGAAGGCAGAGAGACAGAGAGGTTAAAGCTAATAGAGTAGAGAGTTAATAAAGTCCCATGGAGCACAATAACGACGATGCCACAAACAGAGCTTCATCAAAGGTGACTGTAAAGCAAACACACGTGCCCAAGAGCAAATAATGACCTGCCCTTGAAAGGTGGAGTCACTGCCCAAGAAGGAAAGGTGCACTTCAGCATGTGTGCCATGTACTTTGAATGCTTCAAGTTCTACTCTGCCTGCATGTATGTTCGTGTCTATTCCTGCAATATGACGTTTGTTTACTTTGTAGTCTGTGGATCATGGTTAACTTTTAAGTCATTGCGTATATGTCAGCAACACACATTTTGTATTTTGTGTCATTTCAAAAAGTCCTGTGGTTTGAGCACACTCACACTCACATCCCATTTCCCAAGAAACATTTGAAACAACCTTTAAAGTGTTGTTCTTTTCTTTTTTTACGCATCATTTCCCTATACAAGCAGTCATCCACTACTGGAGTAGTATGGTGGTGTTTACTAGGGATGGGATGATATGAAAATGGCACGATTACTGTGACCACAAATTTGAAAATGATCGATTTATGATATTATTTCGATAATCAAAATACCCCCAACATCCATTATCATGGGGCGGAACATTTGCCCCAAAAATAGCCGATCCACAAGCTCACAATGCGTTGCGTTGGGACGTGTTGTGAGCTTGTAGATCGTCTATTTTTTGGCAGAGAGATTTGGTCGAGAGTGAAAAAATTACTGTATCAACGTTATTTCCAGGTACCCCGGAACTTTGCGATTTGGGCATGTAGTAGAACCTCCTCTTGGAGCTGTAGCAGAGGGAGAGGTTCCAAAAGGAGCTAGACGACCAGTAGGTCCTATACCCGACCACAGGACCTTGATGTCTCTGTAGAACACCATCAGGTACAGACCCACTACAACCAGTGCTGTTGTTGTTGTATATTGTATTAATGAATGTACCATGAAAAAAAATGTTCAGTAAACAAAAAAGTAGCGATATGTTCCTCTTACCCTGATCCGTCTCATGGCTGCCACAATCTCCATCCGGCTGTTGGGTCTGGGGACGTCCAAACTCCCCACGTACTGCATTGACAACACGCACGCAGCCACACACACACACACACACACACACACACACACACACGCACACACACACACACACACACACACACACACACACACACACACACACACACACACACACACACACACAGAGAGAGAGAGAGAGAGAGAGAGAGAGAGAGAGAGAGAGAGAGAGACACTCCATATCAAGGGCTATTCAGACCAAATCACTGATGTGTGTAAAAGCACGCATCCCATTTATTTCCAATTGGGGCTTGCGTGGCAGCCCGTCTAATAGTGCAATACGGCAAAGTTCACGCTGATGTCTTGCATCTGACGGACTGACAAGGACACATCTAATTTGAATGAAGTTCATCTCAACGGACTTTATTGAAATCTTGTGCGTGCGTGAGCTCTTGAAGCCAATGAAAGCAGCACTGCTCTGTGTGTAGGTGCGTGGCTGTGGGAAATGACAGGGAAATAAAGTGATCCAACAGAGTGACTGTCAATCAACAACACTGTTGTTGATTGACAGTCACTCTGTTGGATGACTTTCCCTGTTGTTACAACAGCAGTTGCTAACTGGAGGCGGACAGAATTGCATTTTATGTGTTTAGACTGTGTGTCCACGGATTAGGTCTGAACAGCGCTTCACATTCACATATTATATAGCCTGGGTACCCATGTATTGTTTTGTTTTTGTTTACTCACAATACATTAGCCACACTTGGACCCTGTATAGCATCTAGCTCCTTTCGGAACCCCTCACTCCACTGCTACGCAGAGCGCAGTGAGGGGTTCCGAAAGGAGCTATAGCATCCCTATTCTGGGGCTATAACATAACATTCATCAAAAATATCTTTACTTTTATTTTTATTCTTTTTTTATGACTTTTTGCACCAGGTTGAAGTGGTAGGCTATCTACTCGTAGCTACCTGTATAGGTATCTGTTCTGTCTGTCTGTCTGTCTGTCTGTCTGTCTGTCTGTCTGCAAGAGGAGCGCATTAGCCTGTGTTAAGTTTGTACGGTAGGTACTTATTACAGATCTGAATACTCCAAAGTCTCCCGATAAAGACTGGTAGGCGAGGTTACTCCAAAGTAGCCTAGATAGGCCATGAGACTCAAACAACAAGTTAGGCTACTTTATGATTATTAAACTGTAAACACAACATTGACTTCACAGTCAAAGCAGAAAAGTTCAGGTCAATGCTAAAATACAGTGAATCATCGCGATTATAGGCTACACAACACAATAGCTGAATATAAATGATTGCTCAGCTCAAGAGTTGGCTTCAGTTCAACTTGTCTTAACACACATTCCACGTTATATCCTGCCCAGACAAATAACTCGCACATTTCGCAGCAGAGATTTGAACAAACTGAATTCGCAATAGGCTATTATAGACAGGCTACTTTTTGCTTTCAGGACCTCGGCGCCGCCGCCAATGTGTTCAAATCGTCCTGCAAGTATCACGTCGCGGAAACATGCAGGACTATATCTACACACACACACACAGTGTGTGCACCTGTCAAATGCCGATCCGTTCCAACCGGCGATCACAACTCCAAAACAGAGCACACAGTACACAATGTCATTATATTGTTAGAGCGCATGCCGAATTATAACCATTTTAAATAATAAGATTGAAACCTTGGCTTGGAAATGGATCCCGTGTTGGTACGCCTCATCGTTGTGGAGCGGCAGCCTCGAGTCCAACACATCGTCCACCAGATTGTACCTGTTCCTCCTCGCGGGCATCCTCCTGTAGTAGGTAGGCTATAGCCTACTAATAACCGCCTTCATTAACAAGTAGTAAACACGCAAATTCTGGCATCCTCCAGTGAATCCGGACGGAGAGGCTCTTCTTTATTCCCTGTGAGAAGATCGCGGTCCATTGTTGCTTCTCTTTGAGCTCGGCGTGGTGGACTGGTGGGGGGGGGGGGGGGGGGCGCTTTCAAAGCGCGACTGAGGCGGTCCCGTCCTGTGAGAGGGACGGACGTCCCAGGCAGCTCCTCTATTGATTCTTAAAACAAAATAAGACGCGTTTTATTAGGCTGGGTGATATATTGTGGAATGTATGCTAAACCACCCCCCAGTAGAGGTGAGGCTCCTGCTTTGTGTGTGTGTGTGTGTGTGTGTGTGTGTGTGTGTGTGTGTGTGTGTGTGTGTGTGTGTGTGTGTGTGTGTGTGTGTTTGAATTCTCAATCCTATTGGTAGCAACACTGCCCCCCTCATAGCCCCACACTGGAGCAAAGTTCCCAACAATGACGTAACCTTTTGGGGGGAATCCTGTCTGACAAATAATAAGACTAATTAAAACCACGGAGGGGGGGGGGGGGAGAAACGCTTCAGAATGAATTTGAATTGTAGGCCTATTTTAATTTCAGATTACAGATTGTTTTAGAGTAGCCTAAACGTTTTAATCAGAAGGCATTTAGGAATACTTCAATATAATAGAATTGTTGTGTGACTGAATTGAGTGAACACTCTGATTTACCTAAAAGCAATAACAGTAACATGCCTGCAATCCTCTCCTTTGTTTCTTTTTTAATGCCTACAGGCTACTTTAAAAATAAGTTGTCTGAAAGAATGCCAATGCGCCCTCTGCGGGCAACTCTGCAAGTACTGCATGTTGGCAAATAAGCAAGCTATAACAGCAGCTGTAGGAATCATGAGTTTATTGTAAATGGTGGGTCATCTCATCTATAATGGATTGTAGTTTGGTTATGTTGGTTATTATAGGCTACTACCTAATACCTTTTTTTACTGCACAATAATGATGATTAATGATTATTAACTCCTTTAAAAATAAAACGATTATAAGCCGACATACACCGATGCCCCCGTGTGAGGGTCTCCAGTTGTGGAGAGTCTCTCTGGCTCTCTTCTTTTCAGATGGGTTGATCACTGCCTGGTACATTGCAGTGTTGCCTAAGAGTATCAATGCAGTGCAATGTACCTACTCTAGTAAATGTCCGGAATTCAAAATTTGCTTGAGTAAAAGTACAAAATGATTGGCAAAATGTACATGAAGTACCAAAAGCAGAAAGTACTCACAGCAAGTTTTCAATTGTACCTTATCAATACTACAATATAGAAAATGTACTTGTATAAATGTACAAAAGTATTGGCCCATTCCAAGGTAAAACTCTTTTGAAAATAGCATATCTACATAAGCTCACAATGCATTGCAGATTCGAAACGCATTGTGAGCTTAGAGATTGTCTATTTTCAAATGGTCAAAATGTATAGGGCTGAAGTGGTTAATGGATATTTTGTTATGTTTAGCCTAATTACTTTACCACTGCCCCTCTGAGGTTTTGCCCCAAAACACATCAACACCCACACACAGGTCCAACATTCAGTTTTGGCCTATCCAAATGTGCCCTGGCTGGTTCTATACTGCAGCAGCCAGACCAGGACATTGAACTGGCTTGCATCTCTTCTGTAGTGTGCCTTGATCAAAATTATACACCTGGAATCTATATAATGCTTTTCTAAGTACCCAAAGTCACTTTACATGTGTGTGAGGAGGCATGCAGGGGGAGAGTGGAAAAAGAACAAAAACATTAGGGGAAAAACTAAGATAAGCAAGAAGATAAGAAATAAAAGCTGTAAAACACTAAAAACAAGAATTGAAGAAAAGTCTAGCCTGGCCCTGGGCTAAGCAAAGTCAGCTCGGAAAGGCAATTCTGAACAGTTGGGTTTCAGGGTGGTTTTGAAGGTAGGGAGGGAGGGGGCATCTCTGGGCAGCCACAGAGAAGGCCTTTGTTGCCTGCAGGTTCGGAGCCTGGTCTTGGGGACCTCCAGGAGGCCGGCATCACTGGATCTGAGGGAACAGGACGGGACAGGAGGTCAGAGAGGTAGGGAGAGCCAGGTCGTGGATGGGTGAGGAGCATTTTGAACTTAAGTGGATTCTTCGTTTTGGCAGGCAGCCAGTAGAGATCGTGGAGGACTGGTGTGATGTGGTCTCTGAGCGGGTGCTGTTGGTGAGCAGGAGGGCAGCTGAATTCTGGACACATTGGCGTTTACTGAGGGCTTTAGTTTGGAGGTGACGCCTTCCACAACTGGGAGGCTGGAGACACTCCCAGCACCATCTCTTTCTCACTTGTCTCATTCATCCGCCATACTTTCTGCTTCTTTTTGTTTTGTTTTTTGGTAGCCTACCCCGCAAACTTTGTTCAATTAACCCATCCTGCAGGGGGGCACCAAAATGTCCGTGGGTCAACAGTGGTGTAAAGTAACTAAGTACATGTGCTCAAGTAGTTACTTTGTAGATTTTGTATATTAGCCTATTACTTGCATTAACCTATTCAGCCCTATATAGAATTTGGCTATTTGAAAATAGACGATCTACAAGCTTATAGTAAGGGGATTTTATAAGATATTTGACCAATCTGCAAAGTAAATCGTTACCAAGACATTTCTTCACCAATGTGTTTCTAAAGGTGTGTACTAATATGTACTAAAAGGTTGAAATTCAATTCCCGGGGGAAACCTCATAAAAAAAACAGATTTGTGTTTGTGTTTTTATTATACAGGAAAAAAATACCAAAAATAAATCTGCTTTAAGTCGCATGTGAGGGGTCAAACTAGGGGTTTTTCATGATGCTGAATCCATTGCAAGCATTTGTTTTGCACGAAAAACATTCCTTGGGCTAAAATCGGACCCACAAAACGATGGTTTAGTGATGAATCATCACTTTTCACCGTTTTGTGGGGGCCATGTGTCGCCCATGGAATGTTTTTTGTGCAAAACAAATGCTTGCAATGGCTTCAGCATCATGAACAACCCCTAGTTTGACCCCTCACATACTGTATTGTATATTTTTTGTATTTTTTCCTGTATAGTAAAGTTAATGGGACACAAACACAAATCAGTTTTTTTATGAGGTTTCCCCCGGGAGTTGAATTTCAACCTTTTAGTACATATTATTACACACCTTTAGAAACACATCGGTGAAGAAACTTCTTGGTAACGATTTACTTCGCAGATTTTCTTATGTTCCCCTTACTATTACGAAGGGTTGCATTGTGACCTTGTAGATCAGCTTTTATACATTTTAAGTGTGTGTGAGTGTGAGAGAGAGAGAGTGTGTGTGTGTGTGTGTGTGTGTGTGTGTGTGTGTGTGTGTGTGTGTGTGTGTGTGTGTGCGTGCGTGCGTGCGTGCGTGCGTGCGTGCGTGCGTGCGTGCGTGCGTGCAATAATGTCAAAAGCCTCCAGCTCCTCTTTGCCAATACTGTAGTTTCATTACATCAGCAAAGCCTTCCTCAGTACAACAAGTTGGTGCAGTGGAGCCTTTGGGGTAGTCATACTATTGATCATAGAGTGCCATCCTGTGGTTTTTCTGGGTAATGTGCAGCTGAAGAGGCTTCTCTGCAGTGGTGACATGAGGTAATACAAGTTTTAGGCTTAAAGGAGCTATAGTCAACTTTTTCTTGAAAAACGGATGCTAAAATAAAAATAATGTTTCGAAAATATTTTATAAAAAAATAAGCTTCATATATGTGTTTCAATTAAAAAATGACCACAAAAAGCGTAAAATAATGATAAAATAATCATTTTGGCCCTTTGTTTACATTTACAGGGCCCGTACTTTGTTTACATCCTAGTCTGTAGACTAGGATGTACACCTACAATGAAAAAGTTGACTATAGCTCCTTTAATATTGGGATGAATAAAATATAATATCAATGTAATATTATTATATGAAGTTCACCTTTATATAATAAAGACATTTGGATATTGGCCTGGTGTGTAAAATCCAGTGTTAATTTAAAAACGACAAAATCAGCCTGCAGGCTGAGTTAGGCCATTGCCCTCCATTGTTTGTTGGCACTGCAGGGAGCTTTTTCTTCTACTCCACTACATCTCGGATTCAAATGTTGTACATTTACTCCTCTGCAATTATTTGAAAACTTTAGTTACTAGTTACTTTACAGATATAAATGATTATATTATAAAAAACATACATTAATCCACTTCAGTCCTATTTTATACCATATTTCAAAATAGCCAATCTACAAGCTCACAACACTCAAACATTTTGTACTTTTACTTATGGTATTTTAAGTATATTTTTATGCCAATACTTTCATATATTTTTCAAGTACATTTTTAATTCCGGACTTTTACTTGTAACAGAGTATTTCTACATTGCAGTATTGATACTTTACTTAAAAGTAAAACATGTGAGTTGTTTTTTCACTGGCAGGGAGACACAGGTAAGCGTACAGTCAGCGGGGAGCGGTCAGGGGGGAGATAACTGCATGCCACTTGTGACACAACAAACAGAGGAGACAGAACAGCGAGCGTCCATCAGCGGTCAGTCACAGTCAGCGGGAGTGGCAGAGGAGGGGGCCCGGTGTCATAAAAGGTTGTATCTTTTGTTATTTTTCTGAAAGTCATGTCAGGGGCCAGATTGGACCCCTCCGGAGGCCGGATTCGGCCCAGTAAAGAAATCCCAGGCCTAAATCTGAGTACTTCTTCCACTACTGCACTCCTCAGCCCATGAGAAGGACACACTGCACTCCACGTCTGACTGTTATGACCCTGAGGTCATATTTTATATTTGTCTGTGGACTGGCTCTGGTGTGCTGTGTCTTCTCTGATGATTGTGACTGTGGATTGCAAGTGGGTTGTGTGATTGGTGAATTGTGTGTGTGTATGTGTATGTGTGTGTGTGTGTGTGTGTGTGTGTGTGTGTGTGTGTGTGTGTGTGTGTGTGTGTGTGTGTGTGTGTGTGTGTGCGTGTGTGTGTGTGTGTGTGTGTGTGCGTGTTTGTTTGTGTGATGATTGGTGGACTGTGTGATTGAGTAGGAGTTGACCTGGTTGCTGACTGGCCTAGAGATGACGGCTTCCATGGATGTACCGTAAGTGCAGATGACAGAAATCCACCTTTCCTTCTCCGGCCTGTCTCCCAAGTCCCAACATGGCCAACTAGCTTCTGTTTATCTATTGTATGTAGTGTAATCTGAATACCAGCCTTGTAGCCCAATCACAGGCTACTGCATGTGGCCCACCCAAACATAAAACAGCTGATACAAGCCCACAACGTGTTGCTGCCTCGACGCGTTGTGGGCTTGTAGATCTTCTATGTTCGGTTCGCGCCGGCCCTGGCACCAAGGGCCAAATTTGTTTCAGTCCAGCCCTGGACTAACATGTCTAGACTCTGTGACTCCGGAGTCGGTCTGGAAGCACCTTAACAGATTTGGTGTGTAGGCCTATGCGCACGTGCGTGCGTGCGTGTGTTAGCATGTGTGCGTGCGTGCATGCATGATATTCAGAGCGGGGCGTTAGCTCTGGCCTTTAACTTCCCGTCTGCAGAGGATATAAGTATGCTGTATCCATGGCAACCAAGATATAGCTGGTGACCTCCAAGCTCAACTGAAAGCTGAGTAAGATAAGAACTACATGGTTGTATAACATGCATCATTATTTACTCACTGTAAGAACTGCATACAGGATAGGTTGTTGTTTGTAACCAAACATTATTTAACCTAGCCTACTCATTGCGTTTACATTTCACACTTCTATATCATTCTCACCTGTCAAGGCTCCCCACATGTGCATTGGCCCCTGAAAATGTGTTGTGCGTGAGACCACGGTCCCCAAACAAAAATATTTGTATTAACATTTTTCAAAAAATATTTCAAATTCTTAAAAAAAACGTACATGTTTTAAGTTTTATATGTTGGCTATAGCCTATTGGGTTAAAGTGGTTCAACTGATTTTGCTCCTATATTAGCCAAACTAATTTTGCTGGGGACTGTTTGGATGACATGACACAGTTGTCTGGGGAGCAAAAACTAAAAGCAGGATTTTTTTTTAAAGTTGGAACTTCGTGATGGAACAAATAATGGAATATCATGGATAGCTAATAGCTATTATCTATTCTATTCTATTCTCAAACTCTGGGCATGCCAAGCTTACCAGCAATGTATATCTCCTTCTCCTCTTCGCCCAATAAATGAACAATATAGCATTGGTCATTAGACCATGATGTCATGTGTGGGAATCACAGCTGGAGAGGGATTTCTCATACACCCACCTGTTGATTGTGAAAGTGGCAGTTATTTATTTATTTTGTTATTAAAATAAGCGAGAGACCTGCGGACACTAGGACCACGAGGTGTTTTATTACTCCCGTATATCCATCCATTGACGGTTGGGCAGCAGAAGAAACGGAACATTTTATACGACATTACACCTCTTCGTACGCCGGCGTCGCGCGCCGAAAACCAGCTTGCAGATCGGCGTTTTCGCACGAGCGGCACGACGACGACTTCACATACATGATACACACACACACCGCCCGCCTCCTCCCCTTTTGAGGAAGCGACATTTAATACAGGAGGATTCCATTTGAAGCTCACGCGCCCGTAGACCGTACAACGGTCCGTCCGTCACCGCTCGAGCGTCAACTATAGCGAAGCTACGTTGTGTAAACTACTGTATAGCCTTAACTGTGACTGTGCGTCGCCGTATTGTGTACAGCAGCACGTTTGTATCATTGTTATTATCTTCATTATTCGCTCCCCGGCATGTAGGAGCGGTGAGGAGAGGAGAGGAGGAGGAAGAAGAAGAAGATGCTTGAACGGCGAGGAGGAGGAAGAGCACAGAGCAGGCGGACAGGAGTCCAGCAGCAGCAGCAGCAGCACGAGCCACCTGCCAGCAGCACCCTTTAAACGCACCCCTACTGTAAGTACTGTACACACACACACACACACACACACACACACACACACACACACACACACACACACACACACACACACACACACACACACACACACACACAGCTGCAGCAGCAATTATGATATAGCCTACATACATAATTATATATATATATATATATATATATATATATATATATATATATATATATATATATAATGTATAGCCTACATATGGAGGCAGGGATTCTTTAAAGGGTCTCACTCTCTAGGTCTTGACTTGGATCTGGAAGAGTAGTTTTGCTGCATTGTTCTTATTCTTTCTTTCTTTCTTTCTTTCTTTCTTTTTAATTTTTTTCAAATCTCCATCACTAACGCAGGCTGCTGTGTGTATGAGTCATACAGCTTTCTCTCTGAGTGGGTAAAAGTAACTGCATCTCTCTCTCTCTCACTCATGCTCTCTCTCCCCCTCTCCCTCTCACTCTCCCTCCCTCCTTTTCTACTTCTCTCCACCTCTCTCTCTATCTCACACTCACCCTTTTATCTGCTGTTAATTGCAAATGCAACAGTCATGTCAAAACCATCATTATAGTCATATGCAAATTGTGTGTGTGTGTGTGTGTGTGTGTGTGTGTGTGTGTGTGTGTGTGTGTGTGTGTGTGTGTGTGTGTGTGTGAGCATATGTGAGTGCGACAGTGCGTGCATGTTTAACGTGGCACGCCGGGGATTCGAACGCGGGTCTCCCGCGTGGAAGTCCTTCTTTACCAGTAGACCAAAGGGATATGCCTGTGGACTAGGGGAGATTATAGACTTTTGAGGCCATCAGGTTGAGGCAGTGAGTCACTCTGCTACACGTGTGTGCGTGCGTGCACACTTCAGACTATCTCTTTGCATGCAAAATGTACACATTTAAAGGTCAAGTCATATTATATAGCAGGAACACAGTCTTCATTTAACTCTATTCAACTATTTAAAGGTAGGGTTAGTGATTTCACTTAAGTTTCAGTTTCAGTTTTCGTGTACTGTAGGTGACAGGCGGGGGCCTTCCTCCAATCATGATCAAGTGGGGGCGGGCCTTACGGGCACCAAGGCCCATGATTGGAGGAAGGCCCCCCACTCTATCCTGATTGGAGGAAAACCTGTCACCCAACATTTTTGGTGGAGGAACTGAAACTGCTTTTTTCTCACAGGGGATAAGGCTGAAGTTCAAATATGGACCAAACACTTTTAACTAGTACTGTCAGAACATTGACCCATTTTGTTATTTGAATTATGCCTAAATGAAAATTTAACTTCCGGTATTCTATTCTATTCTATTCTATTCTATTAAAATCAAACTTCTATGAAATCCCAAACAACCATTTATTTGTATGTTTCCTGAGGTCATTACTCCTTATATCTGCCATCCTAAAATGCACACACAGTACGACTGAAAAGTTTGCATGATGGCTGCACAGCAACACGCACACGCACGCACGCACACTCACACACACACACGCATGCACGCACGCACGCACACCTGGTGCATGCGACTGCATCAGTGCGACATTCCATCCTCCCCTGCTTGCAATTGCACAGTTGTTATTCGTTGTAAATCACTCTGTAAATAACGGTTCAGCGTGTACAGGTAATTAGTAAGCTGTAATTAGTGGAAGCATCCGTCATTTTGTTTGCTAATATACTGCGGGTCCCTCTCTCAGCTGGTGGCAGATTTATTGCTTCCTGCACAGTAAAATCACGCTTAAGATCTGAGGCCCAATTCTACAAATGTCTAGTAAATCCTAACAGTTTTCTAAAACATATGTTTCTATATCAGTGGTTCTTCAAACTTTTTCATGTCAAGGACCCCCAAGATGATAGGTGTATTTGGCCGCCGACCCCATCTCAAAATATTTCTTTCCAGGGACCTCCAGAAGCAAAGATTTGAGTTAAAATAAAAAATGTTGTCTTTAAAAACTTATATATTCAAAGATTTGCACACATTTTCATGCTTTAAAAATAGCAGATTTATAACTAAATGGACCAACATTGGTTCATCCAGGGACCAGTGTTGCCAAGTCTGCTTATTATAAGCGACTTTGGGCTTGTTTTCTGTCGCTTGTAAATATTGGAAGTTGAGGGTTGCGTTTTTTGGGGGGGCTTTTTTCTAAAGTTATTTGGGCATGCTTATGGGGTCACTGGCACAAAATATTTTCAGATGGATGTCCGTGGCAAAATATATATTCATTTTGAGGGTCCTTGACATGAAAATGTTTGAGAATCACTGCTCTAAAACAGCATTGGACATAGCGTTAGTTGACTAAATCTACAGTTGATTTTGTTGACAAAAATGTATTTTGGCATGCCTTGATGGCATCTAATGCCTCATTTTACACATGGTTGTATGCTAAAAAATAGCCGATCTACAAGCTTACTATACATTGTGAGCTTGTATTAAAGTGAAAATTCACAAACCTTAGTGTTGCAATGAGTTTTTATTCAACTCAGAAGACAGATAAATAATTATGTTCCTACATAATATTTCTTCGTGGCTCAAACAATTTCATGTCAAGGACCCCTAAATTCATATGCATTATACTGTGGATCACCATTTGAAAAGAGCATTTGCCAGGTACCCCCATGCAGTAATGTTTGTGTTATCAAGGGCGTAGGTAGCGCGGGAGTCACGTGCTACGTGGGCCACCGAGCGGCTTTGCATGGGCCGCGAACCAGTATTTGGGCCACGAGGACACAGGTGAAAAAAGGAGGAAAAAAAGGCTTGAATAAGGCAGGCACTAGGACCGCACGGCCGTGGACACTACAGAAACAGCCAATTGGAAGAGGGGTAAAGTGAGATCTGTTTCCTGTTTACATTTTACGCGCCAGGCATGATGAGTCCGCTGTCAGCTGTCGCCAGGTTGTTTACTGGTAGTTTTCAAAATGGCTCAGAAACTAATATCTGGTTTATTTGGTGGGCCCAAATTAACCCTAATCGTGCCTATCCCCAACAAGTTTGGCTTTATTTCAATCCAATACAATATTTTATTTGCTATTTGACTTACCCTGAGCTGCTTGGACCAACGTGGGTGGTCCTGGCTCGTCCATCGCTTACCAACGAGAGACGCTAGATGGTCCGACGATTTATTCCATTGAAAATGGTTTAAAATAAAGTTTAGAGCCCCCCCAAAAAAACTCAATCTATACTGTCGGCGGCGCGACGTATTCCAGGGTGCCTATCCCGGACTAGTCCGGGATATTTAATAAAATGAATTAATTAATCGGAGGCCTCAACGAAGCCCCGGTCTAAATTTCCATCCATGGCCCGGGCCCCACTCGGCCATCCACGGGCCGTAATCGTGCAACACGGCCGCATCGGGCCGCCCACTCCAATAATAAGTCACATCTTTAGAGAGGGTTTTCTCTGATTTCTGATTTGTGACCAACCAGAACGTTTTCTTTGCGCCTGAAATAGCTTTAGATCAGGCTTCTA
The DNA here is from genome assembly GCF_963921795.1 of Nannobrachium achirus. Lineage (NCBI taxonomy): Eukaryota > Metazoa > Chordata > Actinopteri > Myctophiformes > Myctophidae > Nannobrachium > Nannobrachium achirus. The sequence goes on from NC_137822.1 coordinate 23,250,456, forward strand.
AAAAATAAAACAGTGAATGCCTAAGTGTTAGCTATCTTCCTCCTCTAGTCCCCCATAGCAGCGGCTGCAGTGAAAACACAAGGCAGTACTGTCTTCTTCTACGGTACCCCCCGGCTCCACCGGGCGCGTCGAGCGTCGCGTCAACGTCAACGCTGGGAACGCTCCCCTTTTAATCAATGAAGGGTGCTCCACTGCCGACGTCAACGTCCGCGTCGGACGCTCAAATTCGCCCCGGTTCATTTTTTGACGCCGTCCGACGCCGGCACGACGCCGTCATTTTGGTGGAGCCCTAGCCGTAGCTAGAGCGAAGGCCTATACAGATATTTCTGGCACTCTATCGGCCACTTGTGGCCCGGGGCACTGTATGAGTTAAAAAAGAAGCAAGTAGGCTTACTGGTGTTGGAGGAGGAGGACATGGAGTTACTTTCGAGGGACTTTCCATTTAAGGTAATAGCATTTACTTGTGTTCTGATGGGCTGCTGTGCCAACCGCAGTTATACTGTATTTTATTGTCTTCAGTGTTCTGACGGCTGGCCGCTGTGCCAACTGTTGCTATACTGTATTCTGTTGTGTTCTGAATCTGACGGCCGGGGGCCACTTTGTGTGCGCCAATCTTATGTTATGTTATGGTTAGGCTGTTTGATTTGTCTCCAAAGGTGTGGAGAGGGAAAGGGAAAGTGCTTTTCTTGATTGTGTTACATTTAGGTAAAAAAAGAAACTGTAGAAACATCGGGTTGCGCTCGTACATGCTGTTGGGCCGGTGCAGAATTAGACCCCCCCACCCAACTTGGAACCCATGGCCACGCCCTTGTGTGTTATTAAAACTAGTCCTTACCCGTTCAAAGATATGAGCTCCGAAATGATGTGCAGTGTGTGGGTTATGGGGTGTGCACTGTACACACAGTATATGAGGGATGGAAAGTAACTTTCTGGTGCTTGCATGATATGTAGGACCATCAATGTAAGAAATACCCGTTTCGTTTAAAGGCTACAGAGATACTGTGTACCGATCTACATGACAACATCTGAAAGAGGGCCAGCCAACACCCCCCCCCCCCCCCCCCGCCCACCCACACACACACACACACACACACACACACACACACACACACACACACTCACACACACACACACACACACACACACACACACGCGCACACACACACACGCACACACACACAGAGCTGGTTAAACATGTTGCCCCATGCTAGATGCAGAATAGATATGCCTCATGCTAGATGCAGAATAGATAGTAGTTACACCATAAAAATGCTAATATACAGCATATGATTTGCGAAAGTGACAAACGGGCTTCACAGTTATGTCAGGTGTGTTCATATGCTAATGGTGATGCGATTTCAGATCAATTGCTCCAGCCACTGAGGAGAAACGCTGTGACAGACACTCAGACAGACAGACAGACAGACAGACAGACACTCAGACAGACAGACAGACACTCACTCAGACAGACATTCGCAAAATTATAGTATAGATGTTCAGGATTATTCCATGCATTCCCTGTTGTGTGCTTGATGCTATATTAACCCATGAAAAACGTGAACGCAACTGTGTCATTTTAGCATCCCTGCTCCATCTCTCTCGGCTAAGGGGTCCTTGGTCTGAAAAAGGGCTCTGCTTATTTCATGAGCCTGTCAGTTACACTACTATGGAGTGCGAAACACACACAGAGGACTTGTCCTGTGATGTTCGTCCCTTCTGTATGTATTGCTTTCATAAACTGGCTGATCATCTTGGCTACATGGTCTAAAGCACATAAACTAGTGATAATAGCAGATCTACAAGCTCTCATCGCTTCGTGCCGCGTTGAGAGCTTGTACGTAGATCTTCTATTTTCACTACTTTAGACTCGAAACACTTTATGTTTTCGGACAGACGGCTGTTAGTTGAACAGCTTGGGCTAATTTGTGTTCCCAGTCTGGTCCCCGTACAAAAATAGTTCACACAAGGCATTAACAATCAGCATCTTTCATCATAGCCATCCCCCCATTGCCCCGTGCCTTTTGGCACACGCACACAAGCCCAAAACATTGTCAACACATGACCCCAGACAGACAGAAAGATGGAGAACTTGCCTCTTGGCGGAGGTTTGCGCTCCAGTGAGTGCACTTTTCTACAGTATGACTGCTTTGTTCCTTAACCACTTAAGCCCTATATAACTTTGACCGGAATCCCCCTGGGGTCTGTACTTCATCCCCCACCCCCCACACACTCCAAATATCTTTGCCGAAAATAGCTGGGAAAAAGAAAAAAAAATCTATATTTAAATAGTGTTATAGCTTCTTGCACGGATCCACCTCTTTGCACACATAGCTCTCCTACTCCCACAGCATAATGCATCATTTATATATACTCAGTCATATGACAGTGTCACTCGCCGAAAATAGCTCAGTCTACAAGCACGATGCGACGCTTTGTGAGCATGTAGGTCTGCCATGTTCAACAAGCGACACCCGTTGTTGACACTGACAGCGTATGCAGCAAATTAGCTGTAAGACTAAGCATGAGCATATGATCCCTGGTGTTTCAAAGTGGACCTTATTGCATGAGCCTTGAAAATAAGGCCAATGCAAGCGGACATTTGGGAGATCCCAATTACAGAATATTTTGTCCACGGTTAATTGTTATACAAATAATTGTGATTAATGATTTAAGTGTGCTTTGGTATTGATAAAAAAAATCAAATGTATTGGATTGCACAGGGCAGATGCAAAGTCTATTATTGAAATATGAAAACAAATTACTGCTAATACCAATATTATTAAAATAAAAATCACTCCCAATGTGAAGTGAGCGGTGGTCGTGCTTGCATAACGTCTTTGAGTCTAGGATCTACAGGCTATGCTACACACACGTTTTGCTATGGCAAAACGCTGAGGAAAAAGGCTACAGACATACAACATAATGACATCACTAGACAAACATGATGCTACGTACACACATTTTGCTATGGCAAAACGCTGAGGAAAAAGGCTACAGACACACGCACAGCCACTCTTAGGCAGTGGTTTACCACCGCTCAAAAACTATAATAATAATATTAGTGGTTAAAAGAGAGTGGACAACGATGTTAGACAACCATAATGGAAACATCACATTTCTGTTAATATCATCCAGATGAATGGAATCCAACTGATCATTTAAAAAAAGAAAAGAAAAACAAACTATTGTGATGATCTCAAATACAGTAATTGCAGATCAGGCGATCATGTGCTAATTGTAACGGGTCTAAAAACACATCCATGGCCACAGGAAGGATGTGAGGATAAAGCCTGTCCTTATTTTGCTTCTTTCTCTTTCTTCATGCTCTGCTTAGCTCTCCCCAACCCCCCCTCCCCCCTGCCCCCTGGGCCTTCCTCAGAATGTAAAAAAAGAAAAAGAAAATCTCTCGCTTCACCTCTCTGGTCCTCCTCCGTCCGTCTGTCTATCTCTATCTCTGTCTCTCTCCAGTCTCCTCTCTCTCTCTCTCTCTCTCTCTCTCTCTCTCTCTCTCTCTCTCTCTCTCTTTCGCTCTCTATCTCCAACCACCTGTAGTGTATTATTGATTATGAGCAGCTGGGATCAGCCATTCTATGATGATTAATGCATGGATAATATTTTCACCATGATACAAAGAGGCGACACGCTTCCCTTTATAATACATACTGTACCACCACCAATATGTTTTATAATTCAAATTGAAAGAAAAAAAATATATTTAGGGGTCTTTTGGGGGGTTCCCTTTTGAGGGTGTGTGTGAGAGAGAGAGAGAGAGAGAGAGAGAGAGAGAGAGAGAGAGAGAGAGAGAGAGAGAGAGAGAGAGAGAGAAATATATTTAGGGGTCTTTTGGGGGGTTCCCTTTTGAGGGTGTGTGTGTGTGAGAGAGAGAGAGAGAGAGAGAGAGAGAGAAAATGACTTGTTATTCTAAAATCAAACCTCGGTTCGAAGTGGAGCGGTGAATCTGAGCAGCTATACCCTGTGTGTGTGTGTGTGTGTGTGTGTGTGTGTGTGTGTGTGTGTGTGTGTGTGTGTGTGTGTGTGTGTGTGTGTGTGTGTGTGTGTGTGTGTGTGTGTGTGTGTGTGCGCGCACAAAACAGCGCCCCTCCTTTAACTAGTGTGTTGTGTGTGGCCACTCAAGGTATTGCCAGGCTACGGACGGACGGACACGGCCAGCCAGCCAGCCACCCACATACCCACGGACATACCTGTCTATTGGGAGCGCTTTCACCGCTCCAAAAACAGGATACCAGCGAAAGAGGGACAGAGTGTGCGCTGCTCAGATCCAATAAAAAATATAGTTTGTAACTTGAAGAGGTGGTGCCATAGTTTGGTACTTTTTCTGTTGCATCAGCTATGGAGTTAACATTGATCCAATTAGACCCCCAGGTGTGGTTATAATATGCAAATATGTCTTCCCTGTGTATTTTTGGTTACTTCCTGAAAGCTTCTGAGTCAAAAGGCCCAGTTGAACTAAACTGATATAATGACATCATAATATCATCCCCTCCCCCCAGGGCGTGCACTTGTACAGTACATCAAGGCTGCCTCACCCTACAGAATCAGGAGATAGACTCCTGCCCTATGGGCCTCATGCCTCGTCAAGGCTAACTTACTTCCTCATCAGATGGCTTCTGTGCCTCTGCAGCGACTTTAAGGCATGATAGTCTATTTTCATGATTAAGTGAGGGCTCTAAATGCAACTGATAACCTACAAAATAAATAGAAACCGGTGGAATTTGCATCATGTCTATATTATGCATAGGCTGTCGGTATGTTCACATATATTTGCATAAATTACTTAGTGACTCGGGCCCACTGTCTGGGTAGTGGGATCGGTCTAGTGTCCTCAATTACAGGTCGCAGGATCAATGTCTGGGTAGTAGGATCAATGTCTGGGTAGTATGATCAATGTCTGGGTAGTAGGATCAATGTCTGGGTAGTAGGATCAATATCTGGGTAGTAGGATCAGAACTAAGTTGACGGTTTGACCGTGTGCCTATTGCAAACCAGTGCAAACAAGTGTAAACTTACCCCCTCAAGAGCCAGCATATGTAGCAGTATATCGTTGCTGTCGGGCAGAAACCTTGTATCTCCATATTTCAACAATCTAGTGCTCTTCTACATACTACAGTGCCCCCACAAAAGTGGTACAAGGCTATATAAAATAAAAATAAACTTAAGTCAAAGTTAACTTTGGTTTGTCAGATGGTTTTATAAATATTTAACAAATGAAAAGTAATAACAAGCGCTTGTGACTAAATGCTAACCACGTTGGATCCAATGGAACACAGGTTAGTTTTTTCATTTCCTGAGAAGTAAGTGTTTTGGACACAGCAGCTGATGGTGGTCACTGGGCGTTTTATCACACCCATTGTGGAAGAGACCTGAGAGGTTGTGATTTAATGAAACGAACCATTTTCACCGCATCACTCAGCAGATTCTCCGGTACGGGACTCATTTGTGCTTCTCTGCTCCGGGGCAGGTTATGTTCGAGGCAAGAGATACACCAGTGAAGAAGTACCGTACTCACATGTTTTAAGTAAAAGTACATCAAAATGTACTTAAAATGCTCAAAAGCCGATATATCTGATCTACAAATTGTAAAAATTGCAAATTGTAAATACTGAAGTCAGTAAAAAAAAAAAAAAAGACAAAAAAAAAGAAAAAACTTGGTATTTAATTGAGTACATGTACTTAGTTACTTTACTCCACAGAGATCAAGGCATATAAAAGCACCATCTACTGACCAATCAGTGCTCTTGGTTTCCTGTGGAGCTCAGTGCACGGATTGCGGCAAAACCATCTTTCCTTGACGATTTCTTATGTGAGGAGTATTAGATTAGACAGAGACACCCATACCTTAAGTGAGACTGATTGAAGAACTAAAGCCTGGTTGAGTCTCTCTACTTGTACTTGATAAGAAGTAAGCCTACTTACTGCTTTGAATTGTTTTTTCAGAGAGAGAGAGAGAGAGAGAGAGAGAGGGACAGGGAGAGAGAGACTTCACTGCTCATTACCTGGTTGAACACACACATGCACACACACACACACACACACACACACACACACACACACACACACACACACACACACACACACACACACACACACACACACACACACACACACACACACACACACACAGCCCACTACCTGCATAACATTTAAAAAAAAGAAAATCTAAATGGGATGTTTCTGCTTTACTAGTAGATCCAGGACCAGCAACCATTTTATTGGACATTGGGATTTGCATGTCATTTTTTATCGTCTCACGTAGGATATCTTTTCCTGTCCCGGTGCACCTCTGGACACAAATAGCCGTTGCTTCCTTTCTGTGTGACTGACTGTACATGCTCTCACCGAGGGATTGTGGTCACTCGGTGTGGTCATGATTAGGCCCACTGCATAATAGATAGACCCTTATTGATCCCTGTGGAGGAGAACTACACAGACATTCTGACCTAGACGTGTTCACTAGCTGTCTTCTGCACACTTAAAACTTTGAAAACATGGAAGCTATAACTGGCAACTGATCTTTCTGGAGATTTTAAATAATTCAGCTCTCATCAGATAACGACTAGTAGGGCTACTGTTTTCTCTCTCTCTCTCTCTCTCTCTCTCTCTCTCTCTCTCTCTCTCTCTCTCTCTCTCTCCCACGGGGGTCACTGACAAAGCGGCTGTGACACATTCAGGCTAAAGGCTAATTCACGCTACACCAGTGTGTCTTGCATGGCATGTCATCGAGGGGGGGGGGGGGGAGTATCGTTGCTCTGCCCATGGTGTACGTCGTTCAGTCAGCGTAGTAGAGCCAAAGGGATGGAGAGAGCGAGACAGAGAGGAAAGAGAGATCCTTGTTGCTTGGTGACAGAGAGAGTAGGAGAGGAAGACCGTGGTATAGAACAATGGTTCTCAAAGTGGGGTCCGGGGACCCCCACTTTGAGAGGGAGAGGGAGTTACAGGTGGTCCCCAGCTAAATGATCTTTAGTTTACAATTGGAGTCATTGGAATAACAGCTATTTCACAAAACCTGAACAAAAAGTCATTGGATTAACAAATCTTGGCTGTTAGCCTGGTCCGGAGCAGGCTAGCTTCACAGCTTAATCTCCATGGTAACAAATGTGGAATAACTTTAATTAAATAGAAAATTCTGGCTTAACATATCCAGGTTAACTGGCGAGGCTAAACTGCCAAGATAATTCAACTTTCATGAAACCGATTGAGCTCTGATTGATTCAGGCTAATTTTAGCCAGGATAGTTGATAAATGTGTGTGTGTGTGTGTGTGTGTGTGTGTGTGTGTGTGTGTGTGTGTGTGTGTGTGTGTGTGTGTGTGTGTGTGTGTGTGTGTGTGTGTGTGTGTGTGTGTGAGAAACACCAATAGTGTAAACAGATCACATGCAGGATGACAGAGATGTTATGTCTAGGGATGGGACGATATGAACATTTCATATCACGATTATTGTAACAAAAGAAATTGTGATTTATGATATTATCGCGGTAATTAAAATCCATTATCCTGGGGCGGAACATTTGCCAAAAAATAGCAGATCTACAAGCTCAGAATGCAACGTGACGCTTTGTGAGCTTGTAGATCGGTTATTTTTTGGCAAAGACATTTGATATAGAGTGGAAAAAAACCTATATCGAGTATGTATATTATAAGTACCTTTTACCAATCATAGAGGGCTTAAGTGCTACCGGATATGCAGCTCGGCAAATAAAAGGTGAATTGATCCCAGTGCATGGAGGATGATATTACGATAAATTAAATCTCCACGATACGATTATTGTGAGTGTTTTTTATCACGAAAACGATAATATCGTGTATCATCCCATCCCTAGTTATGTCATGACTTTATTATGTAATTGGGGACAATAGCAGTGAGTCTGTGTCACATGTCTCTCTCTCTCTCTCTCTCTCTCTCTCTCTCTCTCTCTCTCCCTTTTTGATGTTCCTGTCCGTCTTCTCTTTTTCCTGTCTTTCTCTTTTTCTCTCTTCAATCTGTCCCTCTCTTCTTGTTTCTCTTTCCTGTATCTCTCCACTCTGAATGACAAATCCCACTACATAATCAGAATTGCACCAAAAAAATAGTGTGTTTGTGTGTGTTTCCATCTGTAACTCCACGTTCAGCAGTTGTTCAATTGTCTAAAAAACATAATACAAAAATCAATAATGCATGTACCTTGCCCAACATCAACTTTATCACCTTCAGATGTGTCTCTACCTCTCATAATCCCAAAATGTTTACAATTTTTTTCCCACATTTTGGCCTGTAGGCGGCATATATTGCGCAATCCATAGTTGGGAGCGGAGTGTCATTATCATCACCAACGTCTCAGGTTACAAGAGGGAAGGGGGGGGGGGGGGGTCAGATGCACACAGAGAGAGAGAGAGAGAGAGAGAGAGAGAGAGAGAGAGAGAGAGGGGGGGGGTACAGTAAAGTACAGTAAGGTAAAGTACAGTACAGTACAGTACAGTACAGTACAGTACAGTACAGTACAGCAAGGTACAGTAGAGTACAGCAAAGTACAGTACAGTAAGGTAAAGTAGATTACAGTAGAGTACAGTACAGTAAGGTACAGTAGAGTATGGATGGATGGATGGATGTGGATGGATGGATGGATGGATGGATGGCTGTGGATGGATGGATGGATGTGGATGGATGGATGGATGGATGGATGTGGATGGATGGATGTGGATGGATGGATGGATGGATGTGGATGGATGGATGTGGATGGATGGATGGATGTGGATGGATGGATGGATGGATGGATGGATGTGGATGGATGTGGATGGATGGATGGATGGATGGATGTGGATGGATGGATGTGGATGGATGGATGGATGGATGTGGATCGATGGATGGATGGATGGATGGATGGATGGATGGATGTGGATGGATGGATGGATGGATGGATGTGGATGGATGGATGGATGGATGGATGTGGATGGATGGATGGATGGATGGATGTGGATGGATGGATGGATGGATGTGGGTGGATGGATGGATGGATGTGGATGGATGGATGGATGGATGGATGTGGATGGATGTGGATGGATGGGTGGATGGATGGATGGATGTGAATGGATGGATGGATGTGGATGGATGGATGTGGATGGATGGATGGATGGATGGATGTGGATGGATGTGGATGGATGGATGGATGTGGATGGATGGATGGATGGATGGATGGATGGATGGATGGATGGATGTGGATGGATGGATGTGGATGGATGGATGGATGGATGGATGGATGGATGTGGATGGATGGATGGATGGATTGCCATTTACACTATTTTGCATTTTGGAAAAAACTGCATATTTAATGTTGAGCTATCCTAAATTTGTATTGCTTAGCTGCCCACTGGACTGTATCCATCTCTGGGTACAGGGGACTTTCGCATAGGAAAGGGGCCAGGCCCCCGCAGGGGGCTTTTTTCTAGTCATCTGTTAATTGCTGAAACCTGTGTGTGTGCGCACGTGCGTGTGTGGCGTATAGCCCTGGCACCCTCTGACCATTTGACTTCAAAGAAACATGTCGCAGATGACCAGAGGGTGGGTATATGCCCAGTGGGAATTTGGTCGGTCCAGCAACCAAAAAACTACGTCTTTATCTGTCTGTCAGCGTGTGTCTGTTGAGGACTCACTGAATCTGTGTGTGTTGCATCATTCCCGACTTGCATTGTTCTCGACTTGTATTGTTCCTGAGTAGGCCGATGTCAGTTTATAAATAACCAATTTAGTATAATATCTAACGTAATTATCCCTGTTCCTGCCCAGGCCGGAAGGCCGAAGGCGAGTGATTATCTTTTCTCTCCGTTTGTCCATCTGTCCGCCTTAAACGGCTAATCTCAGGTGCCGCTGGAACGATCGGCGTGAAACTTTGCATTAAGACTCCCCAGAGGCCTAGGAAGAACCTCAGTTTGAAAAATTGGCCTGTTATAGCGCCACCAATATTGAACCAATAAAAAGTATTAAAAAGCACTTCTGACAAAACCAGCTAACTCCATTGGATGCCCAAACTGTCTGCCAAACCAGCTACTGTAACTCCACCAGGGGGTGGACTTGCCCTTTCCCCTGTGTGACAGAGCAGCAGCACAGGCATGAATTAGCTTGGAAATCCATTGTCAGCTGTTCTTATCAATGATGGACAAAACCTCCTAAGGGCACAGTCTCACCACACTTTTATTACTTGCGTGTATATAAATAAATTAATAGTTAGATATATGTGTGTATATATTACACACACACACACACACACACACACACACACACACACACACGCATACACACACACACACACACACGCATACACACACACACACACACACACACACACACACACACACACACACACACACACACACACACACACACACACACACACACACACACACACATACACACACACACACACACACACACACACACACACACACACACACACTATTGATGTGACCACAGGCTATGAGGCGTGACATACATGGGAGTCAGCTGTTTTTCTTTTTTACAATGACTTATATTGTTTTATAAGAATGCACATAGCCATGCATCACATTTCTGCCTGTTTATGCCTCCCTTTGTATGACATTTACTTTGCTATGTCCAAACTATTTGGTTGTGTTGTCTGCATGCAGAATGTCTATTTGGTTGTGTTGTCTGCATGCAGAATGTCTATTTCAAAGAGATGAGATCATGCTTGCAAAAATAGCGAAGTTTTGTTTATGAAGATTTCATTGTGTCAGCACAGCAGCATCAAATAGTACCACAGTCATTCATTTATAACTGGGGTTCAGTATTGGTCACTGCATGGGAGATGACCAGCACAACCACAGTCTTCTACTGTTGGTCACTGGGAGCTGTGACCAACAGTTGTACTGACCAGTTGTACTGACCAGCACAACCACAGTCTTCTACTGTTGGTCAATGGGAGCTGACCAGTACAACGTTTCTGCCCGACAGCAATGATTGCAACCGTAGGTCGCAGATTAGTATGTGAACGGTCACAGCTTGTTCGTATGTGTGTATGTCTGTCTGTCTGTCTGTCACGCCTGACACTGTGGTTCTATGGGTTTGTCGCTCTGACATCATGCTCTGATGTCACTGTGATGTCAGGGGAACCACTCTTAACAGAATGGGTTTGCCGCTCTGACATCACACTCTGGCTTCACTGTGATGTCACACTAACAGAATCCCTTTCATGCCCATATATGGAGTTCCCTGATGTCATCAATATTAAGCCCATATCTAACAGGACTTCATATGGGAATGCCCATATATGGAGGCCACATCGGCCACATACCAAACTAACAGAATCCATATATGGCCAAGACATATGGCCAAGACAGCCCATATCTGTGTGGCTGGTTCTACAGACAGGGATCTCCACGTATGGGCATAAAAGGGTATGATGTCAGATGTCATAGACGTCATAGGACTTTCTCAGAACGAATAACTGAGTAAGCATGTTTGGGCTCTCATAGCATATCTCCATATAGAGTAGCCTACATGGATCTCCATATATGGGTACCAGGGGTCTCCATATATGGGTAATTGGTCTGATATACATCACTGGCCAGATGGCCAAGAATAGTTGCATGTCGCCCTGAGGCGTCTTACTAGTTATGTTACTGTATGCTGAAGTGTTAAGCGCAATACATGATTCTCCTGAAGTTTTTGGTAAAGAAGTTGATATAACTCCAAATTGACGTCAGTCAGAACTCCTGCACCCTCAGATGTCCTGACTCTCCCAACTACTTGGGAAAGCCTGTCCGAAAAGAACGTCCTTTTAGGCCAAATCAGTGGTTCGCAACCTGGGCCACGAGTGTATTTATTGCAAGTGGGCTTCCAAATAATTAGCCTAACACTCTGATTGTATTGATGATATAACGTTGTTACGGTATTTTAAAATAATTTAAACAAAAGAATTACACCGTTTTTTAAAACTATAGGTGGCGTAGGTAACGAGAAGACCTTGAAACGTTTGTTTCCATCGTGATCACAATAAATAGCAGATTTTACTAGGTTTGGTTCCATGAATCCAAGCCAGAAAACAATCCATTGATTGATGATTAAAATATACTTGCTCTGTGTTGTGGAAATTCAATATTCCCTCGGTGAGAGAATGAAGAATTGTTACTAAATGTTGTTTGTATATTTATTTGATACAACAGATGACAATAGTATAATGAAAAGATGATATGGAAATAAAAGACGGTAATGGATTGAAATGAGAATAGACATTTAGACACCGACTCCAATGTTTGGTAAAACCTACATACAGTTCCAGGAGAATGAGAAGTTAACCCCAATTATACATTCATCATAACAATGTGTTGTTATAATTGCAATAATTCAGAATCCAGTCATACGGTATAAAGTAATATTCAAATAAGAGGAATAATGAATGAAGTTAATAATATTAAATCACGCCCAGTTGCCCACCCTTTTCGGCTGCTGTGTTAAGTGGTTCAGATGGGTTATTGGGTCGTGAACAAATGTAGAGATTTTCAAGTGGGCCCTGAGCTGATCCACAAAAGGTGGAGAACCACTTGGCTACAGTGTGCAAAGCCCAGTGTTGATTCACCTCTCGGAGCGAAGTGAACACTCTGTACTAGACAGGAGGAGACAGTAGTCCCAGTGTGCTTTAATTGAACCTGCATGACTCTGTTTATGGTGCCCTTGCTTCAGCTCATTTACACACTGACACTGCATTGGTTGGTGTGGTCAGTCAGTGGCGTCAGTTCAGAAAAAGCTAAGGTATGGCTACATGATTGGTGTCTTGCACGCGCGCGACACCAGTCATGTTGCCATACCTTAGCAACAGGCATGATACATTTATTTTAAGAAGTACATTACATTTTTCCCCCGTTTCTACGGTTTCTTGGGCTGGATATGGCAGCCTGGAATGGTTGTTCAAGTGCAGCTAAACTTGGCATAGGCTATAGTAAACGTGCCACAATTAACAATAATGAATTGCACCTGTACCATTTTGTCAAGATGGGGAGAATACAAGTGTGGAGAATATCATTATAATACCTTGTTAAAGTGACCATTTTGTAAAATGTTGCATTTGTAGTTATTTGACTGTAACATAATAACCAGAACAGATAGACAAGGAGACATTCATGGATTTATATTTAAAAGTAACTTTTATGTTCCCCCCTGAACCCAGGGTATGGCAGCTGCATTCCCCTGCCATACCCAATTGACGCCCCTGTGGTCAGTGGCGGCCAAATTACTCAACCCCAGTACATGATAATCCTTTTCAAATGTTGCTCGACTGCAAGTTCAGCCAAACACGTGCTTGACAAAGTACTGGAGTTAAGAATACTTGAGTATGCTCTTAGGTGGGGTTGGCCAAAGGGCCTTTCTGTGTGGAATTTGCATGTTCTCCCCGTGTCTCCTAGGGTAGATACCCTCACAAAAACATGCAGTAATACTGGTCTCTATAATGCCTCCCCCTGGCCAGCCGGGAGCGCCTGATGGAGGGGAAAGGAACTAGTTGGAATAACGTGTTCCTTCCACTCACTACGTTCAAACTGGGAAATCCCCAGTCAGGTGAAAAGAAGCAACTTGGACTCCTCATGCATAGAAGGAAGCATGAGGTCAGTCCGTTGTCTCCCCAGGAGTGGCAGAGGGAGAGCAGAGCCCAGGATTACATAGGCAATTGGCACTGGGTGAAAATGGGTTACAAAATCGTGGGATAAAAAAAGAAATTATAAAAAATAAAAATACTTGAGTATGCAAAAGTACAAATTATAAAGTACATTTGATTTTTATTATCAACTCGGGAACAATGCAAGCCGAGAACGTTGACAAATTGGGAATTGCTTGACAGAGATTCTGCACATTTTATAGTTTTGTCATTTTCCAAAATAGTAGTAATAGTAGTAGTAAAGGTATGATATTGAAGATGGGAAATATTCCAGGGAAGTAAAAAAAAAACTCAAAACAAAAAAACTCATAATTGTACTGTAGTAGGCCTACAGTACTTGAGTACATGCACTTAGTTATTTTACACCACTGCTGAAAAGTGATGTTTTGTTTGGGACATATAAAGGTTTCCTCCTGACAGGGAAGATAATATGTCATTTCATAAGCCCCTCCAGGGCCACTGTTGTGTGCATGGACCGTGGATTTGTGAGCTTGTCTAGTCAGGTTTTTGTGTTTTTATGATCGGTGCTTCATACTGCTTATCGACGCACGCACGCACGCACGCACGCACGCGCAACACACTCACACACACACGCGCGAGCATGCACATATGACAGAGTTCATATCCTGCCGTCAAATTGATAGCAGCAATTATAGCTCTATGACCAGCTGACACTGTGTGTGTGTGTGTGTGTGTGTGTGTGTGTGTGTGTGTGTGCGTGTGCGTGCGTGCGTGTGTGTGTGTACACAGCCATTAAAGCTACTGTCATTAATATTTAAGTGATTTTTCCAGTTTGCTGGGAATTGCTGTCCTGGGGCGTTTGTGTTCTTGTTGTCAGACTGTTACCTGATTGGCTTTACCCAGGTTTCCTGTTTGACATTCATCCAGGAGACGTCACCATAGCCAGGGGACTGTGTTGCTGCAGAGTCTTCATTAGGGCCGAAACACGATATTGTTGTTGTCGGCTGGAAACCTTGTATGTCCAAAACCGTTTGTTTTGTATCTATGATTATACAAATGATTTAACCTAGTGACCAGTAAGACTCCCTAATCGGGAGATAAGCGACCGTCAGGTCGCAGTGTGATTTTAGGCCAAAATCTGTAGGAGCAGTGTCCAAAATGTGTTTGAAAAAATCGGCCTGATGGTGGCGCTATATGGGACAGATCCATGTTGATGACATGAGTGTAGACATATTTATCAACGTGGTGCAGATCAAAATTTGGGTGTACACCGAAATTTAGGCAAGTCTCGGCATTTATCATTTCAACTTGACTTTGACTTTGGTCTAGGGTAGGATCAAATCTCACGTCAAGTCCTGAGGTGGTGTAGGAATCATCCTACACCACTTTGTTCCATTTTAGACGTGCGGAGCAGCATTGTCTAATTATCTGACAGGCAATGGACACATGTATCCACTCGAAAATGTATATCCAACACAATAATAAATAATCCTGTGAAAATATAACATTTTATAAAAGCATATAGCCTATAGCCGGCTACATCATGGACATTCACGCCGATTTTATTTCCAAGTTACAATGACAAGCATTAAGCAATTTAATGTAATTGAATATGGAAGAATAAATCTACTGTTAATTGCTTTAACAGTCTAAATCTTAAGATTGGAGATCTGGCTCAGAACAAGCACATATACGAATGCCATGCGAGAGCATTTTCGGGACCAGCGCAGCGCCGCTGTGAGTCGTGAGTCCTTTTAAATATGGATAAAATAAACCCACCGGGGAGAAGACCAGCCCGCGCAGGAACGGTACATGATCGCTAGTTCAAGCACTCAAACGCGCATTGCGCTCGTCGCCGAAATTGGGTTAAAATAATATCCAAAACGTAACCGTGGGGTCTCTCAATTTATACAGTAGCTACTGTACACTATGCTGGAGTTAATGATGAAACCCGACGTGGCGAGCCGTTAGATCATGGCCATGGGAAATTATGATTGCTTGTAACCAAATGAACGCGCTCTGTCTGCGCACGCATGGCACGGGTAGGCTATCGTTTAAATTAATATATCCAAAAGTATTCATGGCAGTGACTTGTGTCATTCATGTCGGCTGCAGTGCTATAGCCTCCTTGTCAAAGATTGTACCGTTGGTTAATCCCACGTTTCCACTGTCAAAGACTGCTGTGTAAACCAGAATGCTGCTGTTCCAAGTAGCCTAGTTGCGTGTGTAGGTGTGTGCGTGCGTGCGTGCGTGCATGTGTGCGTGGTCTGTGTGGGACGCGGACATGGGAGTAAACTCTCTTCTATTGGCTTTCCTTTCGTTGTTAGGTCGTATTCGGGTTGTTCTGGTCGTAAAATCGGGGCGTTTCGAGAATAATTAAGGGTGTGTTATTTAAATTTCAGCCTGCGCATTTATCAACGCTGGGATCAAATGTACGCCAGGTGTGTCTGTTTAGGAAGCATTGATAAATGCTGTGCACACATTGCCCTACGCAAAATTTGGTGAAAAAAATAGACCATTTTTTACACTCCATTGATAAATGAGGGCCTGTGTAGCGATTTGCGTGATTTTAGGGGCAAATCTGTAGGAGTAGTGTCAGATTATACAAATGATTTAACCTAGTGATAACAGTTGATCTACAAGCACAACGCATCGCACCGCGAGGCGTTGTGTGCTTGTAGATTGTCTGTTTTCACTAGTTTCAGGGTTCCCACGTCATGAAATTCCTGGAAATATTTTTAAATTAGATTTGTTTTTGTTTTTCCATTACTGGAAAAGTTTTGGAATTGATCAATGGTCCTCCTGGAAGGTCCTGGAAAAATATTTGTCTATGCATTGTTTTTTTGCTATTGATTTTGTCAATAAAAACATTTTCTAAAACATGTATAACATTGCACAAGATATGTAACATAAGTAAAAAAAAAATATCTGAACTGGCGTTTTTGCAGCCTAAATGTATGTGACAAAAACAGATCTACAATCTCATTCTATCACCATTCTATGCTTTATTTTTGCGACACTGCCTGTCTTTGGGCATTGCACTGTAGGAGTAAGAGACTCGTTATTGGGCTGAATGGTTGTTATATCGGCCTGGAAATTGGGTTAAATATTCTGGAAAAGTTTTGGAAATTCATTGGCTAAAATGTGTGGGAACCCTAAGTTTTGTGCCACGGACTTGATGAAGCAGGGCTTTATTTTGCAAAATAAAATAAAAAAATAAAATAAAAAGTAAAATGTGAAATGTGAAACTTGGAGATACAAGGTTTCTGCCCGACAGTTATCAAACATATAATTTTCCAAAAATCTGTCTGTCTGAAACGGCGTTTCTCCTCAGTGGCTGGAGCAATTGATCTGAAATCGCATCACCATTAGCATATGAACACACCTAACATAACTGTGAAGCCCGTTTGTCACTTTCACAAATCGTTTGCGGTATATTAGCGTTTTTATGGTGTATCTACTATCTATTCTGCATCTAGCATGAGGCTTATCTATTCTGCATCTAGCATGAGGCAACATGTTTAACCATCTGTGTGTGTGTGTGTGTGTGTGCGCGCAGGCGGGGGGGCGGGGGAGGGTGGGTGACTGGCCCTGTTACAGATGTCCAAAAATCATGCAGATCGGTACACAATCTCTGTAGCCATTAAACGAAACGGGTATTTCTTACATTGACGCTCCTACATATTATCATGTAAGCACCAGTTAAAGTTACTTTCCATCCCTCATATACTGTGTGCACAGTGCACACCCCATAACCCACACACTGCACATCATTTCAGAGCTCATATCTTTGAACGGGTAAGGACTAGTGATATATTATCTACCATCATCACTGGTGTAAAGTAACCAAGTACATTCATTCATATTCTTTTGTATGCCAGTAACGCTATAACCTAACGAGTTACTACTATAAAAAAGTTACGATCCCCATACATGCATGTGTGTGTGCGTGTGCGTGAGCGTGTACTCAAGGGTTCCCCAATTAGTTTTCCCCACGGGCCAAATTATGTCTAGGGTACCAAGCTGAGGGCCACAGCATTGCAGGGGGCGACGGCGGCGTTCCCACTACTCCAGCGACAGTTCAGATATCGTCATTGTCAGGTGAAAATCTTGTATGTCCAAAACCGTTCGTTTTGCATTTATCATTTTAAAAATTATTTAAACTAGTGAAAACAGCTGATCTACAAGCACACAACGCCTCGCACCGCGAGGCGTTGTGTGCTTGTAGATCTGCTGTTTTCACTACTTTTGTGCGATTGTATAATTTGGGAAAGAGCGTACAAATTTGGAGATACAAGATTTCCACCCGACAGCGACGATATACTAGTGTTGTTGCTGCTCTTATACCGCCATTATTACTGGGGTTGGTGTGGGCCAGACAGTAGCCCCCCGCCGGCCGCAAATGGCCCGCGGGCCCCCTATTGGGGAACCCTGGTGTACTCCTTCAGTTCAGAGGTGTCAGTCAGAGTCACATGAATCATTTATCATTTCTCTTGGTCACTTTGTGTTGTTGTTCAATGACCTTTCACGATCCACTGGCTAAAGGTCACAGCCCACACGCACGCACGCACGCACGCACGCACGCACGCACGCACGCACGCACGCGCGCACACACACACACACACACACACACACACACACACACACACACACACACACACACACACACGTCAAATTCACTTAGTAGGTTAATAACACATCAGAAAGAATTGAGAGAGAGAGAGAGACAGAGAGAGAGCAGAAGGAAGAGTAAACACGTTAGCAAAGAGCAGAACTGCCTCACCTGGTAAGTGTCCTTGTTATCTGCTGTGTCCTGCCATTCCATGTGTCATGAATGACAGTGTAATGGACAACGGTTAAGTCTGAAGGTAGGGACTGCACAGGGGAATTGGCTTGTTATAAAGGGTACATGTTGAGTATAGATATGCCTTACCCCTTATGCCTAAACTCTTTTGCAATTTTTTCATATTTTCAAAAACATTATTTTATATTTCAAACAGCTTATCTACAAGTTCACAACATGTCGATGTATATCAGCTATTTGATTTAAAAAAACTAAAACAATTAAAGAGTAAAAAAATAAGAAGATTAGGGATAATGGGTAAGGCATGGTAGCGTAGCACATTTCCAAAAAATGGGAAACGGAACTGAGGATATTTGGACCGAACCGAATGGCCCAGAGAAAAAATCTGATTTACTAGCCCCGGCCCGAAATGGAACCGAGAATGATTGGATCCGGTCCTAAAATGTACTGTGTGTCCGATACTTATTTTCACCATTACTTTGAGACTGGTCGTCTTCTCTCTCTACTCCAGCGCTGAGCGCAGCTCCCCTGCCTCTCTGAGAGCTACAGCGGAGGGCTGCGGTTGCGTCATGAACACGTGGAATTACTGACTTTGAAAACGTTCAGCTTTGTCAATCAGGTCATCCAGTTGTCTGACAGGATATTGTATCCACAAAAGTGTTTGGCTGTTCAAAGAGGTTGAGATGTTTGTTGAACGTTGTTTTGTGAGCTTCCCTGTCAGAAAAGTATTTCTCTGGGTAACATCTCAATACCCAATGAGCCAGAAAAGGTTGACACATCTAGCAAAATGTGCAAAGTGACAGTACCATGCAACACATCGGAAGCATTAACCTTGCGTCGCATCACCAGGCCTTTACGAGCATGCATTTCACTTTCACTTACTTGGGTGGTGGTGGGGGGGACTTAAAACGTTCAGTTGAAAGCTACATTGAACGAGTATATGCGTGCTTTCTTTAATTCACAACAACCTGTAGACCATTGGGCTGCCGGAATTGGCCAAAAATGGCCTTCGAATATTCCTTTTAAAACCACCTGGGGATTCGCAGCATTCGAACGAAGATCGAATTTCTTATATAAAATATTGTATGCAGTAAGTCAAACACAGCAGAAGTATATTTCTTTCTCTATAGTCTATATATATATATGCCAGCCGCAGGTGCTGAGAAATGCAATCTCTTGCTAGATCAAATTAATGATTCATACTTATTATTATCTATCCACGGGTTTCCAACGCCCCATAGTGCATTGCGCAGACGTTGTACCGAGCTTCCGGCGCCGCAGCCGAGTGTGATTTACAAGCTCACAACGGGTTGCATCTGTGACGCGACGTGAGCTTGTATGTCTGCTGTTAAACCGGAAGTGTGGTCCAAATAATCTCCAGTAAACTCCCGCGGAAAGAGGTGGATAGCCTAATTTGAATTAAGCTGTATGTTTTGAAGTCTGGGCTTGTCTGGGGGAACGGGGGACGCATCGCTCCAACGATGCACTCAAACGGGCAATTATAATCAAACCAATGGATTCTTCCCATTCAGAACGGGTAGACATTATTGTGTATCATTATTTTATGCTTTAACTATTGAAAAATAGCAGATATACAAGCTCACAGCGCGGCACCGAGTGCCGCGCTGCGAGCTTGTAGATCTGCTGTTTTTGAAAAATCGTGAAAATTTGAATTTTGACCAGATTCTATAAGTGTCTTTTGAATCCTTCTAAGGTTTTTTGAAAAACCCATGTTTCTATGTCAGCAATCTGGCCGGCCATCGTCAAAGAAAAGGTCCTTTTCACTTAACTGGAGCTCAGTTAGTCTGTAGTCAGTGGTTCTCAAACCTTTTCATGTGAAGGACCCCCAAAATGATATGTATTTAGGCCACGGACGCGCATCTCAAAATATTTAGTTCCAGGGACCACCCAGAAGCAAAATTTTGAGTTACAAACATTTGCTTTGAAAATACATACAGTATATTCAAAGATTTGCACACATTTTCACGACTTTTTCAAAAATAGCAGATCTACAAGCTCGCTGCGCTGCACTTGGTGCCACGCTGTGAGCTTGTATATCTGCTATTTTTCACTGGTTAAAGCATTCAATAATTCTAGGCCTAAATGGGTTAAATCAAATTAAGGTATTCTACAAGAGGAAGTGTGACATGGAGGGAGGGTTAAGCCCTTTGCACACATGCGCGCTTATCCGCACGGATAAAACGGACAATTTCATTTTTATAAAAGAAAACAATGATTCTCTACGACCTCATGCACACCGGATCCGAATTAGCCGTGCGACGAGTGGCTGCGGCCATGCGTTTTTTTCTCTATCGAACCCAGTTCGATTTGTGTGTCTTGTCGCATGCGGTAAAAAACTCATCACTCCTTTTATGACTCCTTTTGGGATCCGCAGCGCAGATTCCGCACAGCATTGCACACCAAATCCAATGCGTTTTATTCATGCAGCAAACGATAAAAACGCAACTGTCCTGTGTGCAAAGGGCTTTAGTGTTGGATCAGCGACGCATTGTGGACTTCGGCTTGCGACACCGTCAGTGCTTGTCTTTGAGGGGAGACTTCTGCCTCGCGAGGATTGACCCAAATATGGAGATGACTGACATCATAGATGTCTGACGTCATAGACCACATGAGGCTGACACAATATGTCCATATATGGGGCTGTGGTGTGACGCACACACGCACATGATCTGTGGTCGCAATTATTCCATGGTTGCATCTTCTTGAACAACGCCGATGAAGGCTGTTTGAGCTGAAATACGTACCTTGTATCTGTGAGGAAAATAATAATGACATTATTGAGGTCTGCTCTGCTGTCTTGTTTATATTCTCTGTGCCTGAATTCGTGAAGGTTTACTTTCTGTTTTGATC
>NC_137822.1:23276746-23426746 GCF_963921795.1 Nannobrachium achirus
ATTATGTTTTGAATTAAAATGCATTGAACTCGCAGGAAGGGCTGGTGGGGGTCGGCCGCCTCTTGGTTGTACCAAGTTACCAACACGTTCAAAGTTGTGCTCAAAAAGTCAAAAGTAAAACCATTATTATTCTCCGTTCTGTGATGGTGTCGCGTGCACAACGGCCGACAACAGCAAACCTCCAAGCTCACATCGCATCCGCAACGAGCTGTGATGAGCTTGTACTGTATATCAGCTGTTATCGTGCTCAATGCTGTTGCAGGGTTGTGGAGTGGAGCGTCTTCTCTCTCTCTCTCTTATCTTATACTAGCCCTTACCCGTTCAAAGATATGAGCTCCGAAATGATGTGCAGTGTGTGGGTTATGGGATGTGCACTGTGCACACAGTATATGAGGGATGGAAAGTAACTTTAACTGGTGCTTGCATGCTAATATGTAGGAGCATCAATGTAAGAAATACCCGTTCCATTTAACGGCTACAGAGATACTGACTGTGTACCGATCTGCATGATATTTGGACATCATCTGTAACAGGGCCAGAACCCCCCCCCCCCCCGCCCGCCTGCCTGCACACCCCCCCCCCCCCGTGTGTGTGTGTGTGTGTGTGTGTGTGTGTGGGTTTGTGTGTGATTGTGCATGGCCTGAACAACAGCGCCCCTCCCTTAACATGTGTGGTCACAAAAGGTACTGTAGGCTAAATAGATATAGGGTGTGCCAAATGTAGTTCTAAGAGCGGCCATTTCTTGTGACAACACAGCCTTACACAGGTGTTCTGATTAGACTATATCATTAGTTCTATGCAATCAAACAATTGAAACACCTGTGTTTTGTCACAAGAAATGGCCGCTAAGGACTACAATGACGTAGCCGCTGGCACACACTATAGATACACCATAAAAATGCTAATATACAGCATACGATTTGTGAAAGTGACAAACGGGCTTCACAGTTATGTCAGGTGTGTTCATATGCTGATGGTGATGCGATTTCAGATCAATTGCTCCAGCCACCGAGGAGAAACGCTGAGACAGACAGACAGACACTCACTCACTCACTCAGACATTCGCAAAATTATAGTATAGATATGAAATCTATAGGCTGAAGAGCCCTAGGTTAGAGTGCATGTTCAATAATGTGTCTCACTTGCCTGGAAAAATAGCGCCTGTCCGACTGCTTATTTCATGAACTATCTTCCAAGAATCACATTTTATCAGTGAATGGAAACAGGCAAAATGCGCATTTTCTTTTTTCGACTTAATGATAATTTGCTTCCTAATTCGAATAAGCTTTATGGAAACGCAACTAGTGACACACAATAGACAAGCTATACACCCACATACATGGTGTCATAACATTTTGTTAACAATACAAATATACATTTTTGTAAATGTAAATTGTCGTGCACGCGACAGGGTACGCACGCAGTTCGTGCCTGGGATCCGGCACCTATAAGCACTGATTCCCTGTGTATTTTTGGTTTCTTCCAGAAATCTGAAAGCCTCTGAGTCAAAAGACCAAATCAAAAAACACAGATTTAATGACATCATACAATCATCCCCTCCCCTTTTATCATACACCCAACACTGTGGGTGTGGTGGCTAACTTCATAAAAACACAATTTGAACTCTTTCTGCACACTTTTTTGGAAAAGATCGTCCTCCTAGTATAACCATAATACCTGATCATCGTGTTTTAGGGAGGAATAAGTCATGGCACCCCATCTTTAATGAATGAATGCTCAAACCCTGTAAGTATACAACATTCTGTGGTAAGGTCACTGGCATGTGTGGAAACATCGCTACGCTTTCATTATCTTGGTTCACTGAAAGTAAACAGTGGAGTTAAATAGGTTGGTCCAGTTGGCGACGGGGAGGGATAAAGTCATTTCAGCTGAGGACATGATTGTGGTGGTGAAGTTCTTCTCATTAAAAGCGAGCATCTGTGTCATTTTCGATTTTCACCACTTTAAAACACGATTTTATACTTTGGCCATTTAAAAATAGCAGATATTAACACATCTTCTAGATCTGCTATTTTTTTTTTATAATCTCCTTGACTTTGAGAACCACTGAACACATGTTTTTCCAGAAAACTGTTAGGATTTAGCAGTGTTGTAAAAAGTACTCACATTTTATACTTAAGTAAAAGTATCAATACAGCAATATAGAAATACTTTGTTAAGTAAAAGTCCGGAATTCAAAATGTACTTGAGTAAAAGTATGAAAGTATTGGCATCAAAATGTACTTAAAGTGCCAAAAGTAAAAGTACAAAATGTTTGAAAATAGCAGATCTACAAGCTCACAATGCGTCGCATCGCGACGCGTTGTGAGCTTGTAGATCGGCTATTTTCTAATAGCCAAGGGATAAAATAAGGCTAAAGACAAAGTGGTTAATATATGTTTTTTTTTATATATTATAATGTATAACTGCAAAGTAACTAGTAGCTAAGGTTTTCAAAAAATGTAGCGAAGTAAAAGTACAATATTTGGATTCGAAATGTAGTGGAGTAGAAGTAAAAGTATTAGAAATTGGAAATACTCAAGTAAAGTACAGATACCTCAAAATTGTACTTAAGTACAGTACTTAAGTAAAAGTACTTAGTTACTTTACACCACTGGGATTTAGAAGACCAGACATTTGTAGAATAAGCCTCAAATCAATTAATTACCACAGACAGACACAGTAAAATACTCTGTTAATAACCAAATGGACCCCAATTAGCATTTACACTCTCCTCCAGCCAATCAAAAACAAGTATTTTGTGGCCAATGGAAATAATGTTAAAGCTATGGCCATATGTTAAATGAACTTTAGCTAAATGGTTTGTTTAAAATAGTATTAAGTGAAAACAGGTTTGACACTTGTCTGTATTGTTTGTTAAACACAGGCAAAGACACATAATCTACAATATTTGCTTGGGATGGGGGTCCGCGCCTCCGCGGTCAAATACATATAATTCCAGGGGTCCTTGACACAAAAAGTTTGAGCACTACTTTTTTTTTAAGGAATTTCTCAATTTATATAGCATTGTTATAGATGCTATAGGTTCATTGTTTACCTGCTATCCAATAGTTTTGATGGTACGTGGTTATTTCAATAGCATATTGTTTGACATAGTGCTAGATTCTTGGTTTACCTGGATTTCTAGTTTCTTGAGACAATACAGTACACTGTCTCTCTGCATTCTACACTGTGTATGTGTTCTCTTTCGTGTTCGAGACTACATATTTCATATGGAGATTGGAGAGTCAGTCTCTCCACTCAGAGAACCTGGGTTACAATGTAACCCTCTGTTACTGTAGCCTTGCTTATTCTGAGTCCCTCTGGATGAGAGCTAAATTCCTACATTGAAATGTAAATGATATAGCAACATTTTCAGAAAACTGTTTATTTGGACCTTATGACCTTTGGAGACAGTGATGAGCAGTGACAGATCCATGTTGACACTGCAGACACACAAGTCATGAGCTGTATAACCTAGAAGTAACTAAGCCCTCTAGCATGCATGCTTACAGGTCCATTTAGTGCCATCTGCACTCTGTTCAGAATTACATTAACAGTTACAGATTGCAGCATTAGGGTGCCCTCACACCAAAATACATAGAGTGGAATCCGCCAGTGCATTTCAATGAGAATGGAGCGGTTTTTGCCAGTAGAGGATTTCTGCAAAAAAACGCTCCATTCTCATTGAAATGCATTGGCGGATTCCACTCTAGGTATTTTGGTGTGAGGGCACCCTTAGTACTATAATCTCAGAGTAGTTCTCTCCAGGTAAGAATGTTCACATTGTAATTGTAATCTGGATAACGTTGTGGTCAGGTCATGTTTGATTGACATCTGCTTGTCCAGCTTTGAGCGAAACAAACCACGGCATGTAGCTACTGACAACAGTATTAACAGAGGCACATGGCCGGGACGGTTTTCGAGGAGGGGAAGATGTAAATATGTGTTCTTTGGCAGTGGTGTAAAGTACATTTACTTAAGTACTGTACTTAAGTAGGGCTACACAATATATCGTTAGCGTATCGTTATCGAGATATGTACACCAGAAATGTACAGGAAATTCTGGGAATCTTAGTTCTACAGAGCTACCATACGTGTCGCCATAAACACTACCAAAATGAATGTTACACAGAATGGCAGTTAGAAGTAGTTAATTGATTGATTGGCAACAGCACTGGGAAACCTCAGGGCACGTCTGAGATAAACCAATCCGTCTGGACAGGTTTACATGAAGAATTGTGTGAGAGACACAATTGAACAAATGTTTCTTTTTTTTGTGATTAAACTTTTACCCAATGTGTGAGAGCAGAATTGACACTGTGTATTTTTATCATGTTTACACAATACACATGATGACATATCATGACATGAATACATATTATGTGTCTTGTTATTGAAGTGTGTGCGTGCGTGTGTGTGGTGCACGTGCTTACATGCATTATAGGCTATTCATTTGAAGGTCTAGAGGGAACTTTACACTGGGTACACACACACACACACACACACACACACACACACACACACGCACTCAGGTTGTACACATTGTTCTCAGCCACCTGAACAGTTGATATAACAGAGATTGAGTACCGGGAGAGCCCCAGTGCATGCTGGGTAAATTGGACATTAAGATGGCAAATCTGATCTGATAAGACTCTGTCTCCGCCTCTCTCCCTCTCTCTCTGTCCCTCTTTCTGTCTGTCTGTCTGTCCGTCGAAGCTCTCTGTCCCTCTGTGTCTTTTCTCAGGTCTATATATTTATGTATGTAGGCTCACACACACACACACACACACACACACACACACACACACACACACACACACACACACACACACACACACACACACACACACACACACACACACGTAGAAGATTATGTCATCAGAATACAGTTCTGTCTGGATACATACTTTAGTGTGTGTGTGTGTGTGTGTGTGTGTGTGTGTGTGTGTGTGTGTGTGTGTGTGTGTGTGTGTGTGTGTGTGTGTGTGTGTGTGTGTGTGTGTGTGTGTGTGTGTGTGTGTGTGTGCATGCATGTGTGCATGCGTGTGTGTGTGCACACTTGCATGAGTGCGCTTTGCCGTATGCTTCAGTGCCTCTAGAATGTGGGACTGTCCCCTAGCCGTTTCCTTGTTCCGTCATAGTTGTCCGCAGCTCATCAGTGCATTATTCTCAAACCTCCTCGACGACTTTTCATTTCCTTCTACTGGATAGTGGGCCGGATTTACACAGAATTCTTTCATCTTGATTTCATTCTCTCCTCTGCTCCTGTTGTCCTCAGCCTACTCTCATGCGGCGATGAAAGAAGTAATAATAACAATAATACATTTCAAGGCACTCAAGGTCGCCGTACAACAATTAAAAACAATAATAAATACAAAATCACAGTTAAAAGCAAGAGCAGAGTACTCACTTTTTACTCATCACTACCACAATGTAGAAATAGGCTTGTCACAATTATAACATAATCGTCTAATCGCAATTATTTGACCTGATCGCAATTATTTTGTCATACCGGTAATCGTTTTCATGTTGAAATTTTTCATATATTTTCAAAAAATAGTGGAAATAGCAGATCTACAAGCTCACAACGTGCCGCGATGTGACATGTTGTGAGCCTGTAGATCGGCTATTTCCCTTATCAATGTTCTTTTTAATTATAAAGTTGTCAAATATGTCAGTCGCTTCTTTGTACATTTAGGTTATGTGTCATATCTGCCATGTGCAACTTCAAAGACTAAAATACAAAAGGAAATGTGATTGTCAATTAAAAAAGTGTTAATTGCAATTATTTGAGTGACAATTAAGCGTCACGTAAAATGTCATATTGTGACAGCCCTATGAAACACTCTGTTAGGGCACAGTCACATTTTATTCTACCTATGAGGGAAGATGCTGACAATGCATTTCAATGGGAATAGAGCGGTGTGCTGACAGTTGTGGATTTCTGAAAAGAAAATGCTCCATTCTTTGTGAAATGCACAAAAAGTACAAAAGTATTGTCATCAAAATATACTTAAAGTACCAAAAGTAAAAGTACTCAGAGAATATGTCTCATTTCACAAGTTCATCATACAGTATATTAAAAAAAAACATCTTTGCGGCATGTAGATCTGCTATTTTCAAATAGGCAATGTATATACAGTTGCAGTGGCTCAGCCTTAATATTCAAAATGCTCAAAATAACTAGCAACTAAAGTGTACAATATTTGTCTCTGAGATGTTGTGGGGTAGAAGTAAAAGTATTGGAAATTGGAAATTCTTCAGATTTGTACTTCAGTACAGCACATGAGTAAATGTACTTTGTTACTTTCCAGTTCCACCACTGCCCTCATGTGTGCATACAGTACATATTTTATGTGTTTTTATACCACGTCTGATGATGTTTCCTTTTGTTGGCTATTATTAATACAGAAGGTTTTACCAGTCACATGGGGACAGACTTACACCCACCACCCAAACACCACAAATCTCATGTTTATCTACTGGTTTCTGGGCTTGGGTTTGTTGAGCCGTAAAGCCTGAGTCATTCTTTGTCATCGTACAATGTTGTCACCCTATTGTTGAAATAGTCTGTTACGGTACAAGTACAAATTGGTATTCAAATTTTACTTTAGTAAAAATACAAAAGTATTGGCAAAATATAAGTACCAAGAGCAAGCAAAGAAATTAATTTTCAGGAATGCAAACTTGTAGCTTTTCGGCAAAAATCACAGTTTTTAATCCAAATGGGTCATTTGTGTGAATCGTGTAGATCTGATGAGAAGATGTTTAGGGGGGTGGGGGGTGTCGTGTTGTATCAAAAGGTTTTTTTTTTTTTGTTATCAATTATTTTTATTTTCCATAACATGAAATTAGAGACATACATATGAACAGAACAATCAAGAAAAATCAAAAGAAAAATGCAATTAACAGACAAACAACACAAACAATAGTAAAACAAGAAAAGGAAAAGAAAACCCACCCACCCCCTTTCCCCGGACCAACACGGAATGTACCATAGTGCATGCCTGTGCTAGGCTGTTACCACTATATAGTGATTTCTTGAATCATAGCCTTAAGCTTATCTGCAATGTCCGACCACATATTAATGTTTTCTTCTTTTGCTCCGTGTAACCTTGCTATCGACTGCTCTAAATATACTATATCTAGAAAGGTTAAGGCCCACTGGCGAAACGTTAACGTATGAGGAGGTTTCCACCGCGTAGCTACCATCTTCTTCGCCGCCGTTAATCCAGCAAAGAAGATGCGCTTGCGTATATTGTTTAGTTGCAACTGTGAGACGTCATTTAATAAAAATAAAGAAGGAGAAGATATGATATTAATACTAAAAATAGTTGAAAGTTTTGAGGCAACCATATTCCAGAATGACGACACATTTGGGCATTCCCAAACCATGTGAAGGAAGGTACCAATACTATTTGAGGCGCAGAGAGTGCAGTTGGGATTATTCAAAATCCTCATAGCACATAGTCTGCGGGGAGTTAAATAAGTCCGATGAACAAAATTTAAATTAATTTGTTGATGGTCTGGATTTCTAGAAGATAGCCTAATGTTAGACCATACTGTGTCCCAACAAAAGTCAGGGTCCAAATTTGGTACATCATTCCTCCAAACAGTATCAACAGATAGGGGCCCATAACTACAGTCTAATAAAAAACCATAGAGGGTGGAAACCAAACCTCTTGTTCTGTTACCATCACAGATAAACTCATGGAAGGGGTGCAATCTAAGGGGAGCTTGCCATGGGACCCCATAGGTCCTCATGGACGTTCTCAGTTGGAAGTAGAAAAAAAGGGTATTTCCAGGCAGATTGAAGATGTCACACAAATCTCGAAAAGGTCGTAAACCATTTCTATCAAATAAGTCCCCTAATGTACGAATCCCCTTAGCCCTCCACCTTGGAAAGCGAATGGGGCGATCCTCGATTAAAAGTCTTTGATTATTGAACACTGGGGAAAATAAGTTCCATTTACAATCAATCTTACACATCTTTTCAGCTGCTCTCCATACTGCCACTAAATGAGAAATGATAGGTCCAAAGCGAACTTTGCATTGATGTGTAGTTATGTTTGAATAGATAAGATCTCTCAATTCAACAGGCTGCACTAAACTCTCCTCAAGCTCTCTCCAAGAAACCTTACTTGCTGGGTTAAACCAATTTAAAAGGGGGCGGAGCGTGAAGGCCCAATAATAAAATTTAAAGTTGGGCAATGAAAGGCCGCCATCATCTCTAGCACGTTGTAATAGAGAAAGTTTAAGACGAGGGCGTTTCCCTTTCCACACAAACTTAGATATCGAAGAGTGAAGCTTATTCCAGTATTGCGGCGGTGGTGGCAAAGGGAGCATAGAGCTTACAAAGTTAACCCTAGGAAGAACATTCATCTTTATGATTGAAACTCGAGCTTGGAGAGAGTTGGGCAAAGATGACCATCTATCTAAATCAAGACAAATCTTATTTAGAGTGTCACCATAGTTGTTCTTAACAATAGCCTGAAGAGAGGGGAAAACATCTATGCCAAGATATTTGAATTGGCTTACTACTGGGATTATGGGCGGCAGGATAGCAGATCTCATCTGATCATTTAGAGGTAGAAGGGCTGACTTCGTCCAATTAATTTTGTAGCCGGAAATGGAACTGAACTGATCAAAGATTTGAAGGACGTGAGTAATTGACTGTGGTGCATTCTCAATGAACAGTAGAATATCGTCAGCATATAGGGAAATGCGATGCTGTGTGTTGTTAATCGAAATAGGAGTAATATCTGCAGACTGACGCACTGTCTGAGCCAAGGGTTCGAGTGAAAGTGCGAAAAGGAGAGGACTAAGGGGACAACCCTGCCTCGAAGATCTGCCAATCGTGAATAGCGGCGAACAGATCTTACCGGTTAGGACCATCGCTGACGGATTAGAATAAAGTACTTTAACAAAATGTATGAATGAAGCACCAAATCCCATTTTATCTAGTACAGCCCACAGGTAAGACCATTCCAGACGATCAAATGCTTTCATCGCATCGAGCGACAACACTGCGGCGGGGGTCCTCAGCTCCTTAGCCCTATCGATGATATGCAATAGTCGTCTAGCATTATCAGAGGCTAGTCTAGTTCCTATGAAACCTGTCTGATCACAGTGTACTAAGGTGGTCATAAAACCCTGCAAGCGACGCGCAAGCACCTTAGCAAAAACTTTTAGATCAGAATTCAAAAGTGAAAGCGGTCTATAGCTTGCGCAATCTGTGGGATCCTTGTTCTTCTTCAACAATAATGATATAATAGCTACATTCACATCCCTGGAGAAAGAGCCACTTTCAATTGCATATCGAAACATGTCTAGCATCAGCTGACCTAGATCTTCCCAAAAGATGGCATAAAGTTCAGGGGGTATCCCATCCAAACCAGGCGACTTGCCCCTACGCATTGCGAGCACAGCTTCCTGTAATTCCGCCAGATGGAGCGGTCTATCTAAGGCTTCCGCATCCGCCTCGCTAAGGGTTGGTAACTGTATGTTGGATAAAAAATTATTGCATACTGCATCATCGTGAATGACCTCGGAGGTGTAGAGCTCATCATAAAAAGCACGAAACGTGGCATTGACCTCTTTGGGTTCTGTAACCATGGCTCCCGTTGTTGATTTGACACTAACAATATCAGCAAAATGCTCATTGGATCTAAGACGTAAAGCCAGTAAGTGACTGGGTCTTGCACTATTAAAATAGTAGTTTTGCCTTGTGCGTTTCATTTGAAATTCTGAGCGGCGCTTGAGAATGGAGTTAATTTCTTTCTTAACTAGCTCCCTCTGGGTTGCTGTACTAACATCAAAGTTATTTTGGAGAGAATTATCCAAAGTAGAAAACCGAGATTCCAATTCCACCAGTTTGGCTGACCTTAATTTTCTCTGAGTGGACGCATAGAGGGTTGTATTACTCCTGATAAAGCCTTTAATTGCATCCCAAAGAATTCTGGGATCCTCAACTGAGCCTGTATTGATATTTATAAATTCACGCAAACCAGTTTGAAACTGAGCTACAAATGCCGCATCGCGCAGCAGTGTGGTGTTAAACCGCCATCTAGGAGCTCTATCTATAACCTGTTTCAGTGAAGCAACACACAGCACCGCCTTGTGATCCGAGAGTGACATTGGGAGCAACTCTACCTTGGCAATTTTATGAAACAAGCTAACAGGGGCAAAAACGTAATCGATCCTAGAGAATGACGCATGCCTACCCGACAGAAAAGAAAAATCTCTAACCGTTGGGTTCATTAAACGCCAGATGTCGAGTAAGCCAGTTGAGTTTGCCCAAGCACGTAGTTCTGCAGACGCTAGTGCTTGTTCTCTGCTTTCTACCCCAGTGGATCTATCTAGGTTATGTTGCCATGTTGCATTGAAGTCAGCACCAACAATGATTTTGAAATCCGTCAGTTCCAATAAGGTTTTAGTTAGTAATTTGTAAAACTCTTTGTCTAAAACATTTGGAGCATACACAGAGACTAGTGCTAGCATTTTACCCTCCAAGCGGATTTTAGCAACAGCTATCCTCCCGTCACTGTCAGACCAATCACCCAAAAAATCCAACCTAAGGTTACGTCTAGCCAATATGGCTACTCCCTTGGTTTTGGAAGAAGCAGCTGAAAAGGCTAAAACACGATAATGTTTATTAGCCAATCGGTTGGAATGCTCTTTTAAAAGATGAGACTCCTGTATAAATGCAAAGTCAATTGATTTAGATCGCAAAACCCCCAAAATGCTGGTTCGCTTATGCGGTATATTCGCTCCCCTTACATTGAAACTTAGAAATTTATATTCTGTCATAATTGTGGTTCAAACCATACGCACAGCAAGCACAGTAGAACATTTTAGAATTTCCTAGTTGGTCCCTCACAACAAACCTTCCCAACAGAAAAACAAAACAACCCCAAAAGGAACAGAAAGGAAAAAGCAACATCAAACGAACATAAAAAAACACATAACATTGAAGCTTGAGGGGGAAAACCCCATTAGCATCAGAGTGCACAAAAACAGTTCCCCACCCCATCAACCTATTAGTCAACCTTCATTTCACTCTGTCAGAGAGTGCAAACAAGTAACTGCCCAAAAGTAACCATACATTGCCCTCTGGTGGTTATGTAAATATATAACAGATCACCAAAGTAAAAACAACAACAACAAAAAAGTGCCTTCTTGTGGCTGAATAGCTCTCAAACATTCCATCCGCTCAAATTATGATCAATCTCCCCACTTCATATCACTTAAATAAATGAGAATGGTATGTTAACATTTCTAGTAAAGAAGGGGGAGAGAAAAAAGAAAAGAATAAAGGGAAAAAAAAAATGAGGGGACTATAACAACTGTAATAACAATAATCAGTCCAGCACTAGGCCCACTTAGAATGTGATAAAGCCCTATAAGCCACGTTAATGCAAATAACCAAACACTTGTGACAGATAAGTGGAAATAAGGCTGTCACCACGACAAGGCACTAATATAATATTAATAATAAAAATAAATAAAAAAGGAAATCAGTGTATATGATATAAAAAATATATGCACTTACATATGTAGTTAGAAATAGAAATTAAAAGCACATCCGGGGGGCCATATGCAGCAAAGCACACACAGTGTTAATGCATACTGCGCCACATACAGCCCCCCCATGCATCCATGCATACAAACCACAATTACTAATTAGAAGGGAGAAAAAAAAAGGAAAGAAAAGTCTGTATACATAAGTATTTACATAAAACACAGTTATGTATGATCAGGAAACCATATACAACACAGCACACATAATGCATACTGCGCCATATACAGCTCCCTGTACATGCCCAAAAGGCCAGTGCAAACTTAGATAAATGTCAATCATATTAGTTAAGTCTGTTTCCGTCTTAAACAGTAAACTACCATACTTCAAACAGTGAACCTACCCAATCACGACTACAAAATAAATATCCCAATACAGAGCTCCCCTCTCCCCCCATCAAGAAATTAACATTTTAGAAGACAACAAGTAAAGTAGGTAAATAACTACCCCCCCCCCCCCCCCCCCCCCAGACAGCGGATCCACAAGCACGTAGAGCCAACGCGCCACGAGATCGTACATCCGCCAGCTATTGAGATTAGAAAAAAAAGGAAAAAAAAAAACGAGTCAATGAGCCAGGGAGAGAGAGAGAGAGAGAGGAGAAGCAGAGATAGGTAGAGAGACATAGAGAAAGGGCGGGAGAGCGAGTGGTTCTCTGGAACCACGGAGCCTTCACAATTTAGACCATATTATTTATATCTGTTTCACCTTAAACAGTAGGCTACATTACTCAATACAAAGGCCAAAGCCCAGTCTCGCCCTCCTACCCGAGAAAGTAGCGTTTTAGGAGGCATAAACGAACCATAAACTAACAACCAACATAGCCGCCATTACCTAACAGAAAGAGAGAGAGAGAGAGAGAGACACACACACACACACACAGCGAGAGAGAGAGCCATAGAGAGAGAGAGAGAGAGAGAGAGAGAGAGAGAGAAAGAGAGAGAGGGAAAGCCGAGATAGATAGAGAGACATAGAGGGAGGACGAGAGAGAGAGCAGGGTCCGAACCGCGACACGGAACACGTTAGACAAAGCTTAACAGAGAGAGATAAAACCCTCTAGACCTATATAGTAAGCAGCACAACGCTCAATAAGAGCAAAGAAAAGGAATACAATAATAACAAGAACAATGTCCATTATATTCAAACAAAAAAAGACAGTGAATTATGCTTATAGCTTTAACAGCCCTAAATCCTCTCTCCTTGCGGTAACCTAAATTAAAACGAGTAACACCCATCTGCTTACAGATCTTGTTAAAAAATAAAATATATCTTATTCTTCAATACAAATAAAATAGGTATTATGAAACGAAACACTTGAAAACACAACGTCAAGTTGATGAGTCCAAAACAATAAGTAGGCTTACATTAACAACTCACCCTTTGGGGAGGAGGAGGAGGAGAGAGTGAGGAAAGAAAGACGCTGCGTAAAAGTCATCTCCAAAGTCCCAGCCAGCTTACCAACAGTCCATTAAAGGCAAAAGGATATCACATCGGCAGAATGTGTTTGAAAGCACGCGATCACGAAAGCAAAAGTGTCCCTGGTAAAAGTTAGTTCTCTGTAACTGTCGTCTCATCATCCTGCGTAGCTAGAGTCTCGTCCGCAGCACCTGGAGTCTTGAACTTATCCTTGCAAAAGGCCAGAGCTTCCTTGGGTGAGTTGAAAGTAGAAGTCGCCTCATCCACGGTTATCCAGAATTTGCTCGGGTGCCTTATTCCGTATTTAACTCCTTCCGCGGTGATGGAACGTAGGAATTCCTTTACTGGCCCGAAAGCTGCCCTTCTCTTTGATGTTTCAGCAGACCAGTCGGGGAAAATATACACCTTTTTGCCATTGTATGTCAGTTGGCCTGCTTTCCTGGAGAGCTGGAGTATGCGTTCCTTTACCCGGAAAAAATGGATCCTTGCCAGGAAAGCCCTTGGCTTATCAGAACGTGGATTGCCGGTCCGATGAGCACGATCCACCTCCGGGGGGGAGTCGGGAAACTCGTCGGGGAATGTTTTCTGCAAAAAAGACTGGATAAAGGCCACTGGGTCAGCCTTTTCTAGCCCAGGAGAGATCCCAATCACTCTTATGTTGTTCCTACGACTCCGGTCTTCTGCTATGACGAGCTTCTCCTCCAGATTAGCACATCTTCTCTCCAATTCAGTGATACACATCTGCAAACTGTCCATGGAGGAACCAAAGTTCTCAATGGCCTCCCCATGTTCAGCCACGGTCGTGTTCAGCGTGGCGACTGCAGGACGCAGCTCCTTTCCGAAGTCATCAATCTTCTTCAGTAATTTCTTCTCCAAGCCAAGCATCATGGGTTGAATAAAACCATCCATAAACTCTTTCAGTGATTCCTTGAGGACCTCGCGCAGCATGCTCTTTGTAACCGGAGCGTCAGCGTCGCCCTGCATTGCGCCGGCCATGTTGTCAGCGTTTGCGGTCGGAGACCTGGTACTCCTCGACCTCGTGTTAATCGTATTCGGCATGAAACACGAAACAACTGCAAAAACAGACGCTCACCAGTGTTTTGGGCGTTTAAAGTCTCAAAAGAACTATAAAGGCAGTAAAAAATGGGCTTAAAAAATGTGAAAACTATGCACCTCCACAGAGCTCAACAAACGCGTCCTACTCGGTCGCCATCTTGTCGGAACTCCGTTGTATCAAAAGGTTGTGTTGGTCAAAGAGGTACATTTATTTTGAAGGTTTAGTCCGAAGCTGAAGCCTGTGTGTTTCTGAACCAATCAGAAGTTAGATTTAGGGGCCCTCCCTTCAGGCGATGGCAACAACATCCCTTCAGGCTATGGCATGCATTGCATTAAATAAATCACTCACGTGGTGTGCAGTGTTATTAGGGACGGCAACGGCAGTCCGCAACGGCAGTCCGGTACGGTAACCGGAAATGGATCAGTACTCGATAGATAAACCAGCTCGCGGTCGCAGTCGTTCCAATCCTAGTAAGGCAGAAGCTACCTAAGAGTTCAGTAAAAGGGGTGGGAACCCGTCGCCTACGGCTGTTTGCTTAACGATTTTGACTGCTACGGCGATCGTGTCATAGCAGCTGTACTTCTGCCTATAGCGGAGCCGTCCTGAAAACCGCTCTATTGTTATGTGGGTAACCTAGAAGGAGAGACGAATACACTGTGCAGAATCTTTCTTCCCAAGTTGCTATACTAGCAGCTCCTCTCCACTAGTCCCTCCCTGACATTTCAGTCCAGTTTTTATTTGTTAACGAAATTGTCAATATATTTAGTCTTAGTTTTAGTCATCATAGCTTAGTTTTTATTTCGTTTTCGTCATAGTTTTAGATGACGAAACCAGTCGTCCACACTGTTGGCTGCGGCCCACCCTGGCCTCTGGCTTCTTCTCAGAGTGAATTAGGAGTCTCGTGATCCTCTGTCTAAATATACAGCATTAGGCCAGGAGGCAGGCAAACATCTCCAGTGTTCATGCAACTCGGGAGAGTGTGCAAATGGACCCGTGAAGAATTAAGTTAGCATCATCTGCTCTGCCCTTGCCAGCAACTCGGAGTGTTTTCACAAAATATTATGCTTCACCACGATCCATCGAGTCTTCTATTGTCGGACAAAAAAGATTAACCAGCTGCGATAATTCAGTGTCCGTCTGTGTCTCTGTCTGTGTGTCCGTCTATGGACAGCTAATCTCTGGCACCGTTGACACGATGGCAGCGAAACGTTGCATGCAGAACCTTTCACATTTTTCACATGGGAATGTTATGGGCCTGCAGTGTAAAGTAAACAGCAGCCAGTGGTGGAGAAGTAAAATTATTGAAAATGGGAAATTACATTTTGTGTAAAATGTAATGTATTGAATTGGTTTGTCGATTTATTCAAATCGTTTTTAAATAAAGGTTTTAGTAAAAATACAAAATGTAAATCTAATTTCTCTCTCTCTCTTCTCCCCCGTATCTGTCTGTCTGTCTGTCTGTCTGTCTGTCTGTCTCTCTCACACGCATGCACGCAAGCATGCACTCGCAGAGAGAGAGAGAGAGAGAGAGAGAGTAATGAGATTTACATTTACTGTTTTTCCCAGAAAGTCCAGTCTGGTCCCAATAACCCCTCAGTAACCCCTGATTCCCAGTCTCATCATTAATGGTGTGTCAGGGTCTGTCTGGCAGGGCGGACCATCGTGTTTTCACCCCTGTGTTTGTGTACTTTTGAGTTGACTACAGTTATTTCAAAACATACTACTTACCAGTTACTACTTTGCAGATTTACATTGTCTTTACAAAACATGTTTCCACCAGTGTTAATTTGGTCAAATAAACCCATAAATGTTTAGTTGACAACATACACATACTGTATATACTGTACACAAACACATTATCTGAACATATCTGGGTCGCCACTGTGTTGCTACCATATGCTGACCCTTTTTTGTATCCTCATCATTATCATTACTAGATAGTACTTGTCTGACTTTATTCCATCCATCCATACTCCTGGACTCCCTACAGGGTTCCCACGGTCATGAAATTCCTGGAAATATTTTGAAATTAGACAAATATTTTTCCAGTACTGGAAAAGTTTTGGAATTTATCAAGGGTCCTGGAAGGTCCTGGAAAAAATAGCTATGGGTCCTGGAAGGTCCTGGTCTGGATAAAATAGCTATGCATTGTCTTTGGTTATTGATTTTGTAAACACCTCTGTAATGACAAATTAAACATGGGCCAAATTGAGGCAGAAATTGTGAAAATAGCCGATCTACATGCTCACAACGCCTCGCAACGCGAGGCGTTGTGAGCATGTAGATCTGCTATTTTCCCAATAGAACCGTGTTATACTAAATTCCTCAACTATTAGTGCTCGTCAGGGTGCCGGGTGGCCCGGGTCCCCAGTTAAAACATGATTATTTCGGGGGTCACGGCCTGAAAAGGTTGAGAACCACTGGCATATACTACCTGTCTTTGGGCATTGCGCATAGGAGTAAGCGACCTGTTATTGAGCTGAATTATTGTTATAAAGTCCTGGAAATTGGGTTAAATATTCTGGAAAAGTTTTGGAAAAGTTTTGGAAATGAATTGGTAAAAAGAAACGTGTGGGAAACCTGTTCCTAGATAAACTTTATTTTCTCCCACAGTTTTGGTGGCAGGCCCCTGGGCCAAATGTCAAATTGACTGGCTTCATAGGTTATTCATCATAGTTTAATTGATATACATTTATACACAAATTAATTTTCTCCATTTACTTTTCCCAAATATGGACATGACTGACATCATAGATGTCTGACATCATAAACCACATGAGACTGAGACAGTATGTACATAATGGGCTTTCCAAGATCTGGGCTTAATATCGACTAGTAAGACGCCTCAGGGCGACATGCGACCTCGCCCTTGCCATCTGGCCAGTGATGTATATCAGACCAGTTACCCTGAGAGGACTGAGATCTCCACATATGGTCATCATTTATTAGTGAATACATTTTCCCCATTGACTTGAATGGTGAAAAAATCATCAATCATAAGACAAAATCTATTTGCGAAATTCGCGTCTTGGCAACCACACTTTCAATTTCCAATGGCATCTTTCTAGTTAGTAGTATGTTGTTGCCACCCTCATCTCTATCTCCTTTCTCTGTATCTGTTTCTTACTGTTGTAGTGCCATTGACAACTGAATCCCCCTACGGGATCAATAAAGGCCTGTATCTGTCAAGAGGATAAAACACAGACTTGCCAGAGAGTGTATTTACAGTGGTCCATTATCCATGATCCATACCTGTCGGCAGTGGTGTGATATGGATTTTAGAAGTGGTGCCCCTCTAAGTTTGTGACCTGCGCGTGCTTGCACGGTGAGGCGCGCGCGCGCGTGCAGCTAAATAAGTCTGGGCTCGCCGAGCCCAACCGAGCCCACGGCATCTCACCCCTGCCTGTCGGTAGAAAACTGTTACTTTTCTGGATTCAAATTCAAATATATAGCAGGAGTAGCAGGAGTAGCAGATCTACAAGCTCAACCATATGGGTCCATTTGGTTTCATTTTACGTTAGAGAATAACCCGTCCCATCCCACTCCCACAGGAAAAAAAAACTGTCCCTTCCCAATCCCAGGCCAGAGTAAAAAAATCGAACCTCTGTTCGAAGTGGAGCTGTGTGTGTGTGTGTGTGTGTGTGTGTGTGTGTGTGTGTGTGTGTGTGTGTGTGTGTGTGTGTGTGTGTGTGTGTGTGTGTGTGTGTGTGTGTGTGTGTGTGTGTGTGTGTGTGTGTGTGTGTGTATTGCAGTTGATGCTCAGGGCAGGCTAGACTCAACAGCACCTCTCTGGTCACCCAGGGTTACTACATACAGGCTACATACAGACCCACAGACCCACCCACATACCCACCCACATACCTACACACACGGCCACGTATAGGGAGCTTGTGTTCCACACAGCTCCAAAAAGAATCCCATCCAGTCCCACTCCCGGTACAATGACTCCCACTCCCAACTCGCTTCCAGACTATAGTTCTTGTCTAGCTTTCTCATCTGATGTAACCATTTTCTCTAAGGGTTTTCCCATTGAAGTACTTGTCCGAGTTACTCATCATCTGCTGTAACCCTTCACCCAATCAGACATTTGAGTATCAAAAAGGTGTATTTATTTATACAAATTAATGTATTTGGTACCTGATATTCTAGAAATGTAAATACAATAAACAACGGTAAATAAATGACTGACTGACTGA
The DNA here is from genome assembly GCF_963921795.1 of Nannobrachium achirus. NCBI lineage: Eukaryota > Metazoa > Chordata > Actinopteri > Myctophiformes > Myctophidae > Nannobrachium > Nannobrachium achirus. Next base: position 23,294,994 of record NC_137822.1, read on the forward strand.
CTGACTGACTGACTGACTGACTGACAGGCTGTAGTGGCTCGGGAGGCAGAGCGGCCGCCTTGAAATTGGAAGGTTTGATCCCCAGCTCCTCCCTTCAGCGTGTTGAATAGTGGAGTAAAGTAACTTTTACTTGAGTATTTCCAATTTTCAGTACTTTTACTATTCCACTACATGTCAGAGGCAAATGTTGTACTTTTACTCCACTACAATTATTTGAAAACTTTAGTTACTAGTTACTTTGTAGGTTTGAATATTATTACAAAATACAGATTAACCTCTTCAGCCCTATATACTGTACATTTCGGCCATTTGAAAATAGGCGACCTACAGGCTTGTAGATCCGCTATTTTCAAAAGATTCTTTTAATACATTTTGAACTTGTGAAACAAAATAAGAGCTTTCTACTTTGATACCTGTACTTTTGTACTTTTACTGAAGTTAATTCTGAATTCCAGACTTTAAACTTGTAACAGAGTACTTCTATATTGCAGTATTGATACTTTTTCCACCACTGGTGTCGAAGTGTCCTTGAGCAAGACACTGAGCCCGTGGGAGCAGGTTGGTGCCTTGCATGGTTTCCTCTGCCGTCGCTGTGAGTGAAACGTGTGCGTGTGAATGGGTGTGTAATGCACATATTACCATTCATTAGACTGTGTAATCTCATTAGCAACCCATGTCAACTTCAGGTGATGCCTTTGGTAGTGGTGGGTCCTTTGCAGTGGTGGAAAAAGTAGTCAATTGTTTTACTTAAGTAAAAAGTGTTAATACTGCAATGCAGACGTACTCTGTTCTGTGAAAAAATTCTAAAGTAAAGTACAAAAGTATTGGCATCGGTAATTGCCATCAAATTGTAATTAAAGTACCAAAATTCAGAAAGTACTCATTATGCAGAATGTCAAAGGTTTTCAAACGATAAAATATCTGAACATCTGTTGAAAATAGCAGATCTACAAGCTCAAAATGTATCGCAGCTCGATGCACTTACAGTATATTCTATGCAGACATCCCAACTTTTTTTAATTTCCAGGATGTCCGGGTGGGCCCATTCGTCTTGTCATCACAAGAAACCTGACTGTTTGCTGTTATCAGCTGATTATCCTTTGTGCTGGAGAGACCATGCTCTCTGCATCTGAGACCTGTTTGGTTGGTCACTTTTAGACACCCACATCTCCCAAAGCGAATGACAATCAATCATTCATTTGCCAGATTGTGAGAAGGAGAACACATTTATTTGCATCGCGGGATCGGATCCGTGTGATTCTCCCGGATATGGCCGGCATTTGCGTGAGCGAGTTTTAGTGCCACTCGCGGGTGACCGGGAGAAGACGCTGATATCCTGGAGACTCCTGCTGGTTCCGGGAGACTTGGGATACGTCTATGTTGGTTTATTTACTGTTGAGTGAGAAAACAATGTTTCACACCTGATTGCTGCCAAGCATTAAAATATTCAATGTCTTCCATTGCCAGAATTGCCAGAATCTTACCTTTTAATGTGCACAATGTGCACGGGTCATGCACAGATAATGCACGGATGATGTACCACACGTGTGCACACCATTCACAGCTTTCAAACCAAAAAATCTGCTTGGAAGTCCGTTCAGGCATTCAAAAGATATAGGCTATAGTGTTTTCTTCAAATGTAAACAAACATGGCTGCCATGGGAGCTGCAATGGGCTGTTCTGGGAGTCAAACATGCATTTCGCGATCGCGATCATGCCGAAACCGGAAGTAGGAGGCAGGGAGAGTAGGGAGAGCAAAAAAAAGAAAAAGGCCTACTACTCGGGAAACTGGCACCAAGTGTGTTAAGCTAATCATCTGGACCCCCAAAAATAATTCGGGGACCTCCCTTGGGGTCCCGACCCACAGGTTGAGAACCACTGATTTATAAGTCCTGTTTTTTCATTATGATCTCACCTATCTTCGGCTGGGAGATAAACAACAGTGCTTGTGAATGTCAGTGACACGCGATGACGCGTGAACAGGAAATCAAGTTAAGTGTCCTGCTCTGTTTGTGTCACGGTGTTGTCCAAGTCAGAGCTGTTTGTCAAACAGGATTCCATTGTCTTCCCTGGTACCATGTGATGTATGACTCTCATTAAGGTTACATTTGATTTAACGGAATAAGGTCCTTTTTTTATCGTTGTTTTATAGCTCGAGTAAATCAGGCTGTAGCGTTGAGGCATCTCATGACCCGAAACACTGAATAAGCTTGTTGGCTGGCTTCTCTTCTTCTGTGTGTGTGTGTGTGTGTGTGTGTGTGTGTGTGTGTGTGTGTGTGTGTGTGTGTGTGTGTGTGTGTGTGTGTGTGTGTGTGTGTGTGTGTGTGTGTGTGTGTGTCTGTGTGCTTGCGTACGTGCGTGCGTGTGCATGCGTGTGTGTGACAGGCACACAATGTCTCGTTAGATTATGATTGGACATTACAACTAATTTATTGGTTAGGGTTTTACGTACAGTATCTGTATAGTCCTAAAAGAGCTTTGTTTTTGTATTATTATTATTGTGTCTGTCTGTCTGTCTGTCTGTCTGTCTATCTATTATACTGTCTGAGGTCTGATAACAAGGCCAACAATGGATGCTGGGTAATAATAATATAACTACTCCTGTGCCCGGCGACTTATTATCAGTGATGTCAGCATTGATGGCATCAGTGATGGCATCATTTCAGCTTGCGGCTGCTAGCATGGTGGATGTCACTATGCTCATCTCCAACTTTGGGCATTGTTTCAGCATGCCGTGGTGGCGACTATGTGTAGTAATAGTTAGATTCGGTAAATGAATAGTTAGATAATAACTACCCTAACATTATTTTATTAACAAAGACTGTGGCATTTAATGAACACTTATACTGAGCAAATAGACTAACATTACTGTCAACGAGAAAGCCAGCTAAATAAATAATAGTCACACTGGGATTAGCCAGAAGTTTGGGGAGGGAGTAATAGACTGACAACACAACAGATGTTGCTGGATGCCAGCCTCACCATTACACAAATGCTGCTGTTTCTGGCGCTTTGTGTTTGTGGTCTCCTGCGGCTGGATGAACTCCAATGTATCCTCATCTATTAGGCAAACAAATTAAAAATTAAACTTTAAGCTTATCGCCCCCTCTCAGACATTTTATCTCACACCGGCCCACGGCTGGTACGGGGTCCGCTCACTATCCCGACGGGCTGCTGTTCCGACTAGCGTCGGCAGGTTAGTTACTCGTCACGGTTACTGAGGTTAAGTTTAGGGTTAGGGGTAGAGTTAGGGTTAGTTTTAGTGTCGGAATACCGGCCCGTCGGCACACTGATGCGGACCCGGCTGGTACAGTATACAATGAATCTATGTATTTATTTATTCATTGTGTGAGGGGTCAGTGTTATTCATGTATCTTTGCAATTTCTTTCTGCAGGTAAACTGTCATCTTCACTATGACTGATGGAGATTACGACTACCTTATAAAGCTCCTGGCGCTGGGGGACTCTGGCGTGGGGAAGACCACCTTCCTGTACAGATACACAGACAACAAGTTCAACCCCAAGTTCATCACCACAGTCGGCATCGACTTTAGGGAAAAGAGGGTGGTAAGTAGGACACAGTCCTATAGGTCTAGACTAGGCTAGAGCTGTATCTCTCCTATGCTGCCGACTCCTCAAATGTATTTCTTGGTCTCCCCTACAGTATGTGTAGGGCCACTGGCAGAACAACTCAAAACTGGGCCGGTAGGCAAGCCACAATGATCGAGCCCCCAACCCAAATCCCCCCGCTTGCGCTCTGAGAAATCATCCACTATCTTTTGTAGTTTTGTATGTCCTTTTTCTTTGCCCGTTCACTTTCTATTGACAGCATGGCCAGACCAGTAAGTCTCTCTTGTCCCATTATGCTTCTCAAGGAGTTTTGAATCAGTTTCAATTTTGAGAATGACCGCTCTGCAGTTTATATGCATTTCCACTCATGATTAGGCCATGCAACATTCATAAACAATGCTGAAGGCTACCTAGCTTGTTGTGTTGACAAGTGATTGATGATGAGGTAGCAGGCACCAACAGGCTTTTTTGACAGCTGTTGATGATGATAATGTTTCAAATTGCCCCCCTGCCCCACCTAGCACGTAAAGTGCATCTAAATCCTAATAAAATAAAGGTCCATGTGATCTGGTGGCCGGGCCCCATGGAGTCCCGGGCCCGTAAGCAGCCGCCTATCCAGCCTACCCTGACGCTCCGCGTCTGTGTAGGGCTGTCACGATTATGACATTTTACATGACGATTAATTGTCACTTAAATAATTGCCATTAATGATTTTATTGTGTTTTTTTTGTCGTTGACAATTACATTTCTGTTTGGCTTGTAGGCTTTGAAGTTGCACATGGCAGATATGACACATAACCTAAATATACAAAGAAATGACATATTTGACCTTATACTTAAAAAATAACATTGATCGTGGAAATAGCAGATCTACAAGGTCACGACCCGTCGCACCGCAACGCACTGTGAGCTTGTAGATCTGTTATTTCCACTATTTTTGAAAATCTTTCAACATGGAAACGATTAAGGCAATTATGACAAAATAATTGCGATTACAGTATGTCAAATAATGGCCATTAGACAATTATGTAATAATTGTGACTAGGCCTGTGACAGACTACCTGTAGTCTCCTTCTTTTCAGTTTCCTACTTCTCTCTCCGACGCCTTCTCAGATTTTCCTACAGTCTGTGTGTCCTACGCTGTCTCCTTTTGAGCTTTTCCTACTGTCTTTCTCTCAACTTTCCTACAGTACAACTCTCCTACGGTGTCTCCTTCTCAGCTTTTCCTATGGTCTGTCTCTCCTATACGCTGTGTCCCTCTCAGCCATCGTTGTCTCTCCCAGCTTTCCTACTCCCGGTCTCACCTACAATATCTCCCTCTTTGCTTTCCTTCTGTCTCTCTCTCCAACACTGTCTCCCTCTCAGCTTTCCCATCGTTTCTCTCCTAAACTGCTTCCAAGTCTGTCTCTATGATACAGGAAAAAAATCTGTGCCATCGGGAAAGGACCTTAAAAAAAAAGGGGAAAAAAAGAAACTGAGCACAGTATTTTTTGGTGATGATGAATCTCAGTCTTGTGCTCACCTCTGTCTTGTTTGAAACTATGTCACTGTCCTTTTAATCCCTATGTCACTGTCCTTTTAACCCATTTAGGCCTAACCTATAGTTAGGCCTAAATCAGAATTTAGTCTACAAAAACAAATATGTTGCAACATACTGTACATGTACTGTAAGCCCCTCCCATACATTAAAATGTGTACCCGGCCTGAATGGGTTAATGCACCATGAGGTGCACTCACCACTGGCATCACCACTGGCATCATCCTGGCAATGCCAGTGGTGATTAGCTGCGTTTTATTTCGCTACATAATTTAGGCATCACGCCTCCGGTTCCTCTCTGGCCAGAGGGCCTCATCTACATCACAGGCAGTGTTCTCCCTGTCCAAGCTGTGTTGGAAGTGGAGCATGAAGCCCTGACAGGCCTCAACACTGATGTCACCACAAGCCTCTTCCATGGTCTGGAGCAGTGGGACCCGGCTCTATCTGTGGGTTCCGTTCATATGCCTTCCACCTCCAAGCTGAAAAGAACTCCTCAATTGGATTCAGGAAAGGAGAATAAGGTGGAAGGTATAGAACAGAAACACGGGGATGGTCCTGGAACCACTCACGCACTTGAGCAGCCCGGTGGAAGCTCACCAGACCTGAATGTTTAGAGCTTTGTGTGTTGTAGGTTGATGCTTTGAGATTTTACGCGAGAAGTGCGCAACAACTGAACATGGTGTGTAGTGTATAATCTATATAGGAGAACTACAAGCTTGTGCTATGAGCTTGTACAGTAAATCTGCTACTTTTCCAATATCCAAAGTTTAAAACTAGAACTGCACTCTGTCGAGGTGCCAACTTGCTTCTTGTGCACAAGTAGGCCATACATGGCCTACTTGTGCTCCAGCAGAGCGCGCACAATGCTGGTCCCTCATTGGCTGTTAATGATGACATTACCAGGAATGCTGGTCCCTGATTGGCTACAGGCTTAAACACACACGACTACCTACCTATGCAGCCGAACGCAGTACTTGCGCGCTCTGCTGGCGCAAGTAATGACACAGATGCTTTCCCGGGTTTTAATGGGTTAAAACTTAAAACCCAGCTCTAAAAGAAATGCGGCTCCTACTCCTGACTCACCTTTGACATCCCCCCCTGTCCAGATGTACACAGCATCCAACCCCAACGGGACCACCACAGGAAAGACCTTCAAGGTTCACCTGCAGCTCTGGGACACGGCTGGACAGGAGAGGTAGGCACTTCCTGAAAGAAAACATGTGAAAATAAAATGTGTGGAGGTAGGCTACTACAGTAAGTTGGCCTACTGGAAGCATGCACAATAAATGTGGCGCTGATCAGTCCAGCAGTTTGTGAGATTAGCTCCGGACAAACAGACAGACGTACAGACCCTCTTACAGGCTGTCTTCAACCTTTAAACCGTCAGCCAAATCTATCTGCTCAGCATTCTGAGCAGAACATGCTCTGCTGAAGGTGTTTATCTTTATACCATTGGACCAAAAACTAACCCTAACCCTAACCAAAAACAATCATATTTGAACTGGGTGACTTCTTGTAAGTCCACGACCAGGCGCTGAGAGCCAGGATGTTCTCCTGACGCCAGTGTGTCAGGTTCTCCAACTACATCTTTGTTTTCCTTCTATGTATGACATGTTCTGCTCAAATGAAGAGAGAGTATTTCTTAACCCATTTAGGCCTGAACACATTATGACGCAATATTTTATGCTTTAAATATAAAAAAAATAGCAGATATACAAGCTCACAGCGCGGCACCGAGTGCCGCGCTGCGAGCTTGTAGATCTGCTATTTTTGAAAAATCGTGAAAATTAGAATTTTGACCCGATTCTATAAGTGTCGTTTGAATCCTTCTAAGGTTTTTGGAGCTGTGTGGAACACAAGCTCCCTATACGTGGCCGTGTGTGTAGGTATGTGGGTGGGTATGTGGGTGGGTGGGTCTGTGGGTCTGTATGTAGCCTGTATGTAGTAACCCTGGGTGACCAGAGAGGTGCTGTTGAGTCTAGCCTGCCCTGAGCATCAACTGCAATACACACACACACACACACACACACACACACACACACGCACACACACACACACACACACACACACACACACACACACACACACAGCTCCACTTCGAACAGAGGTTCAATTTTTTTTTTTTAAACCCTATCTTTCTATGTCAGTAATCTGGCCAGCCATCGTCAAAGAAAAGGTCCTTTTCACTTAACTGGAGCTCAGTTAGTCTGTTCTTGAGAGACTACTATGACAGTAGTTCTCAAACCTTTTCATGTGAAGGACCCCCAAAATGATATTTATTTGGCCACGGACCCCCATCTCAAAATATTTAGTTCCAGGGACCACCCAGAAGAAGAATTTGAGTTACAACCGTTCGCTTTGAAAATCCATATATTCAAAGATTTGCACACATTTTAATGACTTTTTCAAAAATAGCAGATCTACAAGCTCTCAGCGCGGCACTCGGTGCCACGCTGTGAGCTTGTAGATCTGCTATTTTTCACTGGTTAAAGCAGTCAATAATTCTAGGCCTAAATGGGTTGTTAAAATGACTGTGCAGACATTAGACGTCTTTTTGTGTTTTCCGTATTGAATTTAAATCTGCCGTTCGGTTTATAAAAGGTCTAATGAGTCACAGCTCTGTGAATCACTCTCTGTTATGTAACACAGCGTGTTGTAGGTGTAGTGTGTGGCAGTAAGTCATTCATATCAATAGAGATTTACAGACAGACGTGAGTCGTTTAGCTCTGGGGTTTAGAGTTTAGTTTTTCCCAGCTCTGTTTTGGAATATCATCAACAAGTTATTCTGGGTGGAGGAGAGTGGTGGGGGTGGCTGATCGCTAATCGGAAATAATATAAGACTGTTAGGGATTTATAATAAATGACATTTATTACATTTAAAACATTGTGCTCCTCCTCCTTGTGATGAGGTTAGTCACTGTTGGTCTCTGTAGGGCACTAATCGAGGAACAGAGCCAGCCAGGATGTCAGGAGTAAAAAAAGGAGGACAAAATGTGCCACAGAGGCACAATAACCTTCTTCAGGGTGTTACTGAAACACCCTGAAGAAGGCGTTTGCCAAAACGCGTTGGTGTATTAGTTTAATGTTCTAGCCCGTGAATCAATAAAGGCCTTTAATTTCTAAATCCACCTGAGTGCCTGGACCTGGATTTATGTGGCATGTTTTGTCCTCCTTTTTTGCTCATTGCATTCCCTTTCATGAGCCCCGGTGGTTTGAGGGATAACAGTAGCAGTAGCAGGATAACAGTTTCTTCTTTCTCAGGATGTCAGGGGTACTTGGAGACACAAGACTCCCAGTCCACGTTTTCAAAGCTTTTGCCAACGTTGGATTCTATTGTCATATTGAGCAATAACTCCACATCACTGTCAGTCCACACAAAAGAGTCCCCTTTATCTTTTTTTTTTTGCATTGTGGGGCAAAACAATGTAAGCTTTCCTTCTGTCTGCTAAATAACTGAAGGTGCTGTCTACTCGCTACCACCTGCCTGCCTTCTCTCCAGAGTCCATCAGAGGAGTGTGTTTCACCGTGAAGCACCACTGTCTGTCTCGGTACCTCTCCCGTCCACATTAATATGAAATTAATGTTTAATTAGCAATTGTGCAAAATCTGCGGTGAGAACAGGGGGACGGGCGTCGGGGGACCGTGTGACAGACCGCTCCCCAGCCGCTCAGTGCCACCTTTTCCCAGGGAGAGTTTGTTTGGTGTACTATTGACAGCGTTTTTTATAAACGTTTTAGCCATTGTCGTGTGGAACAAGAGATGTTTCTATAAGGGGCTGTGTAGATGCAGAGATTTTCTAAAACGAAAAATCTCTGTTTATATACAGTAAATACCTGGCTTCATGTTGTTCATCTCCTTCTCTCTCTGTCTCTCCTTCTCTTTGTCCCTCTCTCCTCTCTCTCTCTCTCTCTCTCTCTCTGTCTATAGCTCCTTCTCTCTCTGTCTCTCCTTCTCTTTGTCCCTCTCCTCTCTCTCTCTCTCTCTCTCTCTCTCTCTCTCTCTCTGTCTATAGCTCCTTCTCTCTCTCTGTCTCTCTCCATCTTTTTCCCTCTCGCTGATCGAGCATTGGTCTGCCTAACAGCGCTGATGTCGTACAAGTACATAGTTGTAAACTGGGCACACAGGCAAGGTTCATACCATAGTATACTGTAGAATATATTCTGGATATCCAATGTTTGGACATGTACTGTATGTCAAGAATACGTATTAAAAAGAGTGTGTGTGTGTGTGTGTGTGTGTGTGTGTGTGTGTGTGTGTGTGTGTGTGTGTGTGTGTGTGTGTGTGTGTGCGTGTGTGCGTGTGCGTGCATCTCAGGTTTCGTAGCCTGACAACAGCCTTCTTCAGGGACGCCATGGGGTTCTTGCTCATGTTCGATCTCACAAGCCAGCAGAGCTTCTTAAACGTGAGAAACTGGATGAGTAAGTGCTTATCTTTGTTATATAACTGAAATTTGTATTTGCAACACGTTGTGAGCTTGTAGATCGGCTATTTTCGAATAGCCAAAGTGTAAAATAGGGTTAAAGTGGTTACACTGATTTTGATGATTGCGACCGTAGGTCACTATTTAGTATGAAAACCTGCAGCTCATGTCTGTCTGTCACACCTCATGCTCCATATACCGGTATGGCAAAGACACTTGCAAATTGACATCTGACATCATAGATGTCTGACTCTGAAGTCATAGACCACATGAGACCACATGAGACTGACACAATATGTATTTATGGGCTTTCACACATGATGCCCTGTTGGGCAACCACACTAATACAATCCCTTTTATGCCCATACCGGTATATGGTGAACCCTGTTGTCATCAACATTAAGCCTCATGTCGTCTCATGTGGTCTATGACGTCAGACATCTGATGTCAGATGCCCATATATGGACATATTGTGTCAATATCATGTGGTCCATGACGTCAGACAACTATGATGTCAGACATCAGTCATCTCCATATTTGGGAAAATATGGCCACATTTTGTCCAACTATAAAGAACCAACCAGGGCTGTGCATTTTTTTGGTCAAAGTTGATCCCATGCCAAAAGTGCCAGCGCTTGCCCAGCAGTCTGCTGTCATCCAGGTGGATGTGGGCACGCAATGTGCACGCGCCCATGTGCTCAACCTTGCCCTTTAGGGCGAGGTCGCTTACTACTAGTATAGTTAAGTAATAACACATTTTGCTGTGGATCCCCAGGAACCCCCTCGAGGGGGACCGCACTTTGAGTGTAATTCACCCTTTGTTAGCCTCCTGGTTGGTCCCTGACTGACCAACCAGCAGGCTCTATCTGCCTTGTCCCGCCCTGGTTCCGCCTTTTTTATGTTGAATTAGCTAAAACATCATTTTTGGAGAAATAAAAACATTTAAAAACATGCTGATTCACTATGCTGCCACTGAGCAGCTCCAATTGACTGAAACAAAGTTTGAAATTAGAATTGAGCACACAGAATAACAATATGAAGCAACTGAATTAACATGGCAGTGGATGGAATGTCCCACTGAATGTCCCTCCAAGTCAAAGCAACCAATGGGTGTGGAGAGGGGCAGGACAATGGGCGGGACTTGACAAAGGGTGAATTGAACACAGGTGTGCCTCTGTGTGGTTTCTCATAGGTCAGTTACAAGCCAACGCTTACTGTGAGAGCCCAGACATTGTACTGGTGGGGAACAAAGCAGACCTGGCTGACCAGAGAGAGGTGCAAGAGAAACAGGCCAAGGAGCTGGCTGAGAAATACGGGTAGGTCTACGTTTAGATCTACGACTACTCTGAGCGTTTACAACCAGATTGACCCTCATGGTTGGTAAGGTTAACATTTCGAAATAGAGTCTAAAGGGAAGCACGCACATCCCAACAACAAAACAAAAAAGAAAACCAGGTGTCGAACAACAATACGTACATTGGAGAATAAGGAAGGGATGTTCACACACTGTATCTCCCAAGGAAGTTTTGGTAGAATGCTGTAGTGCTTACTGCTTACATATGAGCTGGAGGGGAGCGATTTACATTATATTAGCCAATTTATTGTTCGGTGAGAAGGTAGCGACTTGCATTATATTAGGCTATTAATTATTGTTTAGTGACCCGTTTTTAACCGAGAAAAAAGTTTTGTGTATCTCTGCTCCCAGTAGAAAATGTATTAAGCAAAAAGTATGGCAACGTTTCGACCACTGTGGGTCTTCATCAGGTCTGGCTTACATCACAAATGGAGAAAACAACTCGGAGGATTTCACGGATTAGGACGATTCATGTTTAGAGGACATAAGAAGTGCATGTGCAGCTACTACTACATGTACTTAAGTTTATGTTTACATTTATATCAGGAAATGGTTTGCATTTACTGCAGATTTAGATAGACTGGTAGATTGACATTCACTTTTAGTAGGTCTATAGATGTACAGTGGTACATTTAAACTATAACAGTAGATCTACATATAGTACGTTACTACGTTTAAACTAGACCAGTATGTCTACATTTCCTGTTAGAACTACATTTCCAAGTCGGTCAACAGGTAGTATTTTGCATATAGCTGATGGCTCATTCATGCTATTTGATATCTTTATTCTCTGTGAAAATCCCACGTTGTTCGGAATACAAGTTGTGTCGCTTTATTGTCAAGCCATGTAATATTAGCTTTCCGCGTGTGGAATTAATCACACCAAAACCATTTGCCCATGAGTAAGGACCTTAAATGCCTCCATTTGTAACTCTGTCGACTTTCTGCATTCACTCTCAGAGATAAATTAACACTCTGGATTTTTACTGTGTAATGACTGTGTAATATTCGAATATCAAAGTCACTATTCAATGTTGTTCACCAAAGTCGAACATTCGCTTATTTAATTTTTTTTTAAACAATGTATAGTTTTATAAAGCTTGGCTAGAAGTCATAAGAATGAGTTGTCAATGCCCCTGGTGGATGAATTTGTTAATGCTCTAATACCAGGGGTTCTCAAACCTTTTTAGGCCGTGACCCCCAAAATAAACATATTTGTACTGGGGACCCCCACCCTGACAAGCACTTGGAATTGTAGGTATTACATTTAATGTGACACGGTTCCACAGATAAATAGTGTGAAAATAGCAGATTTACATGCATGTAGATCGGCTATTTTCACAATGTTCACCTCTTGCTTATTAATATTTGACAGTTTGGCCAGTCCTGTCGAATATTCGACTATTCGAATACTTTGAGGTTGAATAATTAGAATACTAAAAATCACTATTCGTGAATGCCCTACTGTGTAATAACTGTATTTTTTCAGGATCCCGTACTTCGAGACGAGCGCGGCGACGGGGGCCGAGGTGGAGAAGGCGGTCATCACCCTGTTGGACCTGGTGATGAAGAGGATGGAGCAGTGTGTGGACAAACCTCCCGCCGAGCCGGCCAATGGGAACGGAGCCACCAAGCTGGGCCCCGCCCAGCCAAACGAGAAGAAATGTGCATGTTAGAGCAGAGCCAGAGCCAGGAGAAATGACCAGTCAGCATTCACCTTGCTTCATTCTTCACTCTTACTACTTCCTGTTTTTCTTTTTTCCTCTCCTCTAGCTCCATCTCTTCTTCTCTTTCTGTTTCATTCTCTCTTCAAGTGGTCACAGACCACCCAACCTCATTTTCTTTTCTTTTTTTGTATCCGTGAAACCACACTTCTACCCCCCTCTGCTGGACATTTTGAGGTAACACAGCCTAGTCCATCCTACTCTTCTCTCTCCCTGTGAATGGACTTTACGGGAGGAGCGGGACGCAGGGAGGACAGTGTCGCCACAGAGGTACGGTGACACGCACAACACAGTTTACAACATCTGGTGCGGTTTCGCGGCTTTTTCACTCCCACTCTTAATAACTCACTGCTTGACGTGTGTTGTGTCGTCTACTTGTGGACATACAGGGGCCAAAACAATAACATCAACCTGGTTTAAATCTGTGATCTGACCTTTTCAACGCTTTCCTAAATAGAGGAAAATACATGACATGCCTGATTGCTTCCTCTTTTAGAGAAGTGTTTCTTAAAGTGGGCTCGGGGACCCCCAGGGGTCCTTGGGAGGGTTCCAGAGGAAACAAAGGCAAAATTACTTAATATAGCGTCATAATAAAGAAATACAAATAACACTTATCTCCTCTTCTGGGGAGTCCGCGGCGCAGTCCGCGGCCAAATACTCAATTTGGAGGTCCTTGACATGAGAAGGATTGAGAACCACAAGGGGAGAAGATCCAATCTCGTCCTTGTCAGTGTAAGTCATCCTGTCCTGCGTTTGTGAGGGACTGTATAACATTGTGCTGCTGTAACACCCGGGATTAACAGAGTGTTTTATCTCATCTTAACATTCAGTAAATGTTTGTTTTTCCACTGCACAGACAGGCGTACGGTACCATGCTGTAAACCATACTGAATTTATTAGAGCCAGACCAAATTTAAGGCAGACTTTTGGGATGATTTTGGGGAGTCATAGGCCAGTCTTTCCCCATTTTTGGATGGCGGACCCAATTTGAAAATATCCCTTTTTTATCTATATTTTGTTTTGAATTATTGTTATTTCACTGGTGTGGCTCCCGGGGCGACGTCACATTTCCCCTTTGGGTCTCGAGCTAAGAAGTTTGGGAACCACCGTCCTAGTAGAATAAAACGGGGGCTCGAAACATTTGCGACGTGTACAGTATGCAACGTCACAGTCTTTTTCCAATTATAGTAGACTAAAAGGTCGAAACGTTGTATAGGCTACTGTGCTGTTTGTCACATTCTTTAGTTAGTTTTTTTGTTGGACCATTCAAAAGGGAGTAACGACCCACAACTCTCTAGGGGCAGATGGATCGAACATATTCACTATGACACCAGTTTGCTGAAAAATAAATGTTTTATTTATCTAGTAGAAATATAGATGTTTTGCTTGACAATCTAGTAGAAATAGTGAGTGTACAGAAGTCTCTCTTCTCGTTAACAATAGTTAAATAAGTTAAATAAAATATAGATTACTCTTCCAATACTATGTACTTTAGATAACTATAGAGTAGACAATAAAGTATCAAATAAGTCAGAAGACTGTAGCCAAAAGGCTGCAGGCCGGAGCCTGCTCAGAGCTCGACCAACAAAACAATCAGACAAACAGATAGCAAAATGAAGGTCTAAACACAAGAAACAAGAACAAAAATAGGCTAATAATAAAGAAGGAGATTTAGACACCAACTCAACCAAAGGCAGTCTTTCCGAAGGACTCAACACAGGAATAACCAACGAAATCAAGGACAAAACAAAACACACAGCCGGGTCAGTGGGGAGATGTAGCGTGGCTAACTCAACGAGCTGCAGGGCACGGGCGGTCGCCCGATGACCGCCGCGGTCGTCACAGAGCCCCCGCTCTGTTCTACGTGTTTCTGTTTTTACAGTTTTGCTCAGCACCCAAAAAACGGAGGATGTGAGTTATATTTTTTCTTTGAACCACCGTCTAGGCCATCGGTTACCAATGTTTTGACCGACAGCATCGTACCAACAGCAGGTTTACAGCGGGTAGAGGGACCTTCGTTGTGCCGTGGAAAAGCCAAACGATCTTAATCGGTTACCGTCCATGTTGTTCTAGATGTGTATAAGAGTATTGTTTCAAACTGAACTACTGCCTTGGCTGTTTAAAAGTGGTATCCCACTTTGTTTTTTTTTACCTACACACAGTGAAATCCTCACTCTTAATTTATTCCTTTGCAACTCTTGAGAATGTACACATGTAACCAAATGCAGTGTTGTGCTTGAACACGTTCAATGAACAATCGCTCATGAACTCGTTCATATTTTGGAATGTGAACTAAACATACTGTATATCCGCTAGATGAGTGCTATCTTGAATTCCACATTGCAAAGGGGTGCAGGAAGAGTGGGCCCCTAAACATTGTGGGCACCTCAATGTTAAATTGGATGAAATAATTACTGTGTGTGGTCCTATATGGGCGGTGTGTCAATCATTTTGACAATAATAGCTTGCAACAACGTATTCAAATGAAGAAGAAGAAGAAAAATAACTACACTAGTTCATTTTTGGAACCATGAAGTTTTAGTTCATGTAGAAAGTGAACTTTCCCAACACTGATCAAATGGACCCTTTCCGGGTCCATTTGGTTACATTTATACACCCTCAGAGTTCCACAGTGATCTCTCAGGATTTTACTGTGTGAATGTGCCTGGTAGAGTAGTTCACCAGGCCGAGGAAAAGTGGAATATCTCTTTATGGCCCAATATATAACCAATGTTGGTAAAATATGAAGTGACCAATTATTTATATTAAAAGGTAAAGATGTTTCTGTTTGTTGGATTTTGTATTGAGGTCCCATAGAGTTTGTTTTCTTTTAACTTTTTGATTTCCTTTTATATTTGTTTTAATTATTTGTTTGTTTCTTGTTGTTTCAACCACACTTGACTGTCAAAATGTCCGAACCATCAACATATTTAATAAGATACAGTATAAGTTAATATAGATTAAGGATTTAACATTCTAATGTCATTTTGAACAGGCATGTGAAACGCGAGTTTCTTCATTACAAAATGAATGTAAATAGATAGAATTTTAGTTGGTCAACATATCGGACAACAGTGATGTCTCAGTTGCCTTGATGATGATGACCAAGAGTTGCCCTGAGTCAGTGTTGCCAGACGTACGATAATTATCGTATTTGTACGATAATTTGACCCTCTGTACGATGTACGATCAATAATTCCCAAAATGCCCAAATGTACGATAATTTCGGCATATCATCAAAAAGAGCGTGAATTCACTATTTTCCCTGGCTGCTGATCTGGGATCTGGTTTGGCTTCTCAAAATAAGCCAGGAAATCAGTCAATCTGACCCTAGATCTGTACTTGGAGGCATTAAAAACACTGGTTGCATCTTTCCAGACCAGTTTCAGGCTTTTATTTGTGTAAGCTCCAAGAAGTTGCCTGCCTCCACACAGCAAATCTGATGCGTTTTTGTCACGCAGGAGTCTAAAACGAGGTAGTTTCTTACACTAAAGACGCATTTTTTGGTGAAATTACGTTTTTACGCGAGTGATTTCTCTTTTTTGGCCGTGTACGATAGTTTCATGTCAAATACGATAATTCTGAGCCTCCGGTACGATAATTCAACATTTCCCATCTGGTAACACTGCCCTGAGTTTAGGGCTGTCTACAGCAAGAATGACAACTCTAACAATACATATGTCGTAAAACAATTGTTCTATTCTATTGATGGTGGAGTCCACCACAGTGGATATCGTTCATTGATTTGATGTAGGATAGAAACAAGGATAGACGCTTTTATCCAGAGCGGCTTACATTAAAACAAAACAAAAACGTAGTAGTAGCAGCATAAGGTTACTGTCACAGGACATGGGAACTTCCTGAAACCAGCTGAGGTACCAGTGAATGTTTCTTAGCCACTAGTTGACACTTATTTGGGCCAAATTGAACATGATACAAATGCTAAACATCCGGCACGTAAAACTATAATTAATAGAAGCCTGCCTCCCCGCTGCTGCTTGTGACTAATGTCACGGATCTAACGCTACTTGCAAACCAACCAAACACTATAGTCTAACATTATGGAAACGCACAGAACAACCCTCCCATATACATTTATTGTATTTGCTACAGCATAACACATGACTATCTTATTAGAATGTGTTTTACAGTCTACACCATTATGGTAGTGTTGTTTGAGTCTCCTACTGTATGTGCCAAACATGTGATCCTGGTGCCAAATTAAATGGTCCCTTTGTCTGTTATTCGACTGATGATGATAATAATAATAATTTTAACACATAACATTCTCATTATAATAACGGTTAGTTGTGATTAGGGCTTTATTACGTTGATTATATTTGCTTGTGCTCAAAACAGATATGCAGTCGATATTTGAGATGATTGACTGCAGTCTAAAACTCTCGTCTTCTCCCTGTTTGGTTACATTTGTACTTAGAGTTACAAATGGATAAATGCAGAGGATTTTATTGCGCAGTAAATCTGATGCCATAACGATTGAAATATGCATCTATCATATTCAATTTGTACTATTATTATTGTTATTATTATTATTTTAGTGGTTAATCTTCAAAGGAACACTACTTTTGGTGACCATTTGAAAGATCCTGAGAGTTCATTTGAACGTGAGAGTGTAGAAGTGGGTCCTTCCTTATATTCATGATTTTGCATCGTAGATCAAGGTAGATCCAGGTATGACAGAGGTCAGGCCTCACTGGTTTAGGACGACAAGACAAGTAAAGCTCCTTCTTGCCTCTGAATATGACAATCTATGGGACCAATATTTGTGAGATTTTAACTTTGCATTATAACTCATGTCATCGTTTTAGTCTTTATATTTGCATTAAAGGAAATTAATGCTTGACGGTGTCCTTCTTCCAGATTCTTGTTCCCCCAAACCTGCATTTCGTCATTGTATCTCCAAGTTTCAAATTTGTAAATTTTTTCGCAAAGTAAAGCCCTGCTTCATCACACAAGGCCGTCGCGGTGCGAGGCGTTGTGTGCTTGTTGATCAGCTGTTTTCACTAGTTTAAATCATTTTTAAAATGATAAATGCAAAACGAACGGTTTTGGACATACAAGGTTTTCACCCGACAACGACGATTTCTTTCTTCCCATAAAGCAACTTGTTCCCTCAGACCTAGCGTGCTTCCCATTACATAACGTGTTTCCCTGGCTCAGACCAAACCTGTGTCCCATAACCAGCAAATACAGGTGGGGATCACTCTACGCTGTCTGCGGTCTTGCCATTTATGTCATTCAAATCATTTTAAGCCTGTCGACAACCGACGTGCGATGAAACGCTTTCACCTAGGACCCATCATTCTCAGAAGTAGTTACATCCAGTGTTTCCCAAACACTGGGTCGGACCCATTTGTGGGTCGCGGACACATTTTGATGGGTCCCTTAATTTTTTGTTTCCTACATTTTCAAAAAACATTCCCCCAAAAGCTTTTGGTTTTCATGAATAAAAAAATGTATACCGGTCATTTCATTCATTAATAAATAAAAAGTCTTTGAAATTCCATAAATTAGAAAACAAATGTTTCAGAGATAGTGAACATAGCCGATCTACAAGTTCACAATGCAGCACAAAGTGGTGCGTTGTGCTGTTTTCACTTGTTTGGGACCTGGGGAAACGACTAATCTCTCTTTTGGGTCTTGACCTGAAAAGTTTGGGAACCACCAAGTTACATGAATGCTAATGTTTACATTTGGAGGAGTCTTGTTGTGCCTGTGTTAATGCTCTCTTGACCTATAACACACTTGTATCCACTGTCTAAGCCTGTGTAAAGGTTGTGAAGTTATTCAATATATTTTTTAATGCATTATTCTTCATAATTATGAGTTATAGGCTACAAAGCAGATTCATTCTGGCATACATTATATAGATAAAAACATCTAAATAGTTCAAGAACCTCCAAGAGCTTTTATTTTTGGAAACACTCTGTATGTGAGTTATTTATGTACCGATGGAAAAAAAAAAGAAGAAAAAAGAAAATAGTTTGATATTTCAGATGCCTGCGGTTTGTATGTTTGTTTTCGGTGTGTGCATTAATGCCAGTCTGTATTTGGGTTTGTTGCAACACCCAGCATGTATGTTTGACGCCAAAACGATGGTTTGACAACCTGTGATGCATTTTTGTGTGTGTTTGTTTTAATATACTGGGACTGCCAAAATATTTTTGATGTATTGATGGATACTTTTAGGTGGGTTGTTATACTCATTTTACTTTCAACTATCACGTAGCATCCCCCTATCTTGTGGGACGCTAACACACCACAACATGTATTGTTATGCCTCATTTAGGCTCGGGCTCAGCACACGCCACGAGTGCGGCGCGCCATGATCTTGTGTGTCAGCTATTTTCGGCGCTTGGCACCGCTGTGCATCAAAGTATGAATCGGGCTTTGTTCTTACTAGGCAGCCCTCAGCCCTCAATGTCCTTACCTTCCGTCATGCACAGGGTGGAGTTCAGTGGTTCTCAACCTGTGGGGTCGGGTCCCCCAGGGGAGTTCTCCACATGGTTTTGGGGAGAGGTCCCCAGTTGACTGTAAAGCGACAATTAGGCCTAAAGGACTTTTAAAACCTTTTGGTGGGGAAAAAAGAAATAAAATAAAAAGACCATTACTACATCAAAAGTAATCAACAAACTATTAAAAAAGAAAAAAAAGGAGTTGTGAGCTTGTAGATTGGCTTGGGGTCGTAGCCTGAAAAGGTTGAGAACCACTGGTGTAGTTAAAGGAAAACCAAACAACGCTTTTTTTAAATGTGTTATTATTATTATTTTTTAAGCCACAGTGTTGCCTTACAGAAAGACACATCCCTCTGGCTGTATTTTGGTTTTGTTCCACTGTTTACAGTATGTCGACATTCCACTGTTTATGTTGACATTCATCCGTTGCAGGGACTTATTTGTCTGTGAGGGGAGGGGGGGGGGAGCTCGGACGGAACCCTTAATTGCTCCCTTTGAACTTCTCCACTGAGTTGATTGATTGGGCCATAAAAGCGTCAACCCCGTTCTGTGCTTGTTAGTACTCCAGTGTACTCTAATCAATTAAAACATCAAGGACAGCTACCTGTTTGATGCCTGTCAGAGCGGGGGGAGGGGTGTCTGTACACACACATATTTACCTAGTTCCCCTTTAACATCATGGTGGATTCACACGCCACTTTGTGTCTTAAACGGGCCTCAGTATTTTTACCCTGTATTACACTGTTCAGTGGCCAGATGCTGACACGCCAAAAAAGGAAGGATTCATTATACAAACCTGATTAACAACCTTTTGAAGCACGTTGTAACAGTGTCTCTAACATTTCAGAATGAGATAGTATGCAATCATCTTCGCTAACTGTTCTTTTGTTGTTGTTGATGATGAGTGTATACTTACAAATAATTATCGTATTAATTAATTTCAGTGTACACGTGTAGAATCAGTATTTGGTTATTCACTGTTTTCTTTTTTTTTAAGATTAGTTTTTGGAGTTTTATGCCTTTATTGATAGGACAGTAGACTGACAGGAAATGGGAGGAGAGATTGGGAGTGACACGCGGTAAAGGTGTTCCACATCAGGAATCGAACCGGCAACTCCACCAAGCATCCATGCCTATATGGCAATGCCTAAGTGGTATGCGACTGGACCAGTAGGCCAGCAGGCACCCCTCCATGCAAGGTTTTAAATTTGTTTTGGGTAACAATCATAGTCCCTCCCACCTGTTCCCTCTAAAACCGGGAACATATCTGTCATTTTAGATTCTTTTTAACCAAATGTTATACTTTTATACCTTTTCAAATTAATAGATATACAAGTTCATAGCATATGTCACGTGCTTGTCAGATCTGCTCATTTTGAAAACGTTTGAAAATGTGTGCAAATCTTCCACACATCTGTGTGTGTGTGTGTGTGTGTGTGTGTGTGTGTGTGCGCGCGCGCGCGTGCGTGTGTGTGTGTGCATGTGAGCTGCAAAAGGTTCAGACATCAGGATTGTTTCTTCCTTATGTCTAATTCATACTCTGTCATTCAGCGGTTTCACTCACCGAAAATAGCACATACAAGTAGAGTTGGGACCCTTTAGGATTCTAACGATTCCGGTTCATGCAGAGTGTTGCATTGTGGGACTGATCAGCTGTGTTCTGTATGGCTTGCATACGATGTTAACAATGTTTTTGTTTTAATGTTCTTGCTCTTTTTTATTATCAAATTAATAAAGTTGCTGAAACCCCTGGGAGACGGTGTTTACTGTGCGAATTGCTGGCTTATTGGGTTAATCTTTTAGCATTTGTTTGTATGAATCTGTGCCACAATGCCTTTTTTGGACCAAACTGTTAATAAAGTATTCAATCGATCCATCCTTCAATCAATCAATCCGAATTTATAGTGTATTATAGACGTGTGCGTGTGTGTGTGTGTATGTATTATATCTACATTTATTTATAAGTTATATGTGGGTTAGGGTCTTATACTTATGGTGCCTCACTATGCCTCTCAGCCATTGCAAAATCTATGGTAAACGGCCAAGCTAATGGTCCCTGCTTTAAAAAACAGCTTAATGGTGTTTTCTGGTAATAGCTGGTTTTATGCTGGGTCAGTTGGTTTACCAGGCTTGACAAACTGGTCAGGCTGGCAGCAGGCAACGTACTGAATACTGTATGTGAATAATTATGTATTCAACACTGTAACGATTAAGCACCCGAGAGAATTTTTTTAACGACCCACTCCTATTCACTTAAGTAATAACTGGTCATTAATAAAAAGTTGTCTTACTTTGCTTCAGTCATCAAATCGATGTATGTACACATACATTTGGTATACATACACGAATGTACGGTGTTGATCGCCACCTGGTGGGCAGAGGACAGAGGTTTGTATGTATTTTGTTCTCTGCCCACCAGGTGGCGACCGTCGCATTCCAATCCTCATGCAAATTAAGTTGAAAGAGTGTATTTCAGGTGTATTTTCTTCAACTTTCAACTTCATTTGCATGAGGATTGGACGCGACGGTCGCCACCTGGTGGGCAGGTGGGCAGAGGACAGAATACATACATACCTCTGTCCTCTGCCCACCAGGTGGCGACCAACGCCGTACATTCGTATACCAAATGTATGTGTACATATCGATTTGACGACTGAACCTGGCCGCACTAAAAAAACAGCCGTTACCATGCCAACGGATGGAAGCCGTAGGCGTAACACCTGGAAAAAAGTGAGTCCCAAAATCAAATGCCCAAGCAACCAGCACACTCCTTCACAACATTTTATGAATATCATGTCATTTATTTATCCATGGTCCCAATTTACCAGGATTTGTTACGCTTTCGGTTCTTATTTATTTAAGGAAAGATCCCCCATTAAAGAATACTGTGGTGTTTGAATTACCAACCTCTGGATCTTATGCGCAGCATCTCAAAGTATTGAGCTATCTGCTAGTTGCTGTGACATAGTTTGCCCCACTTTAAAGGGACGCTTGACTCTGCTTAAAAATACAAACTGTATATAAACCTTAAAAAGCTTTCTGTCTCAGACAGACAGACACACAATTCAATTCAATTCTGCATGTAACATCCAGAGGTTGAAAGTTTGAGTCCCATTCTAGACTTTACTGAAGCTTTCCTTTGCAGGCTGACTACCAGAAGAACGACTTTAAAGGAGCACAGAAAGCTGAGTTAATCATGTTGTTAAATTGGGAGTGGGTCAATGAATCAATCAATCAATCAATCAATCAATCACATGATACATAGAATATGTTTAGCAGAAAGAAAGCTATCATTTGGCAGCCTGCTGATAGCTTGTCATGTTGAGATGCTTTGTTTAAGAACCAGGGGCCAAGGGTTTGAATCCCATACTAACCCTTACTGCAAAGTTATCCATTACAAGTCGAATATGATGATCATCTGTGGGTCAAGAAAGAACCTGTATACAACAGAGGAGGGGCCCACACATATTATTTTTAATTAACGTATGCATTTAATAGTAAATTGTAGACCGAATTAGCTAAACTTTAAAGTCCTTGGTTCAAACCCAGCATAGATATCTGCCATCTTTTACATTACTCGTGCACCTTTATGTAATCTTTTAGTGAAAAACATGCAAGAGCTGCAAAGTGTTAACCCTGATGGAGTAGTGATTATGAAATGGGCCTTTCTGCCGGGAGGTTGTTGGTTCAATCCCAGCAAGGATATTTAGTTTAGTTTTACTTGCCTCTTTACCCTTGTCTAATCTAGAACATGAAGAGAGCAAACCAGTATGGCTGAGTGTGAGGCCTGAGTTTAAGTCCCGGTTGATCTGTGGTTCAATGCTGGGGTGTTTAACTTTACCAACTAAAAGAGCTATCACACTAAAGAACACTTCAACATTACTAAGAGATGCATGGGCGTTGATTTAACCTTGAAAGAAATGTTAAAGTAACACAGCAATGTAGGAGAAGTGAGATCTGAACATGGAACCTCCACACCATGAGTCAAATCTTTAGACCACCACACCATCACTCACTACAGATGTGAGCTGGAGTTTGATGCTGAAGAAAACAGGGCGATGGCGGCGGGACGTTCGAAAGACCGGGAGCAGTGGAGAATTGAGTGCGATGAGCAGCATGAGAGGGAAATGAAGTTGTGGGAACTAAAATGGGAGGCTGACAAAAACCGTAAACGTGAGGCGTGGGAGATTGAGTGCGACCAACTTGACGAAGCCAAAAGGCTTGCAGAAGAAGGTGGAATGAGAGCGGTGGAGGAGAGTACAGGTGGTTCTGTAAACATGTCGGGACCGGATTCGGACCAAAGCGCAGATGAGGAGGACAAGGAGCGTAGCCGAGCAGAGAAGAGAAAGAGGAGAGATTCAAGAATATCTGATGCCAAAGAGAAGTACACGTGGGGATGGTCGCTGTTGTGCAGAGAGACAGAGTTTTCAGTGACCCACGTCAGGTGGGGAAGTTCGTGGAAGGAGAAATTGGGAAGGTAGATTTAGTGAGGATCACCAGGACTGGGATGGTCATCATCCAGTGTAAGGACGAGGAACAGGAGAGGAAAGCGATTCAGATTAGCTCATTTGGAGAGTGCCCAGTCAGCTGTTTTCGGCTTGAGGGGAGAGAAAAGAAAAGAGGAGTAATAAGTGGAGTGCCTCTGTCAGTAAGGGAAGAACGACTGCTCGAAGTTTGTGGTGTAAGCGAAGTGAGAAGGCTAACACGCTTTAGAAACGGGGAGCGGGAGAAAACAAAATCAGTACGACTGACATTTGAAGGAAAACTACTACCAGAAAGGATTTATTATGTATGCGTGTGTGCCAGCGGCTACGTCATTGTAGTCCTTAGCGGCCATTTCTTGTGACAAAACACAGGTGTTTCAATTGTTTGATTGCATAGAACAATGCTATAGTCTAATCAGAACACCTGTGTAAGGCTGTGTTGTCACAAGAAATGGCCGCTCTTAGAACTACATTTGGCACACCCTATAGGGTCAGACCCTTTGTGAGAGCACCACTGAGGTGTTATAGGCAGGGGCGAAACTAGCGCGATGCAGCCAACGCATGCACATTGGGGCCCATGGCGTTCAGGGGCACACGCAGGTCGGAGGAGAAAAAATAAATAATCTAATAACAATGTATACAGACGGAGCCGCTGTTCTGTCCAGTGTGACACTGTGTCCAGTGTGACACTGTCTGCTGCTTCTATTTCCTGTAGTAGGCAGCTACCATTTCAAAATAAAACATGTGTTGAATGATCACATTACAAATATCCAATACAATGACTCTTGTTTTGAAATGCCCGCTGGTATGACAGGAAGCAGCTTCCTGGAATCTCTATAGGGATCCTTAGTGCTGCTGACTGAACACAGGCTGAAGAGACGTTCTGACTTATGAGTAAAAACAACACATCGGGTATTATGGAATATAAAGTTTCAACAAGACTTTGAAGCAACAGTTAATATTTGCCATGGAATATGGAACAAAACGTGCCCAACTGCTCTTGGGCACGTTTTGCTGGTTTTGCAGTGATGCATCACTGTCAGTTAAACTGTGCTGTCATTAATGTAGGCCTAGTTTTCTTAATGGATGATATTTATAATGCTGTTTTGGAAAAACGGTGTGGTGATGTTTGTAGTGTAGAAAAGACTAAAGGAGTTGTGATGTTGGAGTGTCTCAATTTCAAAGCTGGGGAAGTAGTCCAGTAAAAATAAAGCTGAGGTTGGAAAAAATTGTGTTATTTAGTTTTTCAACTGATTCTGACAGGAAATTAGGTCTACTAGCCAGGATAAAAAATCTACCATAATCTGCTCACTGCAAATACCCACAGTGGCCAAATCAAGTTGGGCTCCCATCGACTTTCTATACAGGAGGAAAATACCCAGAAAAAAATCTTCTTTAAGTAGGATGTGAGGGGTCTAACTAGGGGTTTGTCATGATGCTGAATCCATTGCAAGCATTTGTTTTGCACAAAAAACATTAATTGGCCCCAGAAAACGCCCACAAAACTGATGAAAAGTGATGACTCATCACTTTTCATCACTAAACCATCATTTTCTGTTGTTGTTGTTGATGTTGTTGTTGAGGGGCACTTGGTGAAAATCTCGCATTGGGGGGGGGGGGGGGGGGGGGGGCACACCGGGGGCTAGTTTCGCCACTGGTTATAGGTGCCAAGAATATGGACATGTCGCAGCCGTATGTGGGGGAAACAGAAGGTGTGGGAGGTGTGGGAAGGACAGCTGCTGTGAGGAGAAGTGCAAAGAAGAACGAGCAAGATGTGTGCATTGTAGTGGTGAACATTATGTGGGTGCAGCAGAATGCCCAAGGAAAGTGCAGGAGACAAAGGTGAGCAGAGTAAGAGAAGAAGCGAGGGGACAAGTGTCATATGCTGAAGCAGTGAGGAGATTGGAAGAGAGTGCTAGAGTAACAGCACAAGCAGAAGTGGAGAGAACAGAAAGAAAGGGAGACAAAATGAACCTGAACATCACCATGGATAAGAAGAAATTCTTAGCATTCATTGCAATGGTCATCAACTGCGCAGCGGACATTAAAGCAAAATCGGAGAGAATTAAAATGGTGCTGGATGCAGCTAAGAGGTTCCAATAATGTGGAGGATGTGACGGGGGAAGATTTAGACAATACACTGAGGGAAGGCTTCGCGCCTACTCAGACGAGGGATTCTGAATGAGACTGAGATACTGTGGGGAACGGGGGAACACGGTGGAGTGTAATGGACATTATGTTAAAGTTTAAAATGAGATGTAGATAAAAAAAAAAGTGATATACTCCCGAACTGTGGGGGGCAGTAATACGCAATAGCGTCAACACTGCCGGAAATACCATTAGAAGAAGAAGAAGAAGATCTGGTGTTTTTATCTGGTGTAAACCAGATCTTTAAAGAGATGATTTTCTGGCGAGACTTTCAGGAGACTTTCAGGCGACCTATTTTCCGATTGGCTGTCCATGTCACATGGTAACCGAGCTAGTTTCATGATTGGGAGCAACATTCCTTCACACTTCACAGGCCAGGCCCTGTGGTCACACATTTCTGGACACCAATGTCTGTGTAACATACATGCATTCATACAACTGCGAGTCTGCAGCTGCGTGCTTGATTTGGCTGTACACGCTGACTTGTTCATCAGGAAACATGCTCCCTCGTCGATTGGATTTTACAAAACAGACCCGCGTCGTCACATTGAATCCTGTTTAAGAAGAGCTTAAAACACAACTTTCTAATGTTACATTGATGACGTGAGGAACGCTAAAGTCGTCTTGGTTACATAGTAGGCTATGCGAAAATAACAAAGCTCAGAGTCGCAAATTCAATGATCGCTGCATCAGCACACACAAAACACGGGCGTGAGAGAAGTAAATGAATGAAATGGACATCACGTTTAGCCGATTCAACGATTCCAAAAGTCATACGATTGGAAGTTATTGCTACATGCGGCTACATGCGTCTCATGCTGGTTTTGTTAGGCAACAGCCAGGGTCCAGGGAGTGCACAGAATTTTAGAGAGGCATGGGCTGACATTTCTAAAAGGGCCTTTTCATACGGATAAAAGTTAAGGGCTCAAGCCCCTTTTGCTGTATGTGCGCACGTGCCTGGCGACCAGCGCATCACATTACAGACTTATAATTTCAATCCGTTTCTTTGCAAAAACACATTTCTTTTAGAAAACATTTGTATTCTTGTTTCTCCCAGTGTTATGGTTTTTAATGTGTAAATATAGCACTTTATTATGGGGAAAAACGTGTGTAGGCCTATTTTCCTTTTTCAAATAGCTAAAATAGCGCATTTTTGAACACATTTCCTTAACGGTTAATTAACTGATAAGGCCTGACGGTTATCGGTTAAGAAAAAATCGCCATTTGGCCATCCCTAGACATATAGCCTACAGTAAGTTAGAATATTATGAAATATACATGAGAAAGAACACCAACACTAACTTCAACACACCAATACACCAGATTTTAAATTGACTGTGTGTCGATTCTTGTTGAGAAATGTTTTGGTAATTTAGCCTTGGAAAGGTCCAAGTAATACAGCAACATAGGAGGACTGATTTGTCGAGACAATTTTAGCCATAAAAAGGTCAATGTACTCCAGAGATAGACTGTAGATAGAGTGGGATTTGAACATTGATTGATTGATTGAAGAATTTATTAGAAGTTTGCAATAGAAAAAAGTACAGTTTCATGACAGTACAAATCATTGGTACAAGGTCAACTAAAAGGAGATCCTAGAAAGCCGAGGCTTATTTCCACAGGAACCACACTTTAAGTATCTCATATAACATTGAAGGACAGACGATCATAGAACATAGTACTTTATCTAGGATAATATCAGTTTCAAAAGCATAACATCAAATACAAAGGCAGAAAAAAAAGAAAAGGGGGGGGGGGAGCATGGGGGCTTAGTCTATTTACAAGTCACGGGTAGCAGCTGTCTGAAGGTGACTTTTCATACCAATTTTGAAGGAGGCTAGGGATTTGCTCTCCTTTAGGGCTTGTGGAAGGGCATTCCACATGTTGATGGAACCTCTTAACCGAGAGTCTAAGCGTTAGACCATTAGGCCATCTCTCACTGTTAAAATTTTTGGTGCTTTTGAGTACTTATTTTGTATTTTAACCTTGAAAAGATCCAAGTAATAGAGCAGCAATTAGTAGGGTAACTGGGATTTGAACATAGAACCTCTGCACCTTCAGTCTGATCTATAGACCACTATACCATCTCCAACCTGCTTTTGAGAAATGATTTTGTATTTTACCCATGAAATTGTCAAAGTAAAATAGGAATGTAGGGAGACTGAGATTTGTACATGGAACATCAGCAATGAGAGTCGGATCTTTAGACCACTACTCCATCTCTCACTAACTTTTGAGTGCTCTTGAGTAATTCTTGTGTATTTGAACCTTGAAAAGGTCCAAGTAAAAAAAGAACCTGTGGGAGGATTGGGATTTGAACATGGCACCTCTGAACTCGAGACCAATCATCAGTCCACTAGACCATTGTAGCAATGTGGGAGGATGGTGTAGTGGTTTAAAGACCCTACCCCCAGTGCAGAGGTTGCATGTTCAAACCTCAGTCCTCCTATACTTCATTACTTGTGAACTTTGATCTTTTCAAGGCTAAAATACAAGCGCAAACTCAAAAGAACGAGGAGATACCTGCTGAGGGCCCAAAGGTACCTTGTAGTGTTGCGCGGGTGAGGTTTTTTTCATTACCCGCACGACCCACAGCCCGCACGATAACCCACCCGCGCCCGCGCCGCAGAACAATATACAAATCAACGAATCCGCCCGCCCCGCAACCCGCATTTAAAAAAAAGATGGTATATCATCTCCACAATAGCTCATCTTTATATAAGGCTCTTCTAAGTACCCAAAGTCGCTTTACAGAAAGGTTTACAGTAGCACAATATTGTCATGGGCTAAATAAACAAACATGTTGTTCAAATTGGGGTTTAGCCTAAAAGACATTCATTCAAAGACGTTCATTCTCTCTAATCGCCGGGCATCGTCGGGGTAAGAATGGCGGTTTTATGTCAATCATATTTATACAGCGCCTCGCACTTTAAACAGACAGCAAAAGACGGACAATATTAAATCCTCCTGTTGGTTAGGTATTGATTAATCACCAGATTGGAGAGATGGGAGCGACTCGAGGTAAGCGTGGTTGGTTGGTTTATTCAGTCAAAAAATCCGCCTCACTTGTGAAAGTTGTGTTTCAAATCGTATCCGTTGACTGGCCTGGTTATATAACTTAACCGACACAAAGTATTTAGCTATAAACGGACTTGTGTGGATGACAGAGAGTCAGAGCTCAGAGACATTTAAGTGAAATCCTGATCAGCGACACACGCTGAATAGACCGTTTGTCAGCCTTCTGATTGGTCCCTGAGACTCCCTGACTGGCCAACCAGAAAAAAACATTCACTTTTTGCTATCGGGGGTGGAGTTTGTGCAGTGGAGAATGTTGCTTCAGCCTTTCAAAAACTGTCCGCAGTGCGCGACACGGAGATCGGCCGGTACGGTGATAGCGACGGCAAGCGTCAAGCGATCTCGCTCATCATAACGAATAAGCTTCAACAAACTAGTTCACATGTACCTTATCAATGGTCTAAGAGTCACGATTGGGTACATATAATTTAAATGGGCAGAATTACGAAAAGCCAGCCTATTATGTGAGGAGAAACATTCTCTCTGTCCTCTTCCTAGTACCCAAGATGCAATGCGCTTCAAAACTACTGTTTTGCTATGTAATTACTGTACCTTTTTCTTCCCTTTTTATTAATATCACGTAGATGTGTTTTTTGTGGTACTTTATATAGCTGTAATGAGGCTATGAAGGGAAAAAAAATCGCATCCACTACCACTATAAAAGAATCTGCAAAGAGGATTCTGTCCCACTGGGATTAAACAAATTAAAACATATATTTTCGGGTAAATCCCCTGTTTTGCAATGTAACTACTGTACCTTTGTCTTCCCTTTTTATTAATATCACCTAGGTGTTTTTCCTTTGGTACTTTATATAGCTGTAATGAGGCTATGAAGGGGAAAAAAATCCCATCCACTTCCACTATAAAAACAATCTGCCCAGGGTTAATGTCCCATCATAGTAACAGGGCAGAATGGGGCGGGATTTGCAAAAGGGTTTATTGTTTGTGCATCTTCTCTGCTGTGCTCACGTTGTGTCAAATGTTGGCAAGATGTGGTTCGCGGCCCCAACAGGAGCGGAATTGGGACGGAACCTCGCTCCGCGCATTTTAAAACTCGCTCGCTCGTGCTCGTATTCAAACGTTGTATTATTATTCTTATAGGCCTACTCTTATTAAGAATAAAAGGCAAATAAGAACAGGTGATTATTCTTATTTATTTTTGCACGCGAGAGTGGTGATAACCCACCCGCCCGCCGCCCGCCTGAAAAGGTCTGAAACCTTGACCCACCCACCCGCTGGCGGGCGGGTTGGCGGGCGGGCGGGTGGGGGCACCGGGTCTGCCCGCGCACCACTAGTACCTTGGCTCAATGGTATGGTCGCTTGGACGGTTGTCCCTGTTACAGGCAGGTTTCAGACAGGTTCAAGTCCCATGCCCAAGGTACACGGAGGACCATCGTGGAGGGGTGTCCCTCCCCCTGTTCCCTGAGAGCTAAAGCTGAGGGGTTATATCTGAAAGAACTCTGTCCAACTGATATTTTACAGAAAATACTTTTGACCTACATGCCTTGAGAGACCTGGAAGAAAGAAGTTGAGAAAATCGAGACAATTTTAGCCATAAAAAGGTCAATGTACTCCAGAGATGGACTGTAGGGATTTGAACATTGAACCTCTTAACCGAGAGTTAGTGTTAGACCATTAGGCCATCTCTCACTGTTAACATGTTTTGGTGCTTTTGAGTATTTAATTTGTATTTTAACCTTGAAGAGATCCAAGTAGTAGAGCAGCAACTAGTAGGGTGAATGGGATTTGAACACAGAACCTCTGCACCCTAAGTCTGATCTTTAAACCACTACACCATACTCCCATGTTGCTACAATGGTCTAGTGGACTGATCATTGGTCTCTCAATTCAGAGGTGCCATGTTCAAATCCCAATCCTCCCACAGGTTCTTTTTTTACTTGGACCTTTTCAAGGTTCAAATACACAAGAATTACTCAAGAGCACTCAAAAGTTAGTGAGAGATGGAGTAGTGGTCTAAAGATCAGACTCTCATTGCTGATGTTCCATGTACAAATCTCAGTCTCCCTACATTGCTATTTTACTTTGACAATTTCATGGGTAAAATACAAAATCATTACTCAAAAGCACCTGATGTTTTTTAGGTTGGAGATGGTGTAGTGGTCTAAAGATCAGACTTAAGGTGCAGAGGTTCTGTGTTCAAATCCCAGTTACCCTATCCTACTAATCGTTGCTCTATTACTTGGATCTTTTCAAGGTTAAAATACAAAATAAGTACTCAAAAGCACCAGTACATGTTATCAGTGAGAGATGGCCTAATGGTCTAACACTTAGACTCTCGGTTAAGAGGTTCCATGTTCAAATCTCACTCTACCTGCAGTCCATCTCTGGAGTACATTGACCTTTTTATGGCTAAAATTGTCTCGATTTTCTCAACTTCTTTCTTCCAGGTCTCTCAAGGCATGTAGGTCAAAAGCATTTTCTGTAAAATATCAGTTGGACAGAGTTCTTTCAGATATAACCCCTCAGCTTCAGCTCTCAGGAAACAGGGGGAGGGACACTCCTCCACGATGGTCCTCCGTGTACCTTGGGCATGGGACTTGAACCTGTCTGAAAACTGCCTGTAACAGGGACAACCGTCCAAGCGACCATACCATTGAGCCAAGGCACCTTTGGGCCCTCAGCAGGTATCTCCTCGTTCTTTTGAGTTTGCACTTGTATTTTAGCCTTGAAAAGATCAAAGTTCACAAGTAATGAAGAGTAGGAGGACTGGAATTTGAACATGCGACCTCTGCACTGACAGTTGGATCTTTAAACCACTACACCATCCTCCCACATTGCTACCATCTACTGTCTTTTTCAACACTAAAATACAAAAGAACTAATCAAAAGCACCTGAAAATATCTGTAGTGCATATGGTTTAGCAGACTGGTGATTGGACTCTCATTTCAGCGGATCTATGTTCTAATTTGAGTCCCACTAGGAAGGAAGTGAATACCTCCGGTGGGAGATGGTCTACTGAACTCTACTGGTCTGAAGATCAGCCTCTCGGTGCTGAGGTTCCAGGTTCAAATCAGTCCTCCTATGTTGCTGTATTACTTGGACCTTTCCAAGGCTAAATTACCAAAACATTTCTCAAAAACACCAGATCCAGATCACATCTGTAGTGAGTGATGGTGTAGTGGTCTAAAGATTTGACTCATGGTGTGGAGGTTCCATGTTCAGATCTCACTTCTCCTACATTGCTGTGTTACTTTAACATTTCTTTCAAGGTTAAATCAACGCCCATGCATCTCTTAGTAATGTTGAAGTGTTCTTTAGTGTGATAGCTCTTTTAGTTGGTAAAGTTAAACACCCCAGCATTGAACCACAGATCAACCGGGACTTAAACTCAGGCCTCAGACTCAGCCATACTGGTTTGCTCTCTTGCATGTTCTAGATTAGACAAGGGTAAAGAGGCAAGTAAAACTAAACTAAAGGTCCTTGCTGGGATTGAACCAACAACCTCCAAGCAGCAAGGCCCATTTCATAACCAGTACTCTGTGAGAGCTCTTGCATGTTTTTTACTAAAAGATTACATAAAGGTGCACGAGTAATGTAAAATATGGCAGATATCTGTGCTGGGTTTGAACCAAGGACTTTAAAGTTTAGCTAATTCGGTCTACAATGTACTACTAAATGCATACGTTAATTAAAAATAATATGTGTGGGCCCCTCCTCTGTTGTCTACAGGTTCTTTCTCTCTATATATATATATATATATATATATATATATATATATATATATATATATATATATATATATATATTATTAATATTATTATTATTATTATTATTTTTAAATAATCATTAGCTTCAAAAGCAAGTATTTTTTAATGGGAAATCAACAACATTTTGGTCTTTTAGACAGTCGTCTTTAAATCATAAAGATAGTCTGATGAAGGTCTAAAAGACAGAAATGTTGTTGATTTCCCATTAAGAATACTTGCATTTGAAGACCGCTATATGTGCGAGAAGTGACTTTGAGATCTGTTTCATTGTGCAATTTATCATGGCATACCGTTAATCATATTCAGATATAGGTCTATAGCCCACCAACAATTCATCAAAAGTTCACATCACAAATAAGTGGCAGATATAGTCAGGTTATCCATGAGATCAATATAGTTTAGAATATAGAGCAAAATGTTTTATTTTTTTTTATTTTTTTTTTAACCTCTTTCTTGCTTAGTTGATGCGCACTTCAAAGTCTGTGCTACCTTCAAGAGCTTACTATCACCACGCCCACACATGCTGTGTATATCCCACCCTGGCCTGATCACACCTTTAGTGGCAGAGCGCTTGAGAGACAGACACTACCAGACTTCTTTCAAAAAATGGGCAGCTATTTTAAAAGCCAGAAGTGACTGCAAACTAAAAAAAAGGTGTTTGTGTGTGTGTGTGTGTTTAAGCCCAAACAAAAGTGAATATTGCCCTGCTTTTAATGCTCACGTTTGTGTCAGTCTGTCACTCTGGTGGTCATACACCCGTTATTTTCATGTCAAGAACCCCCATATTTATATGTATTTGGCCGCTGGCCCCATGTGTGCCAGAATAACACAGTCAACAGTCAATAACACAGTCAACTTGAGAATTACAATATAATGGCTTTATTTTGTTTGTCCAGATGCTTCTCACCAAAAAACAAAGTGTGACCAATAATAAATACCCACTGTTTATCACCTTGTATTTCTTATGTTATGTATGCAATCAAGATAAACGGTCAAGGGGACATACATGCTGCATTTTATGTAGGAACACAGTAAACACAAGATGGAAATAGAGTTCAAAATGTGGCGAGAACTGATAAGAAAATAAGAAACAACGTAAGAACCCCATGACTAGAGCCTCCGCCGGCTTGCAATCAGATGCCTGACCTCATGACCAGAGCTCTCATCCCAGAGAGCATGTCATATCATACTGTCAGTGTACGATGGAAACAAAACAAGACTACCTACATCACCCAAGACCCATCCAATTCAAAGGATGTATATGTATGCAAACTGTATCCTTGTAAAACTATCTTTTGTCTCCAGTATCTTGCCATGTTAAGGTGATGTATGACGTCAACAAATGCCCCCAAATTAACACACAGCTAATGTATGAGTACCTAAAATACCACAATTGTTTATCATAAACACATGATTATTACCCAAAGTGAAACAATAAAATACACAAAATTAAATCCAATCTTGAATTCCTAAAAAGAACAAAGTCAATATAAATAACATCTTACTTTCTATGCTCAAATCAAAAGTTGATACAATCATTTGCAACGGTGTTACATTCTTAGACCCGTCCCCAAGTTTCTTATTAAGTCAAGAACCATCAAACCACGGATTAGCTTCAACTACTGAAGACAACTTCATCACAAATCATATAGTTACAGTAAAAGACAAACAGACAAAACAAATACCCAACTATGTCAAATAAAACCAGGCAGGGAAATCTTAACAATGTACAATCATGATGATCACCTACTGTCTTTTCTACTGTCTCTCCTACACTGCCTCCTTCTCAGCTTGTCTGTCTCTCCTACACTGTCTCATTCTGGACTGTCTCCCTCTCAGCATTACTACCGTCTGTCTCTCCTACACTGTCTCCTCTCGGTGTTTAGGTTTGTTCACTGGAATATCCAGTGAAGTCAATAAAGGCTCTATCTACAGTATATGATACATAAATATTTCAATTCCAAATCAATTGGATTGAATACACTTGTAAAAACAAACAAAACATCTGTTGTCCGTGTATCGCCTTTGCCTTAATACTACTCTACTAGTAAGTAGCTTCATAATTGTGCTGACAGAAGTAGTACCTATGTCTTTCCTCCCAAAAGTCACTCACTCATGCAAAGTTGTTGTCTTGTCACTTAATTCTGATTCTTCATTACACGCACACGCACACGCACACACACGTGCGCATACACACACGCACACACGCACGCACAGCAGTATTAAGGGCTTCTTAGATGGGACACCACAGCTGCCTGTCCAACAAAAGGTGAGCAGGTGGGTTTTCCTGTACCGATCATTTGCGTGGCAAAGTGTGGGTGTACAAGATCGATATCGATTCGATAGATTATTAAGTCATTAGACTGTTGTGTTGTGGCCAGGCAGTATGAATGTTTGCCACAGAGGTTGTTGCTGTTGTTTTTGTCTTAACTTGAGGCTCAGAGAAGTAAAATAATCATGCATCGTGGGTGGCTCACCAGTAGAGGGAGTATGTGATCAATCTGTCTTTGTAACAGGCTGTGTGCCACGGACCTTTAAAGAGGCTGCTATTGAACCTCTTCTTATCCACTTTAACCCCAGCCTCAATATTCTGGTTGGGAACAGTAGCCGAAAATTGCCGATCTACAGGGTGCGTAGCGTTGTTCACCACGTGTCATTACTAATGGGACGTCGGACTATTGAAATAACCCGGATCTACAAGCTCACACTGCGTTGTGAGCGGCGTGAGTCACACAAGTGGTCATTCTTAACCACTTTAACCCCAACCTCAATATTCTGAGGGGAACATTAGCCAAAAATAGCAGATCTACAAGGTGGTCATTCTTTTTCTTTTTTCAATTTTTTAATCCCACGATTTTGCAACCCATTTTTCACGCAGTGCCAATTGTCTAGTGTAATCCTGGGTGCTACACTCCCTCTGCCAACCTGGGGAGAGGAACGGACTGACCTCATGCTTCCTTCTATGCATGAGTAGTCCAAGTTGCTTCTTTTCACCTGACAGGGGAGAGATTCCCCGGCTGGACGTAGCGCGTGGAAGGAACACGTTATTCCAACCAGTTCCTTTCCCCTCCATCAGGTGCCCCGTCTGGCCAGGGGGAGGCAGAATAGAGACCAGGATTACTGCATGTTCTTTTGTGAGAGTACCTACCCTAGGAGACACGGGGAGAACATGCAAACTCCACTGGCCAGGACCCATGTTTGGGTCGCAGACCCCCTTTTTTGTTTCCTACATTTAAAAAGTTATTCAAAAACGTCCAAAAATAAATAAATAAATACAAATTACAACTTTTCATTAATTAAAAACAATTCCAAAAATGTGTTTCATAAATAAAAATGTAATAATTTCCATTAAAAAAAAATCTGCTATTTTCACTAGTTTGGGCCCCGGGCAAATGTCTAATTTCTCTTTTGGGTCTTGAGCTAGAACGTTTGGGAACCATTGGTCTATATAGCCAACTAGACCTACGGTATATCTCCCCTTTCAGTAAGATCCTTGAGAAAGCCAAGCAGTTGTGTGACTTTCCATATAATATCTTTGAGGGTGTCCAGTCAGGATTCAGAGTGCATGCTCATAGCACTGGTGACATTTAGAAAATGTCCTCCTTATTGCATCCGACAAAGGACTTATCTCTGTACTTCAGAGATAAGTAAGTTCAGTTAGATCGTAGTGCTGCATTTGACACCACTGACCATCACATCCTGTTGCAAAGACTAGAACATTTTAATTAACTACATTACGCTGGTTTAAGTCCTACCCATCAGAGCAAACGTGAATAATATATTTCTAAAAGGTTCTGTGCTTGGGGCAAATACTTCTTCTTCACCTTATAGATGCTTCCTTTAGGTAATATTAATAGGAAACAGCCCATCCATTTTCATTGTTATACAGATAATAATGACAGACGACCTGGTTTGGATTCGGTTGGTCGCACCATCCTCTCCCAGTGTAATGACCCTTCAGTCACCACTGGGCCACATGCAGCCATCGTGTCCCATCTGATATTTTCCATAACGTCATTGTCGGATGAAAACCATGCTTTTCAGGAAATGGAGAAAAAAATTAAATAAGAACCTGATTTTCAATGGATCCAATGTGTAATTATTGTTTAGTCATAAGCTCTTGTTAATACTTTTCATTGGTTTAATACTTACTAAACCCACAGAACACCACTTTCATCCTGGTGTCCCTGTTTTGGACACGTCAATATACAATTTAAAACAGTGGAAATTCATTCGTTCGTTCTAGTGTCACGTTCATTGAGCGTGTAGATCGCTTATGAACCGCCTCTTCTTGCTACTTTTGCACGGCACTGTCATACAATGAAGCATAATATAGGGCATTCATTTATGAAGAAAAGAAGAAGAAAAAAAACATGAAATACGGAGGTTTCTGTCCCACAGCAACAATTATGTGTTTGGCACCAATGTCTTCAGCATTAGGAAACAGTTCTAAATACTCTAATACAACTAAATTAAGGAAGGGCTATTTGACTGTCCCCATGAAGGTGTAGCCATTGTTTCTAAATACAAGAGCACGCTTTACAAACAGAAATGGACACTGCAGGACAGGGACGTGCAGAGCATGTTAAGAGAGGCAGGGGCTGACATTTCTAAAAGGGCCTTTTGGTGAAAATATAGAAAATAGCCAACCTCCAGGTCGTCTATTTTTTCGGTACTTGATACCACACTTAACTTAAGCATAAAAAGGCATGGATTTCTACAGAGAGGGCAATTCTTTCAGCATAAGATGCTGCGTTCATTTCTTTTACCATAGTAAAAAAAAGTGCATTCATGGTCTGGAGAAGGCACTTTTTACAGACAGATAAAAGGGCAGGGGCTCAAGCCCCCTGTGATGTCTATGTGTGCCTGCTGCAGGACGTATTCCTTTGCCAGAGGCGTTTTCACTGACACGTTTAGACCTTGCTGATGGCGTTCTGATGCAGGACGTCGTCTTCCTCGTCCACGCTCAGGTCGAGACGAAGGCTGTCCAGGGTCTGCCTCATCATGGCAGACTCCTTACGCCTGCACAGAGGACGGGCAAACGTAGGTTAAGTCAACATGGGAGAATTCTCATCCTGTCACCAAAACGTGGAACGCCCTGACACCATCCCACCCATTATGGACGGGAACACATTTTTGTGCTTTAACCCCTCATGCCGGGAACACATTTTTGTGTATAACAGTACATATGTACACTATGTAGCAACTTCAAATAGCAACTTCAAATATATATACATTTAAAAAAAATGTATATATATTTTTCTGAAAATGTTCTGTGAAAGCCAAAGGTGTAAGCTATCAAATAGTTTTGGAATTTTGTTTCTAGCTGCTACAGAGGCTGAGTAATAGTTTTCCAGAAAAACAGGGGATAATTTTCAAATCAGACTTAGGCCTAAATGGGTTAAAATGTGGATCACCAGCTACCTTTATAAACAGGCCTGAAAAACCATCTATCAGGTGACCACAAGAGGACGTCATTCACTGCCTACATTTTCCTAGTTCTCCTTTGTACATAGGCATAGTATTTTGTATTTGTTGAGGATACTGTGTATTGTTGAGTAATATTGCATGAGTTGATGAATTGAACGTGTAGGACCACATTGGAAACAAGTCCCCAGCACTTTTTTGTGTTATCCTTTTAGCCTCAATGTCTGACTGTACCTTGTGGTGTTTAAAATAAAATATTCAATCACTCAATCAAAGTCCTGCATGTCTGTGACCAAAGAAATTGTGATTTACGATATTATCGTGATAATCAAAATATCCCCAAACATCCATTATCCTGGGGCGGAACATTTGCGACGCATTGTGAGCTTGTAGATCGGAACAGTCGATCTACAAGCACATTTGCAACGCATTATGAGCTTGTAAATCGGAACAGTCGATCTACAAGAACACAACGCCTCGCGGTGCGAGGCGTTGTGTGCTTGTATATCTGCTGTTTTCACTACTGTTGTGCGACAGCCTTGTATGATGAAGCAGGGCTTTACTTTGCAAAGAAACGTACAAATTTGAAACTTGGAGATACAAGCTGGTTTCTTCCCGACAGTGACGATATTTACACCCCCGTATTATGTTGGTGTGCCCATGGATTCTTGGGACATGAAAAGTGTGCCCATGCAGAAAAAAGGTTGAGAAACACTGCACTAGGGATTGGGACACACACAGTTCTCCCTCCCTAGCTCTCCAGCAGCAGATCTTACTTCATCTGGAGGTGCTGGTCCAGCAGTTGTCTCTGTAGTCTCCCAGACGTCTCCCTCTCCTCAGAGAGCTCTCTCTGGGTGTGTCGGTACTGAGCCTCCTTCCTGCTGGTCTCCTCCTCCGCCTCGTTCAGCTGCCGCTTGAGAGCCCGGATCCTCTGGGTCATCTGGGAGGACAGAGACACAAAGCCAGGGGCGTCACAAGGGGGGAAAAGTGGGACTGAGTTAATAGGGCTTCCTTAATTATTTTATACTTTAGCTATTGAAAAATAGCAGATATACAAGCTCACAGCGCGGCACCGAGTGCCGCATTGTGAGCTTGTAGATCTGCTATTTTTGAAAAGTCGTGAAAATGTGTGCAAATCTTTGAATATATGTATTTTCTAAGCAAACATTTGTAACTTAACTCAAATTTTGCTTCTGGGGTGTGGGGGGGGGGGGTCCCTGGAACTAAATATTTTGAGATGGGGGGTCCGTGGCCAAATACGTATCATTTTAGGGGTCCTTCACATGAAAAGGTTTGAGCACCCTTGACATAGAAACATAGGTTTTTCAAAAAACCTTAGAAGGATTTGAAATATTCAAAGACTTGCACACATGTAGAGCTGCTATTTTTCAAAAATAGCAGCTCTACAAGCTTGCAGCGCAGCACTCGGTGCCGCGCTGTGAGCTTGTATATCTGCTATTTTTCAACAGTTAAAGTACCCAGAATTTAGTGTGACACTCCTGCACAAAGCACAGCAATGGGAACAATGAGGAACATCATCCCGGATCAGTCGTTTTGAAGCGCATGAACCAATCCCGAAAAATAGCTGAAGTACATGGTCACAACGCGTTGCATAGCAACGCGCTGTGGGCTTGTAGATCGTCTATTTTCAGCTACGAGATTTGGGGCCCTATCTTGCCCTAGGCATAATAAGCCATAAACCTTTTGCTTTTGTTTACCCTTTTGTAAGACACTTCAAAATACCGGTAGTTCAAAATGTAGATCAGCTATTTTCACTATTTATACGTGGTCACACCATCAATCTGCTTCACATAAACATACTGTACATTCTACGGCAATAAAACCAGAATAATCTGAGAAGAGGGAGAGACATTATTAAATATGCATATGAAAAGAAAAATATTATGCATCAGTGAGACAAATCTACAACTGTCCTCTGTCGCCCTCTAGTGAGAATCTGTTTATATTGACCATGATACTGACAGTATTATGCATGTATGTATTTGTATATGCGTGTGTGCGTGTGTGCGTGTGTGTGTGTGTGTGTGTGTGTGTGTGCGTTACCAGGTCTTTCTGTTCAGTAGATATCCTATGTTCCTCCTCCAGCTGGTCAGTCAGTTCATTAATCTTTCTCTCCAGTTTGCTGATGGTGTTGTTCAGAACAGCCTTGTTCCTGTGTTGATATAAAAGTCCTCTTTAACAACCTTTAAAGACGGCTTGGAACGCTTGATTCTGACTGGTCAATCGCTGAATTCAGCTGAGTGTTATTTCTGGAAGATGACCGCTCCATTAAATAACAGACCTCTGTCTATCAAAGACTCGGAGCACCTGGCTGCGCTCAGTGCCGCTGCATGAATTTTATGCTGTATCCAAAATGACAGCCATGTAAACAAACACACTTAGGTAATTTACAAGTAAACGTTGCTCTCAAGAATGTTTTTGAAAACATTGAAGCGAGGTATAGGCGATGCAGTAACCGAAAATGTATTCTATTTTTGATCAACAATTCCTTGTTTTCTGAGGCGACCCTGTTACTTTCATTATCTGAGCTTGTGTATTTGCAGACATGGAACTACGAGGTGACATTTGCCTTTGACTTGGGTATGTAGGTTTCATCCACCACTCCTCAGTTTATATAGCAGTATGGAGGCTGACACCCACCTCTCCTCAGTGCGGAGGACGTTCTCCAGCTCCTTGACTCTGCTCTCCGTCCTGGAGATCACATCCTCTTGGACCCTGGACGTCTGGAGCTCATCCACCTCCACACGCAACTCACGGACCTGTGGAGGAGAAGAGATAGTATTTATGATGATTATTATTAGTGTGGTTGCCCCACAGGGCAACACACTGTAGTCCTGGGGAAACTTTATTTTTCCAGTGAATCAGATGCCACTGGAAATTGATGGAAATCAGATGCAATTGGAAATTGAAGGAAAAACATTTGAGGAGTGGTGCTAGTTTGAGTATTGCTTGAGCTTCACATGACAGTTAACTTGCTGCAGAATATAGTCACGGCAACCACACTGTGATAAACTTTATTTGCGAATGGATAGGGAATGAATAGGGAATGAATAGGGAATCAATGGGAGTGGTGGTATATTTATAGCATATCTTCGTTGTCGGGTGGAAACCTTGTATGTCCAAAACCATTTGTTTTCTATTTATCATCTAGAAAATGTACTAAACTAGTGAAAACAGCAGATCTACAAGCACACAACGCCTCGCACCGCGAGTGCTTGCAGATCGGCTGTTTTCACTAGTTTTGTGCGACAGTCTTGTATGATGAAGCAGGGCTTTGATTTACCAAAAGACGTACACATTTGAAACCAATACACTAGCTTGTGTATTGGTCGAGCTTCACATTACAGTTAGCTTGCTTAGCTAGCTTGGTCATCATTGGGGTGCCCAGGGGGGCCCCGACCCACAGGTTGAGAATCACTAAGATAGAGCAACGGTTCTCAAGGATCCCCTCAAGGTGCGCACACACACACACACACACACACACACACACACACACACACACACACACACACACACACACACACACACACACACACACACACACACACACACACACACACACACACACACACACACACACACACACACACACACACACACAGTGCCTACCTGTCTCTCCAGTATGGCTTTCTCACAGTCCAGCTGTTCATTAAGATCCTTCTCCTGAATCAGCTTCAGCTGTAACTGTTCAGTCTGAAATAAACAAGTCATAAATAAACAGTCTGTTTGTGTCAGATCCTGTGTCTTGACACAATCTAAATGTCTCCATAGAAGAGCAGGGAGAGTATTAACATACTCTACCATACAGAATGGTCAAATGTTTGCATTTTATTCATTAAAAGTTAATGGAGAGTAAGATCTGTGCCTGGGCCATGAATGGTAAATGGTAAATGGTGCATTTGTATAGCGCCTTTATCCAAGGCGCTTTACATAAATTGTGCATTACATTCACCCATTCATTCATGATGATGTTTTGTTTTTTCGCACTGTTTTTTTTTTTTTTTACTTTGCACTATTAGGTTGGAACTATTGCTGTACTGACTTTGACCTCTAAGGACCTTCCAGGGAGAGTGCTCATGTGCGTCTTGCGGTGACACGCTGCCTAGTTTCTTCTGCTCTGAGCTGTTTCTGTTGTTTTCGCACTGTTTTTCGACATTGCACTATTAGGTTATGTTGGTAGTTTCTGAGTATTTGTCTTGTTTAAAGGAGCTATAGTCAACTTTTTCTTGAAAAACGGATGCTAAAATAAAAATAATGTTTCGAAAATATTTTATAAAAAAATAAGCTTCTTATGTGTTTCTATTCAAAAATGACCATAACAAGCGTAAAATAATGATAAAAGAATCCTTTTGGCCATTGTCAGACCGACACTTTGTTTACATTCTAGTCTATAGACTAGGATGTAAACAAAGTGTCGGCCCTACAATGAAAAAGTTGACTATAGCTCCTTTAACAATGACAGTGAGATACTTGTTGCACTAACTAGCATTGACTGCTTTGGTCTCTTTTTTGTAAGACACTTTATGTATATATACTTATATTTAATTCGCCCCCTCTATTGATGCACCTTCTCTTTATTGGTACTGTACTGCTCTTGTTTTCTACTCTTATCTATCTTTTCCTACTTCTCTGTAACTTTGTAAATAACTGTATACTGCTGTGCTACAACGGGACAACTGAATTTCCCCCTTGGGATAATAAAGGTATCTATCTATCATACACCGATGGCGGAGGAAACCATGCAAGGCACCAACCAACTCACCGGGAGCAACTAGGCACTAGGGGTTCAGAGTCTTGAGAATTATAAATCACCTGGACAAAAAGGTCTGTGATATTGGACATTACAAGTAACTAGAAAAATATTGTTCCTTCGAAACAATTGTGGGCTCGCTTCAAGCCAGAAAACAATGGCTATAAAAGCACAAAATGTCAAGATCGCAGGCAGTGCTCTCTTTGACGTTACTGACGTCAAAGATTGGTCCATTTTGTTCCAAAAATGTGTTGTGCAAAAGTTGACCCGCTGGTGGCGCTATAACAGGCCAATGTGAGAAGGTTGGTATCTGTTCCTTGACCTATTGGGAATGTGCTTGCAAGATTTCACGCACATCCCAGGCTGTGTTCATGATTTGAGGTGTTTTTGGCTTTGGACACTTTATCGCTGCTTGCAGCTATATTTATTATTATTATTTTATAATTTTTTTGTGTGCACTTCATAGGCATGTTAGATAAAGGTCCTTAGATTGCGTGTAGAATGTTTCATGCAAATTGCAAAAAAAATCCTAGAATAAAAACGGGTTTAAGCGTTTTACAAACTGCTCAAAATTATATAGCGCCCCCCTTTGGCCATTTGGGGTAAGATTGGTTTCAGTGATATTTGAACTAACCCTCTACACTATTTTGTCATGAAAATGTGACTTTGTTTGTATGTTTTAGAGGCAGAAGAATAATTTGCATAAAAATGCAATATTGTTTGAATTATTTAAAAAAGCATGTTTCAATGTTAAAGAAATCCGATCTGACAGATCTTTAGATATCGGTCCAAAGTTCACGTAAAAAAAGGTTTGTGCACGTGACGCGAAAATTCCAGAATAAAAGCGGGTTTACGCGTTTTACAAACTGCTCAAAGTGGCGGAAAATCGAAGGGCGGAGCTTACTTAACAACGACACAGATGTCTTCCGCTTGAGTCAAAGCACGCGTGTAACAAGTTGCATGTCTTCAAACGAAACGAGTCATGACTT
Organism: Nannobrachium achirus; assembly: GCF_963921795.1. Classification (NCBI taxonomy): domain Eukaryota; kingdom Metazoa; phylum Chordata; class Actinopteri; order Myctophiformes; family Myctophidae; genus Nannobrachium; species Nannobrachium achirus. The sequence continues at coordinate 23,338,698 of NC_137822.1, forward strand.
ATGCCCGTTTGAAGTTTGAATTTTCAGACGCTTCGTATAGCGCCCCCCTTTGGCCGATTGGAATAAAATTGGTTTCAGTGATACTTTGACTAACCCTCCACATCTTTGCCAAATGCCATGAACGTGTAACTTTGCATGTATGATTTAGAGGCCGAAGAATAATTTGCATAAAACCGCAATATATATTGAATTATAAAAAAATTATATTTCACTTTAAAAGAAATCCAACCAGACAGTTTGACCGTATTGGTCCAAAGTTCATGTGAAAAAAGTTTTGTGCACTTGACGCGAAAATCCCAGGAGGAGATAGATTTTTACTGTTTTTCATATAATTCCGAATTGTGGGAGACCTAAAGGTCAGAGGTCAAAAGTTAGAGGGTAAAAGTTGTTCGGCATGAGGAGACGCATAAGTGTATACAGGTTTCATGGCTGTATGTATAACACAGCATGAGCTATACCTGTTCAAAGATCGCACTTTCGAAGGCTTCCTACAGCGCCACCATTTGGCCGATTGCTATAAAAAATAATAGCACACTTCGCCACTGTAAACTGAACACATTGATGTTTTTATTTTCATTTTCTCACTAAGTATGTAGGAGTAGAAAGGAACCGAAGATCCCGTCTACTGATTGCCTGCCTGATAGATAAATAATGACAATATCTAAAGTGTGCTCGCCTTATAGGCGAGCCCACAATTATAAAAGGTTTTATAATGTGTTGTGTTCCTTTTCTCCTCAGTGGAATCATCAACATCTCAACGTGGGCCAATTCATTGACGTGTTGTAGGATCGGCCTCAGGTCTTAATGGGTTAAGCAGGACAATGTACAGGTGGTCACTGATGAATATGCAGGGCAATATGAAGGACCAATACAAAGTGGAGGTCACCATGTTTGAGGATAAACAATAATGTACCTGTTCAATAGATCTTTTGTGTTTACTGGCCCATCTCTGCTCACTGTCATGAAGCTCCTCCAGGTCACTTTCAAGATCAATCATTTTCTCCTGAAAAGGACATTAAACACAGAGGAATCCATCAATGCATAAATAAATATATGCATATCTTAATTGTCTCCCTATCCAATTTCCCGTAGTCTGTTTCTTGCACACGGTCTCTCTCTCGGCATTCTTACTGTCTCTGCTACGTTGTCTCCCTCTCAGCTTTCCTACTGTCTGTCTCTCCTACACTGTCTCCCTCTCAGCTTTCCTACTGTCTGTCTCTCCTGCACTGTCTCCCTCTCAGCTTTCCTACTGTCTGTCTCTCCTACACTGTCTCCCTCTCGCCTTTCCTACTGTCTGTCTCTCCTACACTGTCTCCCTCTCAGCTTTCCTACTGTCTGTCTCTCCTACACTGTCTCCCTCTCAGCTTTCCTACTGTCTGTCTCTCCTACACTGTCTCCCTCTCGCCTTTCCTACTGTCTGTCTCTCCTACACTGTCTCCCTCTCGCCTTTCCTACTGTCTGTCTCTCCTACACTGTCTCCCTCTCGCCTTTCCTACTGTCTGTCTCTCCTACACTGTCTCCCTCTCAGCTTTCCTACTGTCTGTCTCTCCTACACTGTCTCCCTCTCAGCTTTCCTACTGTCTGTCTCTCCTACACTGTCTCCCTCTCGCCTTTCCTACTGTCTGTCTCTCCTACACTGTCTCCCTCTCGCCTTTCCTACTGTCTGTCTCTCCTACACTGTCTCCCTCTCAGCTTTCCTACAGTCTGTCTCTCCTACACTGTCTCCCTCTCGCCTTTCCTACTGTCTGTCTCTCCTACACTGTCTCCCTCTCAGCTTTCCTACTGCCTGTCTCTCCTACACTGTCTCCCTCTCAGCTTTCATACTGTCTGTCTCTCCTACACTGTCTCCCTCTCAGCTTTCCTACTGTCTGTCTCTCCTACACTGTCTCCCTCTCGCCTTTCCTACTGTCTGTCTCTCCTACACTGTCTCCCTCTCAGCTTTCCTACTGTCTGTCTCTCCTACACTGTCTCCCTCTCAGCTTTTCTTCCGGTCTCTCCTACATTGTCTCACTCTCGACTTTCCTAATGTCTGTGGCTCCTACACTGTCTGCCTCTCAGCTTTGCTACTGCATGTCTCTCCTACGCCATCTCCCTCTCAGCCTTACAGCGTTATGTCTTTCCTAGACGTGTCTGTCTCTAGCTCTCCTACAGTCTGTCGCAACAAAGAGACCATAATACAGTAAAGGGGAGACAAGTTGACAACACTAACAAAAGGTCCATTGTGACTCATCCCTGTCCTCTTGTTGTGAGAATACAAGGTTGTGTTGAAAGGGGACAGATTAACCGTCTTTAGAAATGGCTACATTAACATTATTTATGCATGAGGTTATGGAATTAGTACAACACTGCTTGGCAGGATTAGCATAATTAATACCACATTAACCTTAAATTCTGATGACCACGACCGCTGATTCACTGATTAATTTTAATGTTCATCCCTGTGTGAACGCATGCAGGCCTGTGTCATGTCAGCGACGTGCCTTTTGTCTGAAGCAATGTTTCTGTGGAAATCACTTTGAATTGTTGTTGAAATGTGCTATACAAATAATGTACCGTGCCTTGTAGTAAGACAGTAGTAGTAGTAGTAGTGTAATAGTAGTAGTAGTATCAGTAGTAACTAGAAGCAGTGCTCTTCCGAGCACAGGTCTCCACCAGGCCATGCGTCCTGGTGGTGCTACTGTATAATAGGCCAATGTAAAAAGGGTGGCATATGTTCTTCATCTTAGATCTTTCATGGCAATCGGACGCTGCATGCATGATTTGAAGCATTGTGTTCCAAAAATGTGTTTTGCTAAAGTCTACCTGCTGGTGGCGCTATAACAGGCCAATGTGAAAAAGGTAGCATTTGTTCCTTGACCCAGTGGGAATATGTGTGGCAAATTTCACGGTAATTGCAAGCTGCGTTGAGGATTTGAGGCATTTTGTTCAAAAACTGAGCAATCCTGCAAACTTTGGAAGCTAATATTAGCCAATCAGGATGGAATATGAAATATCAGATGGATCGGAGTTAATCACATGACTATAGAGATACTGTGTACCGATTTGCGTGATTTTTGGATTAAATCTCAAGGAGTAATATCCAAAAATGTGTTTTACATAAGTCGGCCCAAAGGTGGCGCTATAAAAGGCTGATGTGAAAAATGCAGGGCAAAGGTTTATCCTTAGCCTCTAAGGAGTGCGCTTACAAAGTTTGAAACTGATCGGTGGAGTTATAGATAAAACCACAAATCGGCCTGTTATACCACCACATGAGGCTGATTTAAAAAGATTTAAGTGGCATTTCTTCCTCGGCCTAGTAGGAACGTGTGAGCACGATTTCATGATAATTGCACTTTGCGTTTGTGATTTGAGGCATTTTGTTCAAAACGGCTCAATCCTATAAACTTTGGAAGCCAATCTTAGCCAATCAGGTTGGAATATGCAAAATCGGACAAATCCGTGTCGATCACATGACTGTCGAGATACTGCCTACCGATTTGTAGGATTTTTGGCCAAAATCTGTAAGAGTAGTGCACAGAAATGTGTTTTGCGAATATCGGCCACTAGGTGGCGCTAGAAAAGGCCCATTTGAAAAATTTAGGGCAGAGGTTCTAGATTGGCATCCAGGGAATGTTTGTGTTGACTTTGGCAGCGACCGTGCCAACGGCGACTGAGATTAGGTGCTCACAAACTGCGAGGACGCACGGACGGACGGACGCACGCACGGACGGACGGACGGACACACGGACGGACGGAGGGGAAAACATACTCTCCCCCATGCCTTCGGCTGGTGGAGACAATAATAGTAGTAGTAGTCAAGTCGTATCAGTAGTAGTAGTAATGGTAGTAGTGTCAGTAATATCAGTTCAGTCAGGTAACTCACGATATATTGAACAATGTTTATGTTTATTATTAATGAGTATACAAGTGTGTATGTCACATTTAATTTGGCGTTTGGCTCTGCAAAATTTTCTCCCTGCTCAGCAGCAAGCAGCACAGAAGCAGAACATCATTAACCATAATGAGCAGGGAGATATATAGATATATAAACAACCCCCCCCATGGGGAACAGAGTTAGCAGAGCCTACTGGTGGTGCTGGGGAGGCGGTGGGGGCAAGCAAACACAAGCAACAGTCCAGGCAAGAGCAGCAGGTAGAATGACAGACTGGGCGGGCTTAAGTAGTTGGCAAATGATCAGCTGACTGCCATGTTGGCCAATGACGTGTAGGGTCTGGCATAATAGTGAGTATTAGTGTCCTTATACACCTGCAATGCAATGTACCCTCTCGAGTATACCTGCCTGAACTAACTTCGCGGGCTACGTATCATTAATAGTTTTCAGACTGTGGTGGAATATGGGGAGAGGGTCTGCACTCTGCAGTCCTGACTATGGGGGGAAAGTCAGAGGTATTTCCACAGTTCGGGGGCCAGGAGGGACTTTTTTGTAGCATTGGCCAGACAGACACAGACATCTTGTGTTAGCTGAGATGGTGTATTATAGGGGTGGGTTGTATCTTGAAGGGATGGTTCACCCACCATTTTGTAGTTTTTGTTCCATTCCTAAAACAATAATTATAATTGTATAATAATAACCAACAGCAGTTTCCTATGGAGACACAAAGCGTCTCCTTTGTGTCTCCATAGTGAACTCCTATTATCCTTGGGGCGGAACATTTGCCAGAATTACAAGCTCACTTGTAGATCGGCTTTTTTTTGCCAAAGAGATTTGGTAGAGACTAGAGAGTGAAAAAAAGGGCTATCGAGTACGTCATTTCCAGGTCCGTTTTAATGGTACCGGTGCATGACAGAGGATAATTTCACGATAAATGTAAGTGTTTTTTTTGTCACGATAGACCATAATAACAATTATGGTCCCATCCCTCATCTCACCTGTGCCTGTTTAAGCTGTTTGTTCAGGTCATCTTTAGCCTGGTTGACGGTCTGTATCTCCATGTGCAGGTCATCTACGCTCCTCTCCGCTTGTTTCCACTGCAGCTGAATGCGCTCCCTGAGCTGGATCTCCTCCTCCAAGGTCCTCTCCTTGTCACTCAGCTTCTCAGACACCTGACAAGAGACACGTCCACACTAGGGCATTAACGACTTGTGATTTTTGCAAGTCGACTCGACTCAGTAAAAAGTTGAGTTGAATTCAACTTTATCTTTTGATTACGTCATCACATCACACACGATCCCTCAATTATTTTTTTTTGGTGGGGGGGGTCCCCAGATGATTAACTCACCCACCGCTATTTTTAAGACCCTTCTGAGGGTCCACACCGCCAGGATTTTGCCTACCTTTAACGTGGGCGCGCGCGCGAATCCATTGCGCGATGGTTCACCGATTGCATTCACAATACGATCCAGGCAGGGTAAGCAACAAAGCACTACAGCCTTCCATCGCTCAAAGCGAAACCGATGGAGCGCCACGCTGGTGTTGCACAACATTGAACCGGATGACATTTCGGCAGACAGGATACAGGCGTCGTTGTCCCGCCCCCCCCATTTCCGTTCTGGAACATCCAGATCCGTTTTTTGTGAATAGGGCGGGTCCACAGAGCGCTATGGACGGCGAATCGGCGATCATACTTTTTTGTTTTATAGTTATTAAAGCTAATTGATAGCTCGTCATATTCGTCATAAGCAGAGTGGACCCATAACTATAGCTCGTCAAACTCGTCCAATGTAGTGGATGAGTTAACTTAATGTGCAACATTGTTTTCTCACTCAACTGTAAACAAACCAACATAAAGTTTAAGTATATAGATACATTTCTAAAGTGCCAATTTAAGGACTTTTTAATACCTCTAAAATGACAAATTAAACATTGTCTAAATTGTCAAATATATAGAGGCATAAATTGTGTAAATAACCGATCTACATGCTCACAACGCCTCGCATCACGAGGCGTTGTGAGCATGTAGATCTGCTATTTTCACAATAGAACCATGTTATACCAAATGTAATGTAGCACTGTAATATTGGATCATTCCGTCCTTGACAATAAGCAATCCTACTGTTTGAATGCTGTACAGATGCACACATGGAGCAAAAATGATGATAGAAAAAAATACAAAGGATTTTTTTTTCAACTTCGACTTTCTCTGGTGGGAGTCGACTTGTAATGAAGTCGACTCAGTCGACTTGTCGACTTTTTGGTTAATGCCCTAATCCCCGCCGAGGAGTCACCCACCTCTCCCTGCAGTTTGGTGACCACTCCCTGCAGTCTCTGCAGCTCCTGGTCCTTCTCCATCAGGGACTCTTCAAGCTCCTCCACCCTGTTCTGGGCGTCGTCACGGAGCTTCTGCTGCAGACTCAGCTCTGCCCCTGCCTGGGTGGAGGCCTGCAAGGCTTCTCCTAGCTGGAGGAACACACACCAAGAGAGATCTACTCTGAATTCACTGACCTCGTTACAGTGGTCAGGGGAAACCCTTGAGTTGTACCCAAGTTACTCTTTACATATGGCTTCATATCCTTTTTGAATGAGAAGAAAGAGGCTGCACAACTCTTCAGCCACGATGCAAATAATTTTTTTAACCAATGTTTTGACTGTTGCCAGTCTTCATCAGGGTTTAACACATCGGATGCCCACGTGATCTCTGACGTCTAATTTGCTGGTGCCCATGGCAACGCGCGTCAAACGCGTCATTTTACCTACCGGCGAGAGTACTGGCGAGAAAAGTAATCCGAGTAAATGTAATCTGAGTATGTCCTGTTTATTTCGCGAAAATCTTTTCTTTCAGTCAGGACCGTTTTTTATCATTTCTAAGCCACAGTGTTTGTGTTACGGCAGGTAGAAGAGGCTGCCGTTTTGAAATGAAAGTGATTTAAAAGCTAGATTAGGTGCAGCCGTTAGACAGGAAGTCAACGAGACACACAGCACGTCCGGGTGACGTAATTGCGCGCTGCATGTTGGGAAATGGAGTTTGTTTCATCACCGCGGTAGCCAAGTGCAGTAGCTACAGTACAGTATAGTTTACTGTACAACGCGTCAAACGCGTCGTGGGCCTCCAGCGACATCAAAGAAATTTACTTGTAGACACCACGTGGGCACCCGATGTGTTAACAGAATGACAGAAAAAACATCACTTTTTTCATATCCTTTTTGACAAAGCTTGACCATTTTCTCATTTTTTAATTGAGTTATTTGATTTTTTCCCGAAGAAATCTTACACACAAAAAAAAAAAAATGTATGATTTATTAATCAGCCAATTTGACATTTTTTTAAATAGGGCTTAACTGACAAATTCATAATGTATTTTGTATGTTTGTATAAAAGTTGATCAGTGGCTTTTGAAGCACCCGGAAGACTGACGGAAGTACCACAAATAAGGAGTTAGCTATAGCGTTTCAGGTTATGGATCGCCTAAAAGTCTGGGTTTCCGAGGCTATAGAAGCATGGTAGCATTTTAACTCACACACATACATGCACGCACGCATGCACACACACACACACACACACGCGCTCACACGAAAAAATAAATAAAACACACAAAAGCCTCATTCACCTCAGTCTCCAGTCTGAATATGGTGTCACTGAGTTCAATAGTCTTCTTGTCTCTTGACTCTTTGTCCAGCTCCAACACCTCCAGTTGTCTCTCTGCCAACCACAACTTCTCGGCCTGAGACTGAGCATGCTGCGTCTGCGTCTCTAGATTCTCCTACAACACACGCACACGCACACACGCACACGCACACACACACACACACACACACACACACACACAAAACACATTAGAGCAGAGGTCTTCAACGTTTTCAGGCCAAGGACCCCTTAGTTGAGAGAGAGAGAAGCAGGGACCCCCACAACCTGTTCATAGATTCCATATAGTTTCACAGCACAATCATCAGTGTATTTTGGATTCATGTCAAACTTGACCTTTCACTCTGTACTTAGTCTGCTCTTTTTCCCCTCTACACCAAAGCCCTTTGCCAAAAATAGCCGATCTACAAGCTCACAACGCCTCGCAGCGCGAGGCGTTGTGAGCTTGTAGATCTGCTATTGTTGGCTAAAGTTCTCAGAATATGGACGCTAGGGTTCAAGTGGTTAATATAAAAAAGAAGAAAACAAAGCTTCTTCCACACAAAGATTTGGAGGACCCCCTGTAGTAACTCTGAGGACCCCCTGTTGAAGACCCCTTGCATTAGAGGTAGATTTAGCAAATCGACTACTTTTGATGCTTTTGTGTGCCGCTGCAGTATTATCACTAAAAACACAAAAAGTTTACTATACTGAGATAAGAGGTTTCTGCCCGACGGCAACGTTATGTTACAGTATGTCACCTCCATTACCTCAGCATCTTTTATCCTGTTCTTGAGGGTCTGTTGAAGGACATTGAAGGCGTACTCCTGTGTGTTGGCTTCAACCATCATGTCCCTGGCCTCCTTCAACTCAATCTGCAAAAGAGTTTTAGAGGTAGACTCAGCCGTCTGTCCATCCATCCGTCCAACTAACTAACAAACCAATAGTGTTAATTTCCTCGAACTAAGACTCTAACGAACAATGTGTGTCGACCTTTTTCTCACTGATGAAAACTAAATAAAAACTAAGCTATGGTGACTAAAACAAAGACTAAATACATTGATAATTTCGTCAACAAACTAACAGACTAAAATGTTAGGGAGGGAGATCCAGTAGAACTTAAAGACAAATCGTTTTATGTTTGGTTTAGGTAACTAAAACTAGATTAAAACTTAAACATTTCAGATGATATTTCAAAGTAAAACTAATTTACATTTTATTCAAAAGACGGACTAATCAAAATCAAAATCAAAACATAACACAGCTATCCAACTCCCTTCAATCCAAACTCCACCCATCCATCCATCAGGGTTCCCACACATTTTACCAATTTATTTCCAAAACATTTCCAGAATATTTAACCCAATTTCCAGGACTATATAACAATGATTCAGCTCAATAACAAGTCACTTACTCCTATGCGCAGTGCCCTAAGACAGGTAGTGTATGCCAGTGGTTCTCAACCTTTTCAGGCCGTGACCCCCAAAATCATATTTGAGCTGGGGACCCCGGCACCCTGGCGAGCACTAAGAGTTGAGGAATTTTGTATAACACTGTTGGCGTTGTGAGCATGTAGATCTGCTATTTTCACAATTTCTGCCTCTAATATTTGACAATTTGGCCAATGTTTAATTTGTCATGTCAGAGGTATTAACAAAATCAATAACCAAAGACAACGCATAGCTATTCTTTCCAGGACCTTCCAGGACCCTTGATCAATTCCAAAACTTTTCCAGTACTGGATTTTTTTTTTTTTCTAATTTAAAAATATTTCCAGGAATTTCATGACCGTGGGAACCCTGATCCATCTATCCATGCACAAGCCATGTCCTCCTCCCATCCCATCCTCGTCTCTGTACCTCCATCCCTCTGTACGTCTCTGTCATGGCTTGGTTCTCTCTCTCCATCTCCATCACCCTCTCCCTCATCCTCTTCATTTCATTGGTCAGCTGGGCGTTGTTTCTGAGCAGGTCTTCGTTGTTCACCAGGAGGCCGCGCATCTCGAACCTGATTGAATGAATGCATGAGGGCAAAGATCTTTAACCCTCAAATACCTTATTTTGTGCTTTAACTATTGAAAAATAGCAGATATACAAGCTCACCGCGCGGCACTGAGCTTGTATATCTGCTATTTTTTGAAAAATTGTGAAAATGTGTGCAAGTCTTTGAATATCTTTGACCCGATCTTTGACCCGACTTCTAAATCCTTCCTCTAAATCAGTGGTTCTCAAACTTTTTTTATGTCAAGGACCCCCAAAATTACAGGTATTTGGCCGCGGACCTCCAATATGTTGTTCCAGCTAGGGACCCCCCAGAAGCAGAGATTTGAGTTACAAAAGTTTGCTTTGAAAAATATTGAAAAATTTGCACACATTTTCAAGTTTTTTTCAAAAATAGCAGATCTACAAGCTAGATCTGCTATTTTTCAATAGTTAAAGCGTTCAATAATTCTAGGCCTAAATGGGTTAATATACAAGATAGTGCAACCTGGTTGGAGCCACTAGAGTGTGACATGGTACACAAAGCCTATAGGGGTGTAACAATACATTTTAATAGCGATTCGATACATATCACGATACATGGTTGACGATACGATAGATGGACGATATTGGTTCATTCATGGCGATACGATACGATTCGATTCAATGATTTAAAATCGATATAGTAACTATTTAGCAAAGAAATTAAATCTGTGTGAAAGGTGTGGATAGTGCAGGTTTTTAAGGGAAACATGTATTATTATGGATTTAAATAAGTAAACACAGTGATTATCTGCCAAATACATGGACATTGTATATTGACAAACCTGCACCTTGACATGAACCCAGAGATTACACACATTTATCAATAGACCAGTGTAGCTATATGGAAAAGAAAAGTAATTAAACCCCTCCTTTTAAAATGTTCTTCTTAAAAATGCTAAATACAATGCACAAGTAGGTAGTATCGATACAATCGATTCTTTGCACTGCTGATTCGATACGATACAAAATAAAACGATACGATTCGATTTTAGCTGTTTTCATTTCGATATACTTCGATTTTTCTAGTTAAAAACGATATTTCGATGGAAATGAATAGACCTACTTCTGCCTCCTAAAAAGGTGTCAACTTATGTCATGCGGATACGGGAAGTAAACGGGAATTGCCACCTCTTGCTATTCCTCTCTTGGATGAGGTTTAAACATCCAGGAGACCACGCATCTCCGACTTTTAAAAAGGATCCCTGGCCAAAAAGCCTTATATGCCTTAATACATTATGATTGCCCTCTATGGCTATAATGAAAAATGAAAAACACCTTAAATATTTTAAAATATATAAATAGTTCATCTTTTACTCAAGTGGGACAACTCCTGTCCCAAGTTGACAATGTCATTTGTCTGTGTTACTGAGTTTCCCCCTTGGGATAATAAAGGTATCTATAAAGGTACCTATCTGTGTGTGGTCCAGCCCTACTATGGAATGTATGGAATGCATGTGCGAATAAAAAAATGAAATAAATCAACAATACTTCCTAAGGTTAACATGAGCATCAAAACAATATTTTTAATATTTTCATTTAAATTATAGGGGCCACTTATGTAGTGAGGCAGATAAGGCTTATCAGCCAGTGATCCTTTTACATTCAAAACATGAATATTAAAGGGATATTTCATTTATGCTTAAGAGTTGGATTAACACCCAGGAGTTCTGGGTGCGTGGCATCGGCCATGTTGTACAAAGAACCTAATTAAGGATCATCTGACCTGATCTGGTTCCTTTCCTTATCCATCTCCACACTCTCTGCCTCCAGGAACTGGTTCCGCTGGACACACACACACACACACACACACGCACACACACACGCACACATGCGCGCACACACGCACGCACGCACGCACGCACGCACGCACGCGCGCGCACGCACACACACACACACACACGCGCACATGCAGACGCACACACACACACACACACGCGCACATGCAGACGCACACACACACACACAAACAAAAGATCAATATATACTGTATACAGTAGTTCCGTGTCTCAGAAGAGGGATGTGGTCATTTCATAAACCCGGCTTTTATAAAAATGGCTTCCTTTATAGCATTCTAACTTTCCAGGAATAGAAAAAAATCCCCAAGGCTTATGCCACGTCACGTGTAGGCGGGTTTCTGAAAGTGTCCATAGCCAGAGTTAAAGAGGTGGTGCCATAGTTTTGTACTTTTTCAGTTTTGTATGTGTCTATGGAGTTAACTCATTGGCTGCCACGTGACGAATTTGTCGAGATATAACTGTCCGTCCAACACGGCACTGACGAGTTCGATTTCTTTTAAATATATATAATTATATTAAAAAGTCAGTGGTGCAGACCCACTCCAGACGCTCTAGCTCTAGAATGAAATGGAAACGGAACCTAAGTGGATCAAAACACGTTAAATCTGGCAGGAAAACGCCCATTTATCTTTTTCCTGATCCTGTCTGGCATTGAAAACAATGCGAGCCAGCTCGCTAGTAGCCCTGAGGTGCTTCATCACATTAAGATGGGATCTTTTCTGTACGGTCGTGTGCCATGGCATGCACACCGATCGTGCACACGCATTGTGCACGATAGACACGCTGCGACCACCCTTTGTGGCCTAATGCATGTTAAGCTGGGGGTCCTTGGAAGGAGAGGAACGCCCGCACACTGTTTGTATGCTCCAAAAACTCACTTTTATTATAGGCAACAGCAGCTGGGGGTCCTTGAAATGAGCAAAGGTAGAGAATCACTGCTCTACCCTCTTACCTTCTGACAGGAGTCCAGCTGTTTGGTCAGTTCCTCTATATAGTCTCGTTTATTGTGCGCCCCCAGAGTGGCAGAACGCAGGCTCACAGCGTGGTTGGGAATCACCTGCAGCACAGAGAGATATATTGTCACTGTCGGGCAGAAATCTTTTATCTCCAAGTTTCGAATTTGTACATTTTTTTCATAAAATAAAGCCCTGCTTCACCAGAAAAGACTGTCGCACAAAACTAGTGAAAATAGCAGATCTACAAGCACTATTTGTTGTATTTTCACTACTTTAAATAGTTTTTAAAATAAAAGAAAAAAGGAAGGTTTTGGACATACAAAGTTTCCACCCGACAACGACGATATGGTCAGAACCCAGCTCACAGGTACGGTACATTCATGTATATACAATAAAAGAAAACACATGATATCGCTGTATCTGTAAACATAAGGCTTTACCATATGATTTGAGTTTTCATTGTAAAAGTCTGGAGCAGAGAGACAGCAAACAATAAAATCAGTTTACATTTATACTTGATAAATCACACAGAATGAATCTGTCTGTCTGACTGTAGGCCCGTGTCCCGAGACCTGTTTTGGGTTGAAATGTTGAAACTTGTATCTTGGGGAGGCTTCATTACAGTCTGTGGACTTCCCTTCTTCTTTTCATAATTTTATAAGTACGTATTGTCATCGTCCAGCAGCTGTGTAGGCTGTTTTGGGATGCGTGTGCTTTGCCTTGGACTCTACGTCCAACTGTCTTACCATTCCCCCATCCAACACCCTAATAACCATCCCAATGTCCACAAACATTTCAGAAATAATTCTACTATTCTGTAGAGTTTTAGTTCCAAAACTGGGAGTAAGGACCCCCAGGGGGTGGTCACCAAATTATTTTGGGGGTCCCCAGATGAATAGCTTAATGTGCAACATTAATATTACACAATATGTTTTCTCAATCAACAGTAAATAACCAACATCCAGTATACGTGCATACAGGGTATCTGCAGGCTATCACAACGGCTCGCACTGTGAGTAGATCGGCTATGTTCACAATATTAACCTGTGGAACGAAGTCAAACTAAATGTAACGCCTACAATTCCAAGTGCTTGCCAGTTCAAATAGGATTATTTTGGGGGGTGACGGCATGAAAAGTTTGGGAATCCTTGCTGCAGTAGAGGGACTGTGCCGGTGGCCTCAGTCACCATAGCCCTTGTATTGTTGTTTTGGAAACGTACTGTGTTGGTGGCGTCAGCCCTTCTCCTGGCCAAGGTGTCGTAAGTAGAGAAGCGGGTTCGAGGGGCGCTGATGGTGGGTGTCGGTACAGGGCTGGCACTGCGACTGCTGTAGCTGAAGAGGTTCAATTCAGAGGTGGCCGGAGACAAACCTCCGCCCTGCACCTAGAGAGAAAGCAACAGGACCGGTACGGCAGTCAGGGATGGGACCATATGAAATAATTGTGACCAAATAAATTGCTATTCGCGATATTATGGCGATAATCAAAATATCCCCAACATCCATTATCAACTGTCAGACAGGTCAGACAGAACATTTGCCAAAAAAATAGGAGATCTACAAGCTCACAACTCTACTAACCCTTGTATATCGACTATTTTTCATTCTTTTTCATTCACTCTTCTCATTTGGAAGAGTGAAAAAAAAAAAAAAATACTGTATCAAGTACGTTATTTCAAGGTCTGTTTACCAATTATAGGAAAGGGGAAATGGTACCGGATATGCAGCTTGCAGCTTGGCAAATAAAAGGTGACTTGATCCCAGTGCACGACGGAGGAGATAGATTGTGAGTGTTTTTTATCACGATAGACGGTAATGATTATCGTTAATAATCTATAAACTTATAATGGCAATCAAAACTTTGGTCCCCAACTAAAAAATGTAAATCTAAAAAATATACATATATGGATAATGTAGATTACAACAATAGGCCTACCACATGTATTATACAATAAAACTACAACAATGACAGTAAAATGTCAGTATTTCTCACCTTGAATTCAGACATTCGGTACATGGGGTTGTACTCCATAGAGGCTGCAGTGGTGTATGGACTGATAAACACCCTGGGAGGACTGTCAACCCCACCCTGCTGAAACCAAACAGACAAAACACTCCTGTCACTTCTCCAGTCAGTTAATACAGTGGTTCTCAACCTTTTCAGGCCGCGACCCCCAAAATAAATCATATTTGAACTGGGGACCCCCCCACCCTGACGAGCACTAAGAGTTGAGGCATTGCATTTTGTATAACACGGTTCTATTGTGAAAATAGCAGATCAACATGCTCACAACGCCTCGCAAAGCATGTAGACCGGCTATTTTCTGCGTCTAATATTTGACAATTTGGCCAATGTTTGATTTGTCATTTTAGAGGTATTAAAAAGTCCTTAAATTGCCACTTTAGAAACGTGCATATACCCTCTATACACTTAAACTTTATGTTGGTTTTGTTTACTGTTGAGTGAGAAAACAATGTTGCACATTAAGTTAATCATCTGGGGACCCCCCAAAATAATTTGGGGACCCCCGTGGGGGTCCCGACCCACAGGTTGAGAACCACTGACTAATAGATGAGACAGACAAATCATAATAGTCTCTAATTACAAGTTAGGGGGGGGGGGGGGGGGGGCACAAACATGGCGTTTTCAAAATCGCTGGGCCAGAACATGGCTGCCAGTGCAGCACTCATGGGGCAGCACTCATGGGCCGACTGGAGGGAAGCCAACAAGCGCTCCGAATCATAACACTGGGAATTGAAACCCTAGTCACGCACACACGCCACACACACTTGCTAGAAATGCCACGTGAAACAGGTGCAGGAAACGGTCAGAGCGTGGGGCGTTGTGTCTTTAGTATGAAGCTGCGTCTAGATCCCATTGCCCGAGAGGACGGAACAGTCAACTGAGACTGTGATTGGCTGATACACAACCAGCGTCTGTTTTACTAGGACATTTCATTAAAAAAAGGTCACAAAAATCCATTGCAGCTGGATAAGGTTACAATGTTAAGATACAGTACATAGGCCTACTGCATAACATTCTAATTATACTAGTAAGACGCCTCAGGGCGACTTGCAGGGCGAGGTTGTGCCAATTCTTGGCCATCTGGCCAGTGATTTATATCGGACCAGTTACCCATACTGTATATGAAAACCCCTGGTACCCATATATGGAGATCCATGTGCTGTATATGGTACATCCATTTTATGCCCATACATGGAGACCCCTGTCTGAACCAGCCACACAGATATGGGCTGTCTTCCTCCATATATGGGCATTCCCATATGAAGTCCTGTTAGATATGGGCTTAATATTGATGACATCAGGGATCTCCATATGTGGGCATAAAAGGGATTCTGTTAGTGTGGTTCCCATGACATCACAACATACAATCCTCGTTATGCCCATACATGGAGATCCCTATCTGAACCAGCCACACAGATATGGTCCAAGTCTTGGCCATCTGGCCAG
This sequence comes from Nannobrachium achirus, assembly GCF_963921795.1. Lineage (NCBI taxonomy): Eukaryota > Metazoa > Chordata > Actinopteri > Myctophiformes > Myctophidae > Nannobrachium > Nannobrachium achirus. The sequence goes on from NC_137822.1 coordinate 23,354,442, forward strand.
TGATGTATATCGATGACATCAGGGATCTTCATATACTGTATGTGTATTGTGTATGGGCATAAAAAGGATTCTGTGGAATACCCATATAAATGGTAAATGGTGCATTTATATAGCGCTTTTATCCAAATCGCTTTACAGAGATTGTGCATTACATTCACCCATTCACGCACACATTCATACACCAGTGGCAGAAACCATGCAAGGCACCAACCTGCTCACCGGGAGCAACTAGGGGTTCAGAGTCTTGCCCAAGGACCCTTCGACATTAACTCAGGGGGAGCCCGGATTCGAACTGGGAACCCTTCGGGAACCCTTCGTGCTCTAATAACTCTTTCTCTGTACTAGGGCATTCACCATTTCTCTACCCCTGAGCTATGCCGCCCATATGGACTTTTACATAGGTGATGTCACCTGTGATATCACCAGTGATGCCACAGTGATGTGTCAGGGGAACCACAGTGTCAGGTGTAACCTACAGACAGAGATACGCGGACAAGATGTGCCGGTTTTTATAGTAAACTTGCGACATATGGTCGCAATAACCCCAAGCTAACCAAGCCACACCAATTATTAGGACATGACTCCCACACACACACGCACACGCGCGCACACACACACACACACACACACACACACACACACACTAGAGGATGACATTTGACAGGAATTCCTGTGGGTCCCGTGGGATTCCCGCAGGACAGGAGTCAAATTTGTATTAATGCCAGGATCAGGACGGGACAGGAATGAAAATCAACAGGAGTGGGCAGGAGCGGGAATCATCCCAGACCAGTTCATCAAATCGCAGAAATAAATTGCACAGGAAAGTGAGGTCTTTGAACTGCGAACATTATAAAATTATACATTATATAATAATAAACATGATATCAAATATAATATGGATCAAAATAGAAAAACATCTGCACGATTTTTTTTTCGGGAGCGGGATGTGAACGGGAGTGATTTTGACCAGGAGCGGGATGGGACCAGGAGTCATTGTACAGGAGTGGGACAGGACGGGATTTATTTTTTTACTCTGGCCCAGGATTGGGATGGGACAGGATTTTTTCTGCGGGAGTGGGACTGGACGGGACAGGAGTGAAAATCCACTCCCGTGTCATCCTCTAACACACACACACATGTTTACAAAAGTTAAGTACAGTACAGTAGCAACTACTGGAAAAATATGCTGTTGGCGTATAGAATATGCCAAACTTTTTGCACAAGTACATCTGAGGATGCTCTTTTCTTTTCCTGTTGCTCTTTTTGCCTTTTGCACTCCTTTTTAGATTATTATTATTATTATTTTAGATGTGGTTTGATGTTATTATATTTTTTTCTTTGATATATGACTGCATTGACTGAAGGATGCCAAACAAAAACAAATTTTACTCTTATGTACCTGTACAAAAGACGTAACAATAAAGTACAACCTTGACACACACACACACACACACACACACACACACACACACACACACACACACACACACACACACCCCTCCCGTTGGGTTCCGTCTCAACCCACCCTGTCGGACATGTTGTCCCAGTCTCGGGAGGCCAGGGACTCCAGGGAGCCTCGGTAGTGGTTGGGGCCCAGCCGGGAGCTGTCCCACCTGGGCAGCCTGGGTCCGTTCTCCGCTCCCCCCGCCGTGCCATCGGGATCCCTGCCGCCGCCGCCCGACCCGTTGCTGAGGCCGCCGGGCCCGTTGCCGTGGTCGTTGTTGAGGAACAGCTGATACTTGGGGTTGTGGTAGTTGCTGGGCAGGACTCGGGGCGTGGGCGGGGCCTCTTCCTCGGAGGCGGGGCTGTCGGGGTGCTTGACGGGATCCATGTCTGATTCCTGGAGAGAGCACACGGTACAACCCTCAGTAACAATTTGAGCACTTAAGCCCTATTTTATTTAAAATCCTTTTGATGGTTTTCTCCCCAAAAAATTGGATGGCAGCCAGGTTTAGCTCTGAAGAGGGTACAAATTAGGGCAGTATTCAAATTATTCGACCTCAAAGTATTCGAATAGTCGAATATTCGACAGGACTGGCCAAACTGTCAAATATTAAGTAAGCAAGAGGCGAACATGGTGAAAATAGCCGATCTACATGCTCACAACGCCTCGCAATTTGCGGAACCGAGTCACATTAAATGTAATACCTACAATTTCAAGTGCTTGTCAGGGTGGGGGTCCCAAGTTCAAATATGTTTATTTTGGGGATCACAGCCTGAGAACCCTTGGTATAGAGCATTAACAAATTCATCCACCAGGGCCATTAACAACTCATTCTTATGACTTCCTATCTAGCCAAGCTTTATAAACTATATATATTTTTAAAGAGAAAATAAAAAATAAAAAAATAACCGAATATTCGACTTTGGTGAACAATGTCGAATAGTGACTTTGATATTCGAATATTCGAATATTTGGTGAATGCCCTAGTACAAATTAGAGATCCACATGATTTGTTGTGTTGCTTAAGTAAAACTAGCAATGCTGCAATGTTGAACATATTCTGTTAGTGAATGTCCTGCATTCAACATTTTAACGTATTGGCGTCAACTTTTGCTCTAGTTGCCAGCATCGACCCTCATAGAGCCATCATTTTACACTTGTGCGTATTTTGAGATTTACAGTGTGCATAATGTTTTACATCTTGAACTGAAGGTTATGTTGTACTTGCACTATCACGCTGGATGCTGGGGTACTGTAGACGGGCTGGCCTTACGCACAAACACACATACAGTATAAGCACATACTGTACGTACTGTATATACACACGCACGCATGTGCGCACACACAACAAACTGACAACGAAAAACAAAGTAAAGCACATCCTGATAAAGCACATGCTAATTATCCACCCACCCCTAAACAGAAATTACAAATGTTTATTTATGTTTGCAGGGGCGTTGTGCAGGTACTGTACAGCAGAGAGGAGAGAGTAAGTTGGATTTGTAGATAGCGAGCTAAGGTATAAGCCTCAATGTTTAACGTTTCCATTCGTAACTCAGAGTACACACTCACAGTTAAATCAAATGATGAGGGAGACCGAGGCCATTTGACGAAACAATAACTGAATATAATTATAGAGAGGCAGATGTGTTTTCATGCAGTGGCTTTAGTCATGCAAGGCGATTTGGTGTAAATTCATGCAAAAGATTTGCTTTTCAATCTGAAATGCCACACGTCCATGCACATGATGATTATATTCTCGATCATAGATCGCCAGGTACCGAAACGTCTGGTGACAGCTAAATTCATTAAAATGCCTACAACAGCGACGAAAACCAGCACTAACAAACCTACACCTACTACTTTGAAAACCACTCCTGATATCGTCCCAATATGAAGTTTATTGTGTGTTTTAGGTTATCGTTTTATCATGATTTTATTCTATTTGAGCTTGTGAGCACAAGTTTTTCACGTATTGTACCTAAGCACATACGAAAGTACATAAAGAGTGCATCTAGGAGACAATAAGAGTGAATCTGAAGGACCGTCGAGAAGTCCTTTTTAAACCTGAATTGTTTCTACCCAGTTATAGCATTGAACTTAGATGTCACCATACGTATAAGTGGCTAGACAAGATGCACATCCATGCACGTGATGATAGGTCTCATGCAGTCAGTTCAGACGTCAACGATCAGCTCGAGGTCGTGTCACGTAACTTACCGATCCCATTCCTGAATCAGCCACTGACTCCCTCCCAGAATCGCTGTTGTTTTTCAAAGTCTTTGGACTCCCGTCCTGGGTCCTGCTTGGCTCTGACCCAAACTGAACCTGGGCTGACCTGCCCTCCTCCGGAAGTTCTTTTACCAGTGTGGATTCCTCTGAGGAATCCCTTACTGGACTTTCTGTGGTGCTCTGCCCATTTTCAACGGGTCCGGTTCCCCTGCAGGGCGGAATCACAGAGATAGAGGGGACTGGGCTCTCCGTGGCAGACATGGACTGTGTCTTTGAGGGCTCCCCCTGCTTCAGAGTTTTCATCTGAACCGCGGAGACGCCAGACGAAGACATTGTGATGACATGGCCTGTTTCAGGAAACTGCGAAAAGCCGCTTGGACCGATGGAGGAGAGGGCTACTGGGGAAGATCCGTGAGGGGAACCGGGCGTAGGGACGTAATCGGTACCAGAGAATTTATGGATCAGATCTTTGACGCTACCAGAGCGGGTTAGGTTAGAACGTCTGGTCAGCGAGGCTGTTGGTGATGTTCCATCCGCTGTTGCCGATGCTCCTTCGGATGTTGGCGATTTCCCGTGGTTGGTCCTCCGGGATTGATCTGAATCTACTCCGTTGGTGGCAGGGGTTTGGTAAGGGGGCAATGCAGAGAAGGAGGAGGATGAGGATGAGAAGGAAGAGGAGACCTCTGCGGGGTCTGAAACAACACTCCCGTTTTGCTGAAAGAATTGAACATAATAAAACACCCCAACCAGATGTTAAATAAAGGAGGTGCTGAAAGAAGTTATTTTCGGTGAATATCCCCCACAGAATAACGATGCTAGCGTTCGGCTGTTTAAAATAAGTAGAGATAGAGTATCAGGCTAATCCAGATCCTATGTGTCTGCTAGCGTGTGTAATAAGTTGTAGCGTGATAGATCATGCTTGAAGATACATTGCGAGTCTGCGGAAACAAAGAGTGTGATGATTTAACAAAAATGAACCTCTAGTGTACGTATTCTGGGGGCGAACATTCAGTGAAAATTACAGAGCTACAAGCTCACAGGATGCTGCAATGCGACACCTTGTAGATTGGCTGTTTTCAGCAAAGAGATTAGCAAGAGAAAGAATTAGGGGGCCAAGTATAGAGCACTGATGGATCCCGGTCAACTAAGTTCTGTTTATACTGTAGAAGTGGCTAACACTCTGATCCACTTTACCTCATGAAACTAAACAAAAAGTAAATGAGACTTGGAATAAAAAAAAATATATATAAAGAATAAAAAGTAACAATACAAAAATGTATAAGTAGTAGTAAATTAGTAACACTTAAACCTGGTTGAATAAAATATATAAATAAATAAGTAACAGTAACAGTAGTAGTTTGAATGAAATATAACAAAATAGAAAACAGTAAATTAGCCTCTTGAATGTATTATGGTACATTCAATCACAACATATTAAGCTAACTTACTGTTTTCTCTTTTGTTAGAATTCATTGATATACATATTGATATTAGCCCTTTCAAACAAAACAACATTTTCTTCCAAACCAATAGTAAGGACAGACCGTGTTCATACAAAATTCATGAGAGAGAGAGAGAGTTCCTCTCCTGACATGAGTCCCTCTTGAGAAGCGGACACATCTGCTTTCATCTGAGAAATTATCACCCTCCCCCCGCTCACAACAAGCATGTTTTCAAAGACAGCAGAGCATAGATAAAGGTAAGGTATATGTATGAATGTGCTGTACTGTATGTATCAAACATATAATTTTCCAAATGTCTGTCTGTCTGTCTGTCTGTCTGTCTGTCTGTCTGTCTGTCTGTCTGTCTGTCTGTCTGTCTGAGTGTCTGTCTGAAACAGTGTTTCTCCTCAGTGGCTGGAGCAATTGATCTGAAATCGCATCACCATTAGCATATGAACACACCTAACATAACTGTGAAGCCCGTTTGTCACTTTCACAAATCGTATGCTGTATATTAGCATTTTTATGTTGTATCTACTATCTATTCTGCATCTAGCATGAGGCTTATCTATTCTGCATCTAGCATGAGGCAACATTTTTAACCAGCTCTGTGTGTGTGTGTGTGTGTGTGTGTGTGTGTGTGTGTGTGTGTGTGTGTGTGTGTGTGTGTGTGTGTGTGTGTGTGCGCGCGCGCGCGCGCAGGCGGGGGTGTCATGGCCCTGTTACAGATGTTGTCCAAAAATCATGCAGATCGGTACACAGTATCTCTATAGCCATTAAACAAAACGGGTATTTCTTACATTGATGCTCCTACATATTATCATGCAAGCACCAGTTAAAGTTACTTTCCATCCCTCATATACTGTGTGCACAGTGCACATCCCATAACCCACACACTGCACATCATTTCAGAGCTCATATCTTTGAACGGGTAAGGGCTAGTCACTTAAATTTTAATTAACGATCGCAAAACACACACACACACACACACACACACACACACACACACACACACACACACACACACACACACACACACACACACACACACACACACACACACACACACACACACACACACACACACACAAGAGTAATTCCATTTAGTGCTACTTTTGAAAATGAGATGGCCAGTAGCCAGGTTTTTAACTTCGGGCCCTTAATCCAGGGGCTTGTGGAGGCATCCTCCCCCAGGGACAGTGATGTGAGTTTGGGCCAGGGTCTAGGGGGGGGATCAGGGCTAATCATGGAGGTATTAAAATGTTTACAGGTCATGGTGGGATTAGCCATCGGCTAATGGTTTTTAATGTTATTATTTTTGGCTGTCATTATAGGATGAACTCTGACCACTAAGGATGAATGGAATGCAGTGTGTAGCACTAAATGGAATTACTCTTGTGTGTGTGTGTGTGTGCGCGCGTGTGAGTGTGCGTGTGTGTGTGTGTGTGTGTGTGTGTGTGCGCGTGTGTGTGTGTGTGTGTGTGTGTGTGTGTGTGTGTGTGTGTGTGTGTGTGTGTGTGTGTGTGTGTGTGTGTGTGTGTGTGTGTGTGCGTACAATACACCAGCATCCTGCAAGCCTAATAGTGTAAGTACAAGATAAACTTCAGTTCAAGATAAAACATATGCACACAGTAAATCTCACACGCACATGCGTGCACGCACGCACAGTCAGACGCACACACACGCCGGGCCACAACCCTCTTTAAAGTTGTCAGTTCCATCAGGGAGAGAACTTGTGTCAAAACAACAACTACACAACCAATTAGCAGGAACAGCGGTGTGTTGGACACATGCACAGCTTACAGAGGTTGTCCCCTCGCCAATCTGCTTAGCAATATGTCCCCGCCTTGTTCTCTGCCGTACAGCTGCAAATAACATTAATGAACTGAAAATCCTCAGTGTTCATTTAGCTCGTTCTAGAATGTACTGTACAGATGTAAGGGTCCATTTATTATCCGAGTTTCAGATTTTAGATGTACTGTGTGCAGAAATGATGGCCTGTATGTCAGTGTGAAGCTCTCTTGTCATGTAAAGAACTAGAATTTCGCCCGCCTTCGGCGGGCTCATCCTAGTGCTCACATGCACACACGCACAGCTGCTCCAAGCCATGTTGCCCACAAAAAGCACAGTAATGCTTCTCTCTCTGTGTGCGCGCTTCTGCACTGACTGTGCCTGTGAGGGGCACGTACCTCTCTCTCTCTCTCTCTCTCTCTCTCTCTCTCTCTCTCTCTCTCTCTCTCTCTCTCTCTCTCTCTCTCTCTCTCTCTCTCTCTCTCTCTCTCTCTCTCTCTCTCTCTCTCTCTCTCTCTCTCTCTCCACGCGCTTCTGCACTGATAGTCTCTCGGAGGGGCTGCGCTCTCTAGGGGCTGTGTGTGTGTGTGTGTGTGTGTGTGTGTGTGTGTGTGTGTGTGTGTGTGTGTGTGTGTGTGTGTGTGTGTGTGTGTGTGGCTACGCCCCCCTCGGTTGAAATAGGATCCGCCGGTCCCATAGCTGGGAATGAGCCAATGGAGGGCGGTCACCATGGCGACGGGGGGCGAATCAGCGGACGGCTGTGCCGTGCATTCTACCGACATCTGAGCTAGCTATGAGTTGAAGTCGATGTAAAGGGGGCGTGAATGGGCTTGGAAGTGGGATGCGGCTCTAAGAAAAATGTAATAGTAGATACCCAGGTGGGGGCGCCCGCTGGCCTACCGGTCCAGGTGCCACATAGGCTTGGTGTAGCCTTGACAGCATGTCGCTGGTTCGAGTCCCGATCCCGACTACCTTTGCTACGTTCCACTCCCACTCCCCATCTCTCTCCCCATTTCATGTCAGTCTACTGTTCTATCAATAAAGGCTTAAAGCCCAAAAGCACATCTTAAAAAAAGAAGGAAAAAAAAGAATACCCAGGTGGTCTCATGCAGTGAAATGATGGAGAATTGCTAACCAAATAGCCCTTATAGATCTTTAACTCTTGAGAGCGTAAAATGAAACCAAATGGACCCTTACAAACACCTGCATTACTTAATTTACAACAATTACTTAATGTAGCAGAAAGAATTGTTATTTTGATTGACCTGTTATCAGTCCTATGGCACCACATCTATAAAGCATGGAATTGTGGACAAAATCCTATCCAACGATAACAAAATATTTGAATAAATAAAAATAGTTTTGGGTCTGAGAGGCTGAATCACATCAAGTGGTGGTCCGTGGCTCAAATGAAAAACATTGTTCTATGATAAGACTAATTCATACAAATCTATGTTTTATAATCCAAATGTAGAACATCTGAAGTAATCTTTAAGACTTTAATGTTATAGCCGGGGAGCCACAGGCCCAAAAGCTCAAAGAATAGGATGTTACCTGTGATGTCATGACATACTTTTAATTTTTGTTTTTTCTATTAATTTGGTCATCAAGGTCCACAGAATGAGAGGCCTGCTCTGCCGGAAATCCTGCGAAGAAAAGTTATGGCCATTTGTATACTCCATCGACTTCAATATAAAGGAAAGAAACACACCAAAAAAAATATGCTTTAAGTAGCATGTGAGGGGTCAAACTAGGGATTCTTGATGATTCTGAATCCATTGCAAGCATTTGTTTTGCATGAAAAACATTCCTTGGGCTAGAAAACGGACCAAAATAACGGTGAAAAGTGATGACTCATCACTTTTCACAGGTTTGAGAGGCTGAAATCTAGCCCAAGGAATGTTTTTCATGCAAAACAAATGCTTGCAATGGATTCAGAATCATGAAGAACCCTTAGTTTGACCCCTCAAATGCTACTTTTTTTGGTGTGTTTTTTTCCAGTATAGTGAAGTCAATGGGAAACCTTTTTTCGCAGGATTTCCGGCAGAGCAGGCCTCTCATTCTGTGTACCTTATTGACCAAATTAATAGGACAAACAAAAATTTGGAGTATGTCATGACATCACAGGTCCTCTCTCATTTTGGCCCAGTGGCTCCCCGGCTATTATGTAAAGTAGAGCATTGACACTCAAGCTGCAACATGTATTAATCCTGTTTACTTAAATAGCTATTCAAATGATAATCTTAAAACGAAGGGTCTTCAATTAAATCTAATGAGTGTATTAATACATTAATGCAAGAATCGCTTTGGTAAATTAACCACACATCTATTTTGTTCAGAATCTAGGTTGAATTATAAATTATGGGATTATGCATGCTCATTTTCCACCACCAGATTAATCCAATCTGCTAAACAAATTACAGCGTTCCCACTTCCCACTGTCTGTTGCTATATTAGTCTGTCTCCCTCTCAACGTCCCAACGTCTGTCTCTCATATCCTATATGCCGTCTCTCTCTCAGCTGTCTGACACTATCTAATACACTGTCTTGCTCTCAGCTTTCCTGCAGCTCTCCTACTGTCTGTCTGTCCTATTGCAATGTGTTGGTTTTCAACCTGTCTACACATTGTCATGATAAGAACTAAACTAACACGCTCTAACAGCTCATCTGCTATCACGTATATGACATGTTTCCCTGTCATGAAGACATTTTAGACAAGGATTCACACAAAAACCTGTGTGTGTGCGTGTGTGTGCGTGTGTGTGTGTGTGTGTGTGTGTGTGTGTGTGTGTGTGTGTGTGTGTCTGTGTGACAGACAGAGCCATACGAACAGGCAGATGTTTCCTCTGTCTCGACTTCAACTGTCTGAGACAAAGACTGACAACATCTGGACCCACGCCAGTCACATGCACGCACGCGTGTACGTACACACACGCACGCACTAGGTGCCTTGCTTAATGGTACATCTAAAGTTGTTGAATTTCATGTAACTTTCCCCACACAGTCAAATCCTGAGTGTTTATTTAATATGCTTTTACACTCTCAGGGTCAATGGTATGAACGTCAAAGGGGCACACAAGGTGTGTTCAATTATTGTCTTATTTACTGAAGCAGCAGCTAATCACAATTATGAAGTATTATGCTACTTTAACATATTAAATGCTTTACAAAGTTAAACCTGCAGATCATGGCGTCCGTCCGTCACACCTCATGTCACACTCCATATATGGCATTGGCCACGATCCCTGAAGTCATCAATATTAAGCCTATATCTTGAAATGCCCATATATGGACACATTGTGTCCGTCTCGCGTTATTTGGAATTGCACATTCCAAATAACACGTCAGTCTCATGTGGTTGAGAAAGCATCTGGGAATGCCCATATATAGACATATGGTGTCAATCTCATGAGGTTTATGACGTCAGGCATCTATGATGTCAGATGTCAGTCATCTCCATATTTGGGAAAATCACACAGTGTTATAATTATAGGCCTCCAAGTAGGCCAGGGCGATCCTTGTTAACATTACAGCTACGTAATCTATCAGAAAATGTAAAATCGCAGAAGGTATCAAACACGACACACGTGCATATCTCCTTGTATGGGCCGTTCTGTACGTCACGTCTGTTATCTCCATACTACCGTGCTCATAAGGACACTCATACGGACACTCGTACATACACACCAAGCCAGACGTAGGAGTGGTTAGCAGTGCACCGCTCAAAAAAAACACGGGTGCATAATGCACAAGACATTTGGTGATATGTGTCCATTGATTTGCAAGATTAGCTCTGACAGACCCATTTCTAGATGGCTCTAGACCAGGGATGTCAAACATACGGCCCTGCGGGCCGGATTCAATCCGGCCCCAGGCTTGTAGAGCATACATTTATGAGCATTTAGGGAAAAAAAGTAAGTCTCTAGCCCATAATTAATGTTGTTAAGAAAATAACTTGTTTTTCAAAACTTTGAAAAAAAAAAAAAGTTTTATTATTCACTGATATTTAAAGACGACCTCCAGACTAGACACATTTTAAAGTATGTAAAAATACTCCGCTATGAATATATTTTTTAACACGGATAAACGTAAAAATAAGAAAGTAAAAAAAAAGAAAAGAAAAAAAAAATCCTCCTTTTCATGAATATTAAAATAAGCAAATACCACAGTTTGGTATTTGCATATTTTAGGCTCCAAATGAGTTTGACGCCTCATTATGTACCACTGTCCTGCTTATTGATAAGAGAATAAGAGAAAATAACACATGGAAGTGATCACTTCACTCAGAAGTTATGTTTTTAATTACCATGCTGTTTCCTGGTTGGTTGTCGTTCCTGCCTTGCATACTGTGGTCACTATGACTGGCTGTGGAGATCTGCTCCTGGTCTGACTCTGACCTGAACAAGGACACAATATTGATTATTAGGATTTTGGATTCATAAAAGATACATACAAATGTGACATAAAAGTTGATAAATGAACAATCCAGCTGTACATGGAGTGAGTGACCTTCCTTGCTAATCAAAGGAACTCAACCACAACCACAATCTAGTATATACTGTACACAGTAGTGTGTACAGTGTGTATGGTTTTCAACCCTTTTCATATCAAGGCCCATTTTTTATTTGGCATTTGAGCTTTAGCCTCTCAGACCCAAAACCTCAGCATATTTTGTTATCACTGGAAGAAGTTGTCCCCAATTCCATGCTGTATTGATGTGGGATAGGAAAGATAACAGGCAAACGTTCATCAAAATAAAAAATCGACATTCTCTAATTGTGTCGACTTCTTCTAAATTGAGTAATGCAGGGAGATTAACAGGTCCATTTGGTTTCATTTTACACTCTCAAGAGCTAACGATCTATAAGGGTCCATTTGGTTACCAACTCTCCATCATTTAGCTGGGGACCACCTGGAACCCCCTCAAGGACCACTGGTGGTCCCCGGACCACTGGTTGATATTCACTGATCTACAGTATAGACATTAGGGCATTCACCAAATATTCAAATATTCAAATATCAAAGTCACTATTCGACGTTGTTCACCAAAGTCGAATATTCGCCTTTTTTTTGGGCAATGTCCCTGGTGGATGAATTTGTTAATGCTCTATACCAGGGGTTCTCAAACCTTTTTAGGCTCTGACACCCAAAATAAACATATTTGAACTGGGGACCCCCACCCTGACAAACACTTGGAATTGTAGGTATTACATTTTAATGTGACTCGTTTCCGCAGAAAAATATTGTGAAAATAGCAGATCTACATGCTCACAACACCTCGTGTGCAAGTAGATCTGCTATTTTCACAATGTTCGCCTCTTGCTTACTTAATATTTGACAGTTTGGACAGTTTGAATACTAAAAATCACTATTTGTGAATGCCCTAATAGACATACAGACAGACAGACCTGTAGTAGTCTCTTAATATTCTCAGAGTGAAACTGTGGAGTTTTTGAGTCTCTTCCTGGTACTGGTGCAGGTCTTGTGTGAGGAGGTCGTGGAGAGCGCTCAGTGCCTCCTCCTGGAACACCAGTTGTTCTGACTGCGTGAAGAGGTCTGTGATGTGAGCCTGCAACTCCCTGCGTGTGTGCAGCAGCAACTGTAAGGAGACACAACACAAGTACTTATACTGTACTGTACAGTGCACAGCACACACAACCAGTAATGCCAGATATATCATTTGTAATTATCGTACCAGAGCCTTAACATTTGGGGTGGCATTATTTTGGCATTATTCACTTGCGCTCTATTTTGAAGATCCCCGGAAGCCACGATCGATCCATGTTGTGGAAATTCACGGTCTTAAAATGGACGTCAGTTTGTTTACTTCGGTCGGGAAACTAAAATCCTAACCGCGGCCGATCCTCACAGCCCAGTGTCGCCGTGAAAAAAAGCAGTTCTCTGCGTTTGTGAAATAGATTCCAAGATAAAGCCGTTTGTTTGCATCAGCAATGAATAGGAGCACATGGAGATTTGTATGCTTCCTGATGCTCGCGGCCGAGTTGCATCATGGGATATGTAGTGTTTTCGCTCACCAGCCACTACAGCGGCACCTGTTTACCTGGTAACCATGGTAACCAGGTAACACGTCCCTGAACGTGATTGGGGCCTTGGTGCCGCTAGCCCCATAATTCTTATCACGTTCATGGACAGGTTTAGCAGTGGAAGTGTTAAGATTATCGTATTTGAACGAAAACTATCTTACACAGCAAAAAATATGAATCACAGGTGTAGAATAGATACTGTATAGGGTCAGATTTACAGATTTACTGATTTATTTTGAAAAGCCAAACTGGATCCTGAAGCAGCAATCAGAATTTAGTAAATGTACACACTTTTTTGTGATATGGCAAAATGTGATTTGGGCACGATCTAGTCTCATATCACAATGTCGTCATAATATCAATGCATTGCCCAGCTGTACAGTACTTACAGTACTGGTGTGTAGGTTGTGGCTTCCCTTCAGTTCCTGGTCTGTGTGTCTCTTCTTCTCCTGTAGGACTGAGAGCTCAGAGGAGACCTGCTGCTGCCGCTCAGCGATCTCACACAGCCTGGTGCCAAAACCATGGGTTTGAGGAGAGACAAGGAAGAGTTAGCTCAGTGCTTTTCAACCTTTTTCATATCAAGGTCCATTATTTAATTGGCATTTGAGCCTCCATTTGATGAGATCCAAAACCTTTCCACAATTCCATGCCGTGTCAATGTGGTACCATTGTAGAGATAACAGGCAAACGTTGATCAATAACAATTCTTCTACATTCTACATAGACTTCTCGTGAATTAAGTAAAGCAGATGTTAAACAATAATTGTAACTCTTGAGAGTGTAAACTGTGGTTTCATTTTAAAACAGTGAAATTCATAGCAAATCATAGAGGGGGTAAAAAATAGGGATTCGAAACAGCAACTCCTCAAGTCACATGGCTGTTTCTCTGACCCAAGGTCCCCGGTTACATAACCGTTCAGAAGCATGACATCCTTAAGCAAATACACTGCATTGTCAAAGATACACAAATGACTGAACGGCTAATGGAAGCCTGTAATTACTCCACCCTTAGTCAGCAACAGGCAAACATTCACATAAACTATGTGACTGGTGGGGTTTTCCTGTGGATGGATGTACAGGTCATAGAGTACATTTGTACTCTATTCAGAGTTAAATTAACACTAATGATTTTACTGAGTATATGAGAAATGAAGAGTAGTGGAAAATGGGCCTTTATCCAAAGAGCTTTACAATGTGTGTTACACCCATTCACACACAAGTACACAAACCGATGGCAGAGGAAACCACGCAAGACACCAACCAACAACCTGCTCATCAGGAGCAGTTTGGGGAACACTACGTCAGAGGGAGGTTGTACCCTGCAGCAGGAACCTTCCGTTTCCTTAAGCGGCATCTCTACCTCCTGGCAACTACCGCCCCAGTAGGACAAATTGATTTTGATGTTAATATTAACTTCTTTAGCTGGAGACCCCCGGGAACCCCCTCAAGGACCCAACTTTGAGAATGACTGCTCGATGGTGTTCCTGTCAGTCTGGTACTCAGGCTATCTCTGTGTTGTTGGTGTTGTCTGTTTTTGTATCTCTGTTATGGACCTCACCTACAATATTGTGTCTGAAATAAAGTTAATCACCATCATCACGTGCAGTTTTAAAATATGCCCACTTGAGGGAGCTAAATCTCTGCAACAGCACAGGAACAAGCCCCACAGAGCACAAGGGACAGTGGAAGTGTTTTGTTTGCTGAAATAGGAAACAGATAGCTCATTTGGAGGAAACCTTTGATGGATATGCTAAGAAATTAACATCAAAATGCAAGGAAAGGAAAATTAATGCAACTGACACCAAAACAACTGCATGAAAAACAAAGGGCCTTAGGGGGAAATTATTAACATTTTGTTAATGAGAAATTCAAGGGTGTCTGCTGCCTTTCCTGCACATGCACGTGTGTGTGTGTGTGTGTGTGTGTGTGTGTGTGTGTGTGTGTGTGTGTGTGTGTGTGTGTGTGTGTGTGTGTGTGTGTGTGTGTGTGTGTGTGTGTGTGTGGCGCTATGCATGCATTGATGTCTACTGTAACTGGCATGTATTGTGTGCCTGTACAGTGCACAGGCACAAAATAACAATTATTCTACATTCTACAAAGACTTCTCGTGAATTAAGTAATGCAGATGTTAAACAATAATTTAACTCTTGAGAGTGTGAAATGAAACCAAATGGACCCGTAAGGGTCCATTTGTTAAAGGTTTATAAGGGTCCATTTGGTTACCAACTTTCCATGTGTTGGGGATCACCTGGAACCCCGTCAAGGACCATTGGCGGGACGACTGTTTGAGAACCACTGAGTTGGCTCATTCAAAAACAGGGTCGATTCGTCAAACAGTGATATTCAAAGCAAATCATATGAGATGAAATGGGGGGGGGGGGTAAAAAGAAGAATATTGTAAAGGCGGTGCGTGCGTGAGTGCTTGTGCGTTAACAGAACTGTCAAAAGGAGGACTCCTCTTTCTCCACACGCTTACGGGGGCTGCTGACGACAGTCAGGGTGCACAAACACACGGAGGCGCTGAATGAACTCATCACATCACAACAGATTAGAGCTTCTGAGAGGTGCACACCGCAATCAGCTGTCAGAGAACCCGTCAAACACTGCCTCCGACAATATGCTCCCTTTATCGTCTGCCGCTACGCTGTACGTGTGAGTGGGTAGTGTTCGATTGTGTGTGTGTGTGTGTGTGTGTGTGTGTGTGTGTGTGTGTGTGTGTGTGTGTGTGTGTGTGTGTGTGTGTGTGTGTGTGGTAGGTACACAGTAGGTTTATGGTTTTATGTATAGGGTTAGGGTTTATGTAGTAGGCTTATAGGTTTATTCCAACTACTGTATGTCTGTGTGCATTTTTATATCTTGTATGGCGTGTTACGTTGTGAGCTTGTAGCTCGGCTATTTTCGTAATTTATGAACTATACTATAACTATACTGTTTCTGTTTTGATTTATTTATGCAGTCTCCTTTATTAAGAGTCTGAGCCCTATTCTGTAATATATAGATATTAATATCCAAGCTTTCAGCTAAACCGTGACACACATGCACATCCTACAAAGTGAAATAGAAACACATACACATTGCACGCACGCCACGCACACACACACACACACACACACACACACACACACACACACACACACACACACACACACACACACGCACGCACGCACGCGCGCGCGCGCACGCACACACACACACACACACACACACACACACACACACACACACACACACACACACACACACACACATGTTTCACTTCATAATTGGAGGTGAAGAATGTGTGGGTGTTTCTGTGCGCTGTGACACTTTCATTTGGAGAAAAGTGTAGGGTATTTATACTGTAGAGATGCCCTTATGATACACACCAGTTAATATACAGTATTATGTTACAGTTGATGTGCGAAATCAGCCCCCGGGGCGTTTGAGCTTGTAGATCTTCTATTTTTGACGTACAGTATGATGGTGACTGGCTTATAAGTGTGTTCGGGGGAGGGATGCAATTTTTGGGCAAATGTTCCGCCCTAGGATATTGGATGTTGGGATATTTTGATTATCGCGATAATATTGTAAATTGCAATTTAGTGACATGACATTTTCATATCGTCCCATCGCTAATAATGACTAAATCGGGGAGAAAAAGGGTAAAAGAAAAAGAAAAACAAGCATGTGTTTAAGACGCGGGGCAAAGAACCGTTTTTTGGCAGTGGAACTATGCTGTAATCCTCTCTCACTCCAGTCCAGGCCATGCAGGGTGGGGCATGGAGGTGCAGAGCAGTTTGTTACATTTAACGTGATGTTTTGGTGAAAAGAACACGTTAATCTGCCCTCATTAAGGGGTTTGATCCACCTGAAGTCACGGAAAGGATCAGACCGGGCCTGGACAAGTGCCAATGATGCAGTGTGGGGAATCCTCGTGTGTGTGCGTGTGTGTGCGTGTGTGTGCGCGCGCGCGCGTGTGTGTGTGTGTGTGTGTGTGTGTGTGTGTGTGTGTGTGTGTGTGTGTGTGTGTGTGTGTGTGTGTGTGTGCAAACCTGAGTCTTACAGAAAAGTGATGTGTTTTGTCTTGTCTTGCATGTGACAAATATAAAAGAATATTAGAGGATGGAACAAAGGATCTTCAGCTATTCAAAGTTATGATCTGTTTACTAAGTACAGGTTTAAAGGACCAGTTCACCTCTGGGACAACTAGATCTTATTTTATTGTTGTTTGGGACAGGATCAACACAATCCTGAGTTATTTATTGTGTTCAATCTGTGTTTTTAGATATTTTAGTATTTCAGCATGCTACTGGTCATATGATGGATTTGCATCATATGACCAGTTGTCACAGGTGAACTGGTCCTTTAACACATCGACTGCCCACCAGGTGGCGCCAGTCATCCCCTCTGAGTGCCCCCATAGCACTTCCATAGAAGAATACGAGGCCCTGTTGCGTCAATGCATGCGTGATGACGTCACTTGGTCACATGAGCGCAGACAGGATGTTATTGCGTAACTTACTGTATGGGCTAGTGTTGATCATAGCTGTTCACTGCCGATCAAAATTTGGACATTTTGCCGCAAGCGGCCACAGTTTTAGCCATAAAACAAACATCGGAGATAAAGGGCTTTAAAGATGGGGAAATGCATTGGAGTATACGGAGAAAAACGGCCGTGCGATGCTCTCAGCGTCGACTCAAAGCGACTAGCGGCTAATGAGCTACATCCAGGCGTAGCCCCGACCTAACGGTGAGATATAAAGTTATACTGTAATTACAGTAAACGCGTCCAACGGAGTCGTGGGCCTCCAGTGACATCAAAGAAATTGTCGCGTAGACACCTCGTGGGCACCCGCTGTGTTAAGTGTTTTTTTTTTTACAAATCTCCGAAAACAACAGCGACTCTAGAATATGTATTGCCATTTGCCACTATTAATAGATTGTTAGACCCTGTCTGTGACCTTTTCATCCAAACCAATCCTCTAAATGTGAGGAATTTAGAAAACAAACTAAAACTCAACAATTAAAACTGCAACTGTTATGACTGCAGTCAACATTGAGAATACGAAGCAGAATGAGGAAATTCTTCTCAAATTCAAATCTTACTCTTGTGTTGACCGTTCTTACACTTCAATAGCATTTAAAACACGCTGATGCCTTCAAAATGGCTGACTAAGAAATGACCAGGCCATATCAAAGCTCCCCTTTCTAATAAAGTTTCAGTTACTGTAGGTTTCAGAGCTATATCATAGCACAGAATCTGCTCTCATTAACCACTTAGGCCCCACACTCTGCTACAGATAAGGTTAAAGTGATTAAGATAGTTGTGATCTGAACACTGATGCAGATAAGGTATGGTTTCTGGTTCTTCTGGATTTAAGCACTGCATTCTATATAACCATGCCATCCTCATAAATCACCTCGAGCGCTGGATTAGCCTCTCAGAAAGTGTTCTAAACTGATTACTGATTCTTAACAATTCTGAAGATAATTGTTCATTAGTTGTACTGTTGTCATGTGTCAGAGAAATATGACATAACCTTTAGTGTTGCATAAGGGAGCTACAGTAAATTGGGCTTCTTCATGCAGTAAAAACACTAGAAGTTTACCTTCTTTATAATATTGTATAACTAGAAAAAGTGTTTAGCAACGATGGAGGGATCGATCGCACTGGAGATAAAAGATAAGGAAAAACAAAACATCGCTGGCAGATTCTTTTCTTCTTTTTGGAGCGATGGCCGACCGGAGCGATTAGCGAGTGGGACATGAACCCTCTGGAGCGGGGAGCGGGATTTCTACTCGCTCCGCTCCACTCGTATGCCCTGCCTCACAGCCAATAGCATTCATTTGATTAATTTCCGATCCCATTCTCTGGACAGGATATAGAAAGAAGGCGGATTTGCACTGGCTGAGGAAACCAACGGCATGGCTCTGTCCATTTATGTTTTACAGTCTATGCTGCCTTGCTGCGGACATGCCGAAGAAGGCATTTGCCACCCTTAAGTTCCCCGACTGTCTGTGTGTCAGAAGGATTTTAGCGCTTTTCTATGTTCTAAAGACATATCACATGCACATCAAGACAAAAATGTCAGAGTCAGACCAATTCACTTTATGCTTCTTCAACACCCCATCATATATAGCTGCATACACTATAACATTAAAGAAAAATAGATACGCACGTCGCACACATATTCGTACTCTGTGTGTATATCCCTCTTAATCTCACTTTCCCTTTCTTTCCCACACACACACACACACACACACACACACACACACACACACACACACACACACACACACACACACACACACACACACACACACACACACACACACACACACACACACACACACACACACACACACACAATTAAGACTTGGGATTTTATTGTGTAAGGATAAATGCCTAAAATAAAAAACAAACAGACAGGCAGAGACAGGCTGGATCCTGTGAGGTTGATTCCTTGGAACTGAACATGCTGATGTTTGGAGATACAGTACAAAATGTACCTGTTCCACCAGCAGCTGCTGTGACCAAACCTCACACCACCATACTACCACCACCACACCACCACCTAAAACTACATACTGTATAGTCATGTGACCAAACCTCACACCACCACACCAAAACAACACCACCTAAAACCAAGGCAGTTAAAATGGAAGGAAGAGAAACACGTGACGCCGGGGATGCGCCATGACCGGCCATGACGCTCACCATGGCCATGATGGGTGCCAAAACTCGCACCGGAAGTGCGATGAAATACTTGGCAATGAATGGAGCTGAGCTAGATCAGCTCATGAACACACACACACACACACACACACACACACACACACACACACACACACACACACACACACACACACACACACACACACACACACACACACACACACACACACACACACACACACACACACACACACACACACACAGATTTGGTTGCCAGACAGGAAACGGTGGACAGTCTTGCGATACTTGGCACGTTCAGAAACGTACTTTATACTCTTTAGATACCTCTATAAAATGACACGGTGCACACATTGAAAATCAACACAGCAGAAATGGGCGATATGACCTTTCTGGACGATATCAATATCCGATATAATTAATTGTTGTTAACCGATATAAACCGATGTCGATATGATCTCATTCTGTCGGTATATTAACACTGAATTTGAAAAACAGCTTGAATGTAGTATTTTTTTTAAAACATGTTCCAAATTGTTAACCCCTTTGAAAGCTTCCCCCAGAAAACACTGATAGAATCTGCAGCTTTCATTATAAAAAAAAGGCCTTTGCAGGCTTTTTGTTTTAATATTTTCAACATAATTATTATAAAATAAAATATCTGCTAAAACCGATATCGGTTCGATACCGATATTGCATTTTAAGACCAACATCGTCCGACATCGATATGATGACCGATTAATTGCCCATCCCTACACACCACACACAACAGCATCACCACCTAAAACGATTGCTAATATTGTAGTTACTATTGCGTGGCACTGGGAAAACATAACAAGATTAACTGTGGAGGTGCGTGTGTTTGTCTGTCTTACTGTGTGTTTATGTTGCTGAGCTCCTGCTCTGTATGACTGTGTAGCTGCTGGAGGTGAAAGGTCAGCTCCTGGCACTGTACAGTGTAGCTCCAAACACCTCCTCTGTCTGAGACCTCCTCAAACAGCACACCCTGAGAGAGAGAGAGAGAGAGAGAGAGAGAGAGAGAGAGAGAGAGAGAGAGAGAGAGAGAGAGAGAGAGAGAGAGAGAGAGAGAGAGAGAGAGAGAGCGAGAGAGAGAGACTGTTCACTTCAAACCGATGAGCTCCTGAAGTATAGCAAGATGAGCTCCTCAAGTAGCCAGACTTATTGATCTGTGAAGACGAGAAAAGCCTGGAAGTTGTCTTTTTTTCACAGTGATATATTCCCCGCTGGGGGTCTCAAATTTTTTTTATCAAAACAAAACATGGATTCGGACACATGTTAAGAACGTGTTAAGACTTAAGAGCTACAATCTATTTTTGTTTGTTTCGCAGGGGGACGTAAACAAACCCACACCACATGACGTAACTTCCCTTAAACGCAGCACTTCCGCCAAACTTTCACAGGTTGGTCCAGTTGATGAGACAGACAGACAGACAGACAGACACAGACTGGCAGGCAGACAGACAGACAGACAGACAGACAGACAGACAGACAGACAGACAGACAGACAGACATTATGTAAGTAGGAACATACACGTACATAGTAAAATATACTGTAGATTCTTAATTTTACCCTGACAGTGAAAAATGTACCCTTATTAGATGCATTTTTACACTTTCTGTGGATATAAACATACAGTAAAAAAAGATAAACAGACTTTTTGACATGATATTAAAAAATTAAATAAAAATCATGCCTAGCATTTGTATGCAAATCCTCAGTGTTAATAGGACTTTGATCACGTACAAATGGAACCCAACAGAGTTTAATTAACACTCTGGCTTTTGCTGTGTGTACATAAAAATAATTATCCATCCCTCTGCCAAGCACAACCTTCAGTGAAATAATGAGGGGTGTGCGGTCATGACAGGTTTTTGTCTGTTTGTGTTTGATGCATGCAGGTTGAGGTGTTACACTAATGTGTCACAATCTATCCATTCACAGTAAACGTCCTATAGTAAGTGTTAATTTAACCCATTAAGACCTGAGGTCGAGTCTACAAATGCCTTCTAAACCAGTGGTTCTCAAACATTTTCGTAATTCAAAGGTTACTTTCAAAACATTTCTAAAATTTAAAACATTTAAATAGCAGATGTACAAGCCCACGGTGTGCTGTGAACTTGTGAGGTGTGAGCTTGTACAGAATGTCTGCTGTTTTTGAGTAGCCAACGCGGAAAACTAAAATGACACAGATGCTTTCCCGGTTTTAAGTTATTTTTAGTGTACTAGAACCCCATGATTTATATTTTTACAGTGCACATGCCACCAAAACGAATAGCAGGTTATCCAATCTGTATATCATACTACCAGTAAGACTCCCTAATCGGGAGATAAGCGACCGTTGGTCGCTTATCTCCACAAATAGGCCAAAAGTTTGTTTTACCAATTATCAAGACATACGGGCAGTTGACAGTTTGCCATGGTTACTCATTGAAGTTGAATCTCCATATATGGAGATAACCTACGCATCACACTAAGTCTGACCTCACCAGCCCATGTTTGGGCATGAGCAACTTATGTCTCCATATATGGAGATATGATGACATCACACAGTCCTCAGCCGATGATGTGGCGTGATGTCATACAATACACAAACGAGCCCTACAGTATAAAGGGGCAATTCTTGCCAGGAAAGAAGCATTTCTTCGACTCAGACCTTATCGCCAGGGTTGGCTTATAGCAGCTGTCGGTAGATAATGCCGGTCTTATATTATATACTCATTGAAGTTGAATCTCCATATATGGAGATAACCTACGCATCACACTGTCTGACCTCACCAGCCCATATTTGGGCATGAGCAACTTATGTCTCCATATATGGAGATATGATGACATCACACAGTCCTCAGCCGATGATGTGGCGTGATGTCATACAATACACAAACGTCATACTGATGTCAGCAGTGTGATGTCATACTGATGCGGAGATATGAGCAGGGCAAAGGTGTGACGTGTGACGTGTGACGTGTGACCGACCGACCGACCGACCGACGGACGGACGGCCGGTGGAGGTTTTGATACCAGTAAGACCAGTAAGACTCCCTAATCGGGAGACCGTTGGTCGCTTATCTCCACAAATATCACAACCTCCACCTCTCACGTCATACGGGTAGCCATAGTTACACCTGGAATGTTGAATCTCCATATATGGAGATAACCTACGCATCACACAAAGTCTGACCTCACCAGCCCATACTTGGGCATGGACGACTTATATCTCCATATACGGAGATGGCCATATATGGAGATACGATGACATCACAGAGTCCACAGCTGATGATGTGGCGTGATGTCATACAATACACAAACAAGCCCTATATAAAAGGGGCAATTCTCACCAGGGAAGAGAGCATTGCCTGGAATGTTGAATCTCCATATATGAAGATAACCTACGCATCACACAAAGTCTGACCTCACCAGCCCATACTTGGGCATGGACGACTTATATCTCCATATACGGAGATGGCCATATATGGAGATACGATGACATCACAGAGTCCACAGCTGATGATGTGGCGTGATGTCATACAATAAACAAACAAGCCCTATATACTGATGCGATACGATGACATCACAGAGTCCACAGCTGATGATGTGGCGTGATGTCATACAATAAACAAACAAGCCCTATATACTGATGCGGAGGGGATAACCTACGCATCACACAAAGTCTGACCTCACCAGCCCATACTTGGGCATGGACGACTTATATCTCCATATACGGAGATGGCCATATGGAGATACGATGACATCACAGAGTCCACAGCTGATGATGTGGCGTGATGTCATACAATAAACAAACAAGCCCTATATACTGATGCGATACGATAACATCACAGAGTCCACAGCTGATGATGTGGCGTGATGTCATACAATAAACAAACAAGCCCTATATACTGATGCGGAGATATGAGCAGGGCAAAGGTGTGACGTGTGACGTGTGACCGACCGACGGACGGACGGCCGGTGGAGGTTTTCATAGTAAACTGCTCCCTGACGGTCGCAACAACAGTATAAAGGGGCAATTCTTGCCAGGAAAGAAGCATTTCTTCGACTCAGACCTTATCGCCAGGGTTGGCTTATAGCAGCTGTCGGTAGGACCATATATGGATTCTGTTAGTGTGGATCTCCTAACAGGGCATCATCTGGGATACAATCCCTTTTATGCCCATATATGGAGATCCCTAACAGAATCCCTTTCATGCCCATATATGGAGATCCCTAACAGAATCCCTTTTATGCCCATATATGGAGATCCCTAACAGCATCCCTTTTATGCCCATATATGGAGATCACTAACAGCTAACAGAATCCCTTTTATGCCCATATATGGAGATCCCTAACAGAATCCCTTTTATGCCCATATATGGAGATCCCTAACAGAATCCCTTTTATGCCCATATATGGAGATCCCTAACAGAATCCCTTTTATGCCCATATATGGAGATCCCTAACAGAATCCCTTTTATGCCCATATATGGAGATCCCTAACAGAATCCCTTTTATGCCCATATATGGAGATCCCTAACAGAATCCCTTGTATGCCCATATATGGAGATCCCTAACAGAATCCCTTTTATGCCCATATATTATGGAGAAATCCCTGCTCTGAGTATCTGACATCAGTGTGATGTCACCTGTTTATGCCCATATATGGAGATCCCTGCTCTGCGTATCTGGTTGCTATTGTAAACAGTTGGTTGCTAGGGTAAAAAAACATGGTTGCTATGGTAAACAGTTGGTTGCTAGGGTAAACAGTTGGTTGCTAGGGTAAAACCATGGTTGCTAAGGTGGTTGCTAACGTACACTAACAAACCAGCAACAACAGACTGTTGCCACAGCAACGTACACAAAGGTTTGTGTACACATGTGGTGTGATGTCATACTGATGCGGAGATATGAGCAGGGCAAAGGTGTGACGTGTGACGTGTGACCGACCGACCGACCGACCGACCGACCGACCGACGGCCGGTGGAGGTTTTCATAGTAAACTGCTCCCTGACGGTCGCAACTAAACTGCGACCTTACGGTCGCAATAAGATACTTATACTAAGGTAAATAAATATACTCAATATACTCAAGTAAATACAAAAAATTACAAAATAAATGTACAGATATGTTCAGAGATAGTGTATCAAACAAACTGTATCAGTGTACAAACAAACAAAAATATGCTCTAAAAACAGTAGTCATGGGGGCGCCCGCTGGCCTGGTGGTCAAGGCGCGTACCATATACTAAGCTACGATGCCTGCTGGCGTCGCCGGTTCGATTCCCGATCCGGACGACCTTTGCCACATGTCATTCCCCATCTCTGTCAGTCTACTGTCCTATCGAATAAAGGCCAAAAACAAATCTTTAAAAATAAAAAATAAACAGTAGTCATGTTAACTGTCCACCACTGGTTATAAGCTCATTAAGCTGATCCCAAAGGCCCACCTGGACCTGTCTCACACTCTCAACTAAGGCCTACCACTGTGCCTCTGGCAGTCGGACACTGCTTGAGAACCACTGGATTAGACAGGATGACAGACAGTCTTAACAGGACACAGGTACAGTAGAGCAAGATGAAGAACTAAGGACAAGTGAAGACCGATATGAAATGAAAAGGAAATGACAGCATGTCTGGGTATTTGTCCTGACTTGGTTGGATGAAGAGAATGGGTCATGATCTAATCCTTTCCACACTGAGTGACTCATACACTATAGACGTGAGTAAATCACATTAATTATTGCTCTCTATAGCAGGGGTTCTCAAACATTTTCATGTCAAGGACCGCCCAAATTGATATGTAATTGATTTTGCCATGGACCCAAGAGAAAATTGGTCAATATTTTGCCAAAATGTTTCAAAAATGGAGCAGAGCTACAAGCTCAAAATGTTTCCAATGGCAGATAGGGTCTGAGCGTTTAATCTGTTCCTCATTTTGCCACCACTTTGAGAAAGTGCGCTAAAGTGCGTCTCTCCTACACTGTTTCCTTCTTAGCTTTCCTCCTGTCTGTCTCCTATGCCGTGTCCTTCTCAGCTTTCCTGATGTTTTTGATTGATTGATTATTTTATTAGACAAAAAATGGAGAACAGTACAAGTATAGTCAATACAATAGAAATGTAGTACAGTACAAGTACCTGTACAGTTAAACACCCTGCCTAAAAGGAACATCCCAAATAAGTCATTTTACGGTCTTTTTTACGCTGGAAGTTCTTGGTATTCAATTCATGTCTCTCTTTCAGCTTTCCTAATGTCTGTCTCTCTTTCAGCTTTCAAACTGTCTGTCAAAAACATGTTCTGCTCTCTTTGTAAAGGAATCCAGATTGTGCAAGATACAGTAGGAGGGACGTGTGAAAGAGCAACAAGTGGAGAGACTGGAGAGATGTAGACAATAAAATCCTCTGAGTTCATTTATCTATTTGTAACTCAGGAGTGTACATGTATTCGTTATGTTTTGAAAATACGAAATACGAAATGCACTTTGAAGGATAAGAGAGATATAGCAGGGACCCAGTGGCGACAGTTCGGAAAGAATCTACCCTGGTCCGAAAATAAATTTGCGGTAGTGTGCAAAGGTGATTGACATAACATGAGGTCGATTATTTTATTGACATGTTCCGATATTCGGCCAAAAAAACGCAGCAGTGTTAGCAAAGAACTTTACTGAGTGAAGGTGACTAATTCACAATGTGAACCCACATGAACAGACACATCAACAAACCCGCAGCCGCCAACTGAACTCTGGTTTCTCCACTCCATTTCTGTTCTAAGCTGCTGATAATCATCATATGAGTGTTTTCTTATAGAAGTGTCATGCTGTCTGTCTGTTTATACAAGTAGAGAACAACAGAAGCCAGAGAAGTAATGTCTTTCACAGGGGTTTTCAAAGTGGGTGACCGGGCACCCTGGGGTGCCGTGATGCCAGTCCAGGGGTGCCGCGAGATCATTTGATAATATTTGAAATTCATCAATATCACTACATCAATGTCAATTCACTATGCTTAGTAAAGCAGACCTGATTTGCACTGTACTTGATGAGTTATTTTTCCATCTACGACAACTCTCCAAAAATAGCAGATCTACAAGCTCACAACGTTGTGAGCTTGTTGATCGGATATTTTTGGTGAACCTTCCCCCCAGAAGGTGGGGTGGGGTGGGGCGCCCGGTGGCCTACTGGTCTAAGCGAATACCATATAGGCATTGATGCCTGGCTGCGTCGCCGGTTCGATTCCCGATCCAGACAACCTTTGCCGCATGTCTCTCCCCATCTCTCTCCCCCCATTTCCTGTCAGTCTACTGTACTATCCAATAAAGGCATAAAATCCCCCCCCCAAAAAAAAGAAGAAAAAAAAAAGAAGGTGGGGTGGGGTTCAAGTGGTTAAACGTCAAGTATAAGGTTATTTTCAGTCAGTTCTGATGGAAACGGATATTTCTCCAATAGGATGTAACATTATAAAAATAAACAGTGTAATTCAGGGGTACCGTGGATGAAAAAGTTATTTAAAGGGGTGCCCTGAGTCCAAAAAGTTTTAAAACCTATGGTCTTTCAGGTACGGTACCTGCCAGTCTTCAGTGGCGGAGTTTTGTAGGACGTGAACCTTGCCCTCTAGCTGCTGCCGTAGCTTGTCCAGTAGAGGAGGAAACACCTCTTTGTCTGTGTGAATCCTCAGCGTCTGGAAGGAGAGGAGAGACAGTCAACTGATTGAATTAAAAACTACCACACAGAATACAAAACACTGATGCTGGCCTTCAAAGCAGCCAAAGGTATGGCACCTCCCTCCATACCTCCAAAACCTGATCAACCCCTACAACCCCACCTGTTCACTCAGATCAGCCAACACAGGGATGCTGACAGAACCCTGACAACCCGCAAACTGTGGAATAAACTCCCTGTCGCACTAAGATTTTAGGTTTTTATAACTTTCTTTTTTTTTACTAATTAGGTGCTTGGTATACCTACGTTATTTTTCTAGATTGATATTGCTATGCATTTGATGTATTGATGTTGATGTATTGTATTGTAAGTCGCTCTGGATAAGAGCGTCTGCTAAGTGCCTAAATTGTAAATTGTAGGAAATCACGTGAATCTCAGGATCCAAACGTAGAAACGTCATGGCTCCAATATGGATCTGGGACTTGGCGTAAGACTACAGATTTGACATTCCAAAGTCCCTGAGACCCTGCCATCGGCACTTCAGTGAAACATCAGTGAATTGTCCAGGCATTGTAACGGACAAAGGGGGAGATTTGCCAAGTGTGAAATGGTGCCAGGTGCGAATTGGCCTCTTTTCTCTACTAGGCAAATCAGGCTCAATAAAGAGGATGGGAAAAGTCCTTTCAGGAAAATATCTATGTCTTTATGTCTCAGACTTGTCTGTGACCAGACATACCCAGGATTTCAGCGCAATCAAAATCCCCAATGACTTTTATATAAACATGAAAGTTACATTAAAAAAAGGACAAAATATAATTCTTGCGAAGTAAGTCTGTGGCTTATATTGGCAGCATACAAACAAAAGTTGGTGATGATCAGTTCAGCAGCTCCAGACAGTCACACACGCACGCACACACAGATTTAGATGTAGCCTGAATTGTACCTAACAAGTCAACGTAGGTCAAGTCAGTAACTCAGTATCTAATCTTCTAATCACTAAAACTATGTTTTGTGTTGACTTCCATTAAGAAGCCTGTCAGTTACTGACTCTATACTTTATAAAACAAATGTTTTGACATTGAGAATGAAAGACATCGTTTATAAAAGCTTGAAAAAAAGATCACATGTAGCATGTCTTCATGCTATTATAAGGGCCAGCTTCAGTGTCAATATCGCATCTTTACAAAGACCAACCGTCACATAAAACCAATTCTCCCCAATCCAACATCATTAAAGATGAAATGAAGCCGATATAGTAGTAGCTTGTAGATCATTTAGATGTTTGAACAAATGTAGCTCACTTCAACACTTAAGCGTATATAATCATTGTACACTGTAGTTATAACTTACTAATTAAATATTAGGTATAAAGTGCATGTTGTGATACTCACTGCCGGCCTCAGAAGGGACAGAGAACTATTCATGATGAGAGACGGACTGAAACTAATTTACCATGCCAGAGGAGACCCCAGGGGAGTTGGAGACTGTGTGTGTGTGTGTGTGTGTGTGTGTGTGTGTGTGTGTGTGTGTGTGTGTGTGTGTGTGTGTGTGTGTGTGTGTGTGTGTGTGCGCGCGCACGCATGTGCGTGCGTGTGTGTGCGTGTGTGTGTGTGTGTGTAGAGGAAGGGGGGAGTTGATGCTTTTGTGTACATGGAGATGACCCTAGCTACAACCTTTCCACTGACCACAAAGACAGAAAGACAGAGATTGTTTCTCTGTTTCTCTCTCTTTCCGTGTGTGTGTGTGTGTGTATGTGTGTGTGTGTGTGTGTGTGTGTGTGTGTGTGTGTGTGTGTGTGTGTGTGTGTGTGTGTGTGTGTGTTAGAGAGAGAGAGAGAGAGAGAGAGAGAGAGAGAGAGAGAGAGAGAGAGAGAGAGAGAGAGAGAGAGAGAGAGAGAGAGAGAAAGAGAGAGAGAGAGAGAGGAGGGGGTGATAGTTAATATCCTGCCATGGTTTGTCTGCCTGATTGATCAGTTTACTTAGGAGTGTGTGAGTGTGTGTGTGAGTGAGTGTGCGTGTGCGTGCATACGTACGAGAGTGAGAGAGAGAGAAAGAGAGCGGTGAGAACTACATTTTGTTTAGGAGGGTGCAGATATTATACTCATGAGCTCCAGGCCGTACTACTTGTTGCTGAGACTACCTCCACCCACTGCAGGTGTGCTAGTTATATCGTATTAACATTATCTACCAAAGACATGTTTTATTCATTTATTTATTTATTCATGTGTTTTCTGAACATGTTTATAGGCTTTTATTATTGCTTTGCGGATGGACAACACCACTGCATTGCTATTGTCTCTTGGAAAGAAAGCACTTAGGGTCAACTGCTGTTGTTTTAACGTGCTATATAAATAACCTGACTCGACCTCAAACGCTTTATTGTCTCCACCAGCCGAAGGCAGGGGGAGAGTATGTTTTCGCCCCTGTCCGTGCGTCCGTCCGTCCGTCCGTCCGTCCGTGCGTGCGTCCGTCCGTCCGTCCTCCGAGTTTGTTACCAGCTAATCTCCGGCGCCGTTGGCCCGGACTCTGCCAAAATGAGCACACACACTCCCTGGATGCCAATTCAGAACCTCTGCCCCACATTTTTCAAATGGCCCTGCTCTAGCGCCACCATGAGGCCGATGTTTGCAAAACACATTTCTGTACACTACTCCTACAGATTTTGTCAAAAAATCACGCAAATCGGTAGACAGTATCTCTACAGTCATGTGATCGACATGGATCTCTCTGATTGTCCATATTCCATCCTGATTGGCTGAGATTGGCTTTCAAAGTTTGTAAGATTGGTCCATTTTGGACAAAATGCCTCAAATCACAAACGCAGAGTGCAATTTTTGAAAACAGCCTCATGCCCACATAGCAAAATGGGTCTGGGCCAGTTATGGCCCACATAAACCACTTATAGTTGGCCCACATACCGCAAGGAATGACGGCCCAAAGATGGCCCCATCATGGCTTGCCGGAGCTGGCCGACTCATGGGCCGGCTCCGGGCCAACTGTGGACGCACCATTCTATAACAGGCCAATTTCTGGTTTTACCTATAACTCCACCGATCAGTTTCAAACGTTGTAAGCGCACTCCATATAGGCCAAGGAAAAACCCTTTCATTGCATTTTTCACATCAGCCTTTTATAGCGCCACCTGGAGGCCGACTTATGTAAGACACATTTTTGGATATTACTCCTTCAGATTTTACCCAAAATGAACACAAATCAGTACACAGTATCTCTACAGTCATATGATCAAGACGGATCTGTCCTGTATTAAATATTCCATCCTGATTGGCTAAGATTGGCCTCCAAACTTGGCAGGATTGATCCGTTTCAAACAAAATGCCACAGCGTGCAATTGTAATGAAATTGTGCACGCACATTCGCAAAAGGCCAAGGAAGAAATTACACTACAAAATGTTCAAATCAGCCTCTTGGTGGCGCCATGAAAGGCCTAAGATTGGTGAAGAACACTTGCCACCCTTTTTACATTGGCCTATTATACCACCACCAGGACACGTGGCTGGTGGAGACCTGTGCTCGGAAGAGCACTTCTTCTAGTTGCCTTTTGAATTTTACAGATTCTCGTTTTATTTTTTTACAAGCATTCCATTTTACTACACAATAAAATACAAGTGCATCCATTTATAACCCTGAAGAGTGTTAATATGGAACCGAATGGACCTGTGAGGGGTTACATTTGAACACTCCGAGAGTTCATTTTGTCACTGATGATTTTAAAGTGTATCCGGGGGCAGTACCCATGGGGCCTGTAGGGCGTCCCACCCAGCCCAGGGTGTGTTTGGGTGGGTTCGAGATGTCAGTCTTGGTTTAATGTTTGATGACTATGGCTCGGGGCCAAGGGTGACACACCTTGATAAGCAGCCAGGTATGAGGGTGGAGAATCTCTCTCTCACTCTGATCAAGGCTTCAAAAATGTTACAGTTTTGTCAAAGCGCTGTAAATGTTGACAAGGTCACGTTTTTGTGATTATAAACGACAAAAGACACATACAATACCACACACATTAATACACACACACACACACACACACACACACACACACACACACACACACACACACACACACACACACACACACACACACACACACACACACACACACACACACACACACACACACACACACAAAAGTAAAGACAAACAGATTCAGTTGAATCTCATTCTTCATGTTGGGTTTCACGTCTCTCTTGTTCTCCGGTACATCTCGTTCTCCGTTACACAACAGAACAGGGAGGAATGAGTATGTGAAAAAGAAGATCACAATCCAGCCCGCACGGGCTTACAAGACACTCACAAACATATTACAAACATACACGAAGAAGATTATCTTTCTGTCATATGAGAGCCCAGGGTGTGTGTTATTGTACCGACGTTGTGTTCGTTCCGACCCTAACCCTAACTAAATGCATAGACGCATAGTCAGAGTAAGAGAAAGAAAGAAAGAGAAATAATGCTTTTGAAAAAATCTGAAGCGAGAAACAGACAATACACTAACCGAATATTGATTCTATTTTATCAACCTGTTCCCGTTGTTTTCCGAGGTGGCGTGTTGCACTGGACACACATGGCATAATGTAATGGACTACTGTCAGTACCGTTGTTTTGTAGTTCATCTTTGCTCAATTTATTAATTTCTTTATTAAGTAGCCATGTAATAATCCCCATAATCAATGGGAGCAGATTATTATTGAGAAATAAAGCCCTCCAGGTGATGAAGAGCCCTCCAGGTCTAATCACCACCCTGTCTGGGTTTATTTCTCAAAAGGACCTGCTCCCCATTGATTATCCCAGTGGTTCTCAACCTTTTCAGGCTGCGACCCCCAAAATAATCATATGTTAACTGGGGAGTGGGGACCCCCCCCACCCTGACGAGAACTAAGAGTTGAGGCATTACATTTTACATAACACAGTCTCTATTGTGAAAATAGCAGATCTACATGCTCACAACAGATCGGCTATTTTCACAATTTCTGCCTCTAATATTTGACAATTTGTCCAATGTTTAATTTGTAATTTTAGAGGTATTAAAAAGACAATATATTGTCACTTTAGAAATGTGCAGATACCCTCTATACACTTACACTTTATGTTGGTTTGTTTACTGTGGAGAGAGAAAACAATGTTGCAAAAGTTCATAATCTGGGGACCCTGCCCCAAAAAATAATTTGGGGTCCCGACCCACAGGTTGAGAACCACTTGATTATCCCTAGCTGAGAACTGTCTCCTCATTTTCACATTGACAGATGGAGAGCCTTTTCAGATGCTTTATCTATTTCTCACCTAACCAACGACTGATAATTTCAGTACTAGAAATAAACAGTGTTTATGGACAAACTTACGTGTACAATATTTATCGTGATAATCAAGAGTTGAAGACTTGAATTAACACTTTTTTAGTTTTGTTTTTGATTCCTAGACCTCTTTGATCCTGCGGCGGAACATCAGTTTCAGCTTCACCCAGCAGATTTCTGCTAAGACGGTCATGACGATGAGCCCTCGGGTGGTAGCTGTTAGGGATTGGTGTAACACTTGGAGTTGCACCCATCTGACCACAGCCGAAAGCCTGCTATGGGTTAGGGTTAGGGTCAGATAACCTCGCGTTACCAGGCTTTCTCGGAGGAAAGCCTGGTATTCGTTTACAACAGGCCGTCTGATCCAGTTTGGACCGGATGGCATCCCAGACCGGATGACAGAAGAAGTAGTCTAATGTGTAGCCAGACAACTATTCCACAGTCAACAGTCTGACCAAGACTACAGAAGCGTACCATCCGGTTTGGTATGCCATCCGGCCTAACATCCGGCCAAAGAGTAGTCCGTTTTGACTACAAAATGATGTAGGACACCATCCGTTCCTGACCGGATCAGTGGCCCGAAATTGGAAGCGATCCCAGGCTAAGGGTCAGATGGGTGAGCCGTGAATGCTCTCGGGATTTTCAATTGTGCCCTGATCCAGAAAAGGTTGAGGACCACTGCACTAGTTCTTATGTGTTAAGAATGTAAGCAGTTTTGCACCAGTGTCTGTCTGTCCGTGTGTTTCCGCGTCTTATATCCCACACATCAAGGTCTTGTGCATACTGTCCGGAAGACCAAGGCTCTCAATCCCCTTATATTTTCCCACATCGCCCGCTCGGCAGATGTTTTTCTTTTGTGAATTCCTAATCTTAGCTAAACTGTCCCTCCTATGGGATGAACTTCCTCACTGACCTATGGAGCCAGATATTTCAGTATTACGGATGGACGGACGGACAGATTAAGCCACCCGAGACCCCATAAAAACTTTATTTTCCATAATGGTTAAAAGTTTTAAACATTTAACCTTTTATTCTGCTTAACTGCAGCCTTGCTGCAAGTGCAACAAGACTATACTCTATCGAGGTGGCAACTTGCACCTTCCACTCATACTCAACTATACCGGTTTATGTTTAAACTTCTGTTTTGCAACTTCTGTTTTGTAATTTCTTAATCATCATGTCAGCTGTGGGATGTCTAAGATGACATTTTATGCTTAGGTCCAGTTATTGTTTGTTTGTAGATGTTTCCTCCTGTTGATATGCTAATGTGACAGCCAAATGCATCTCTAAGATAATCAAATCATTATTTGTACCGGTAAATAAAGGACTTGTCTCTCTAGACAAAAGCGTCTGTCATCAGTATCACTAATATAACCACATAACAATGTAGTACACACCGTTGGTCTACTAATTCCAACCACACCTACAGTGCAGTAAGTTATGCATGTCGGCTAGGGTGGTGAATAAATCACTTCATCAAGTCCATGTTCATCACAATGATAAACTATTCTGACCACATTAACGACACCGTTTGTGATTTGTTTTATGCCAAACAGAGGCGTTTGTATAACTTTCGGTTATGATCTATATGTACAGTAGCCAATGTGGCTAAATGGAAAATAGGTATAATATATGGAAAAAAATATATGTAAGTAGGAGAAATAATTGTACTGTAGGTATGGGGTGTTTTGTCTGCAAACAATGTCGTCAATGAGAAAAACGAAAACATTATGTCATCCTTATATGCTTTACCTGCATGTAGGCATTAGTACTGTAGTGTCAGGATCACTGCTTTGCATGTCTACATGTACGCACGCACACACACAATATACAATAGGCCTACAGTGCATACAATACACACAGGTGTCAAAGTGTCAAGAAAGCAGAAAGACAGATGCAGACTAGTTTCAGTCTCATTAAATGAGAGGAGTCAAATGTTGTGGCAACATCAACAGAATGTGAACATCAACAACATCTTCTCTAACCAACAGCATCCACAGACCAACTACCACCCCGCTAGCTGGACAACCAGTACGGCTGGCCATAGTCATGGACCAGAGCCATTTTTCTCCCAGATGCTAAATTGGAGCCTGGAGGTGCATGCTGCACAATGCAAGACAAACACCCTCATTTAAACTGAAAAGAGGAATTGCAGAGAAAGTGCATTTCGGTACATAGAGCCATGGTGTACCACATGGTGTATAAATGAGGCTGTTGTCAAATCACCGTTTAGTGGAACGTTTATCGTGATAACACTCACACATAATTGTATCGTGGAGATTTACATTAATCGTGAGATCAATTCACCTTTTATTGTCTGAGCTGAATTATCCGTTACCATTTAAACCCTTTCCAGGTAAAACAGACCTGGAAATAAGTACTTTTGATACAGTCTTATTTTCACTCTCTAACAGATCTCTTGCCGATCTACAAGCTCACAACCACAAGACCACAAGAGGGTCCAAATGGACCTCTAACTCTGAGAGTGTACAGAACTTTTCAGTGCAGATTGGTGAGGTGTGTTAGTGGTTGCTGTGTTTTTTTTCAGGGGCAAGTCTGAAAGAACATGAACAGATCGAGATTAGAAGCACATGGGGAAGATCCTGGGCATAATCAATCAATCAATATACTGCATGCATTATATAGCCTCGCATAGCCAGGCTTACTCATCTGCGAAGAGAAAAGCCTGGTTACGACCATAGGCTGATACGGCATAGAGCGATGCTATTTACGCCAGGAGAATTTTACCGGAAGTTCACCCGATTGCCGGGCAGACCGGCCAATGAGACGACCAATCGGGGAATGTAAACAGACTGCAACGAATGACGTAACTTCCGTTAACCGCAGCATTTCCGCCACTTCCGGTGTCTACAGGTTCATGCCATTCACATTGCATATTGTGGCCAGGTTGCAGTATGTGTGTGTGTGTGTGTGTGTGTGTGTGTGTGTGTGTGTGTGTGTGTGTGTGTGTGTGTGTGTGTGTGTGTGTGTGAGAGAGAGAGAAACATCTCTCTCTCTCCCTCTCTCTGCTTCTGTTAGCTTGTATTAAGAGTTATGCAACAGCCCTTCCATTCCCTCTGATAGTGACATGGTAAATATTACACAAACCAACAATGACCTCGCCACTTCAGGGCCAGTCCACAATATAAATAAACTGTGCACACAATCATGCACGTTCATGTACTCTCACACACACACACACACACACACACACACACACACACACACACACACACACACACACACACACACACACACACACACACACACACACACACACACACACACACACACACACACACACACACACACACGAAGGAGAACGTAGGTACTTATCGAGTGTGTGTAATGTGGTTTAAGCAGGTTTGTACAGTAGGTACAGCCATGTATGTAATGTATCATGTTACCATTCCAATCCAATTAGTGTATATGTCTGCATCTATGTGGGAGGGTGCATGGTATGTACATTAGCGTGTGAATGCAGTATATGTGACTGTGTGTGGTTGATGTGTGCATGACATTATAGTACAGTATGTATGTGTGTGTACATGCATGTGTGCGTGCAACTTTGCCTTTCTAAATTCTAATAAGACCAACTCCCACATTCTTGACATACCTGCAGCTCTCTCCTCTTTCCCACGACTATACTGATGACTATACTGATGACCGAGACCAGTGGTTCTCAACCTGTGGTACTTGTACCACCGGTGGTACTTGAGCCCCCCCTCTGGTGGTACACAGAGGAGTCTCCCAAAAAACAAGAGAAAATACATAATTTGAGTGAAATATTTATATTATGTACTACAGGTAGATCTTCTGACCTAGCAATTGGTTGAAATAGGCTCTCCAGCCGTGCTGAAATGAGCATGGCAGCACACCTAGCCGTTAATAGAATATATATATAAGTAGTTTTGTTTATTTTGACTCAAGTTGAGCGCTCGTAGGGGCTGAGAAATCGCGGTCTATTCATTTGCTGGCGGGTCTGTCAGAGCGACGCTCTGGACCAGAGCTAGAGGAGGACAGGACTGCCAGAAGACAGCAACAGAGACTCAGGAGACACACACCCATGACTGCCAGTACCACTACCACCACTACAACCTACAGTACATATGCCCCACCTGCAATAGAACATGTGGCTCCAGGATAGGAGCCACCAAAAAACTCATCGTTAAGGACATAAGTGGACATCGTCATCGGACTCGATGGACAACCATAAGCAAGTAATTGTGTGACTCTGTGTGTGTGTGTGTGTGTGTGTGTGTGTGTGTGTGTGTGTGTGTGTGTGTGTGTGTGTGTGTGTGTGTGTGTGTGTGTGTGACTGTGACTGTGACTGACTGTGTCAGCCAAGTATTGGATCATATTCAGCAATGTTCTGATTCATGGCATAACTTAGTACTAAGGTAATCAAGGTATCTGGGACACACACACACACACACACACACACACACACACACACACACACACACACACACACACACACACACACACACACACACACACACACACACACACACACACACACACACACACACACACACACACACACACACACACACACACACACACACATTTAATTGGGGATAGATAAGTAGGCTACAAAGATGACATCACCTCATCGTTCACATAACACACAAATCATTGCTCCTGTCTTCCTATGGTAAATCAGTAATAAGCACTCCTGAGAATTTAAATAACATATCAACACCACATACTGTACAAGTAACACAGAAACAACAAACATGATAGTGCTACAGTAGCATACAGTTGCTATGTTAGCCTTGATTTAGACCAGGGGTCTTCAACGTTTTCAGGCCAAGGACCCCTTAGCTGAGAGAGAGATGAAGCAGGGACCCCCTCTACATATTGTATAAATGTGTGATGCAGATTTTCATCAATTTCATAGATAGATTAATAATAGACTTGTTTGACAGCACTGTCATCAGTCTATGTTGGATGTATTTTCAGACATTTAACCACTTAAATCGTCAATATTTTGTAAACTTGACCTTTCACTATGTACTTGTCTTCTCTTTTTTACATAAACCAACCCTATTTGCCGGAAATAGCCAATCTATAATAGATCTGCTTTTGGCTAAAGTTTCCTCGGAATAGGGATGCAAGGGTTCAAGTTGTTAATTTAAAAGAATTATCCTATAACACAGGGCGGCCCACCTGTAGTAACTCTAAGGACCCCCTGGGGGTCCCGGACCCCCTGTTGAAGACCCCTGGTTTAGACAGCTAGCAAATCAGTGCACTTCTCAAACTAAATAGATGAAAACATATAAACCACCTACACCATTATTATTACTTTTCATAACACTGTATATATTATTTGTATTATCTGCAAAGTTACCAGGGGTAAAAAAAAAATCACACCTGTGTGAACTGAGCGGTGGTCGTGGAGGCTGTGCAACAGCACTACTGGGTGGGTGCAGCGGGGTTAGTGTGCTTTACAATGCTGTAGTTTCTTCACACACTCTAATTTATTTGACCCTAAAACATTCAGTTTGTTAATAATAATAATAATACTTGACCACACATGCTGACCCACCCTTCTCCCCTGTGTGTGTGTGTGTGTGTGTGTGTGTGTGTGTGTGTGTGTGTGTGTGTGTGTGTGTGTGTGTGTGTGTGTGTGTGTGTGAGAACAACAGCGCCCCTCCCTTAACATGTGTGGTCAGAAAAGGTACTGCAGGCTTGAGGCTACATACACGGACGGCCGGACGGACGCATACACACACGGCCACGTATAGGAGACGGTGTGACCACCGCTCAAAAACTGTTCTATCCACTGCAGGCAGCACTGTCTGTGCATGGGACTGCTTCTCTGAGTGAGGAGCCAACAGGTTGTTGAATGGGGCTATATATAAAAAATAAATGTAATTACTGTAATGGAAATCTTAATTGAGAGGATCCTTAAAATAGGCCATTCGCATCTATTGGCCTAAAAAACATCTATCAGGAAAGAGGAAACCAAAAGGGTTTCAGTACATGTAATTGTCCTATCTCTTACATATATTTTTTGTATTTCTTGATGACATGTATTATTGTGTCAATTTTGTACGTTGATGAATGGAATACACAATGGACCACAATGGAGTCCACAGGACTTTTTTTGTATTATCCTTTAGCTTTGATGTCTCACTGTACCACGTGTTTCTGACTAATAAAGTAATCAATCAATCAAAAAACCATACACTCAAACCTGTGATTTATCCTGAATATTGTCACAGGTTCCTGTGCTCTTTATTACCATAGTGGGTTACAAACTCACATTATAATTGAGGAATTCTGGGTGAGCGCCAATATCAGAATCAATATGTTATCAATGTCAAATAAACTACACTATACTGAATACATAGTGACATGATTCAGTTGTTTTGATTTCAAATGATAATAAATATTAAAGGAGTAGTTCACCCCCAAAATGACTTTTTTTCTATTGATTAGTCACGCCATGGAGAGTAGAGTTCAATAATAGTTTTTGGTTTTTGTCACATTCCTAAGACAAAAATTTGATTCGAGTAAATTTACCCCCATTGATTCCGGATGGGGACCCGTTTCAAAACGGGTCCCCATCCAGAACGAATGGGGGTAAATTTATTGTTATCACATTTTTGTCTTAGGAATGTGACAAAAAACAAAAAATATTATCGAACTATACTCTCCATGGCGTGACTAATCAATAGAAAAAAAGGTCATTTTGAGGGTGAACTACTCCTTTAATGCTAGAAATTACAGTCTGATGTATTGTAAAATATTGTGGTA
This sequence comes from Nannobrachium achirus, assembly GCF_963921795.1. NCBI lineage: Eukaryota > Metazoa > Chordata > Actinopteri > Myctophiformes > Myctophidae > Nannobrachium > Nannobrachium achirus. The sequence continues at coordinate 23,393,799 of NC_137822.1, forward strand.
TAACAATGACCTAAGACCACAGCAAACCAATGCCACAAAATAAAATGTATATCTATTTTGAACTTTGAGATTGCACAAATGGAACCAAATGGAGTCAGGGGTCCTTCTCATTATGAACACAGAGGATTTGTCTGTGTATCTCATCATGAAGCATGACCTGGCATGTATGTATTACTGCTTAGACACACTGTATCAAACATCAAACTACAGATGTAAAAACAACAGGGCCACACCCTGGTCTAAGACAATGATTCTGCTCTAACATCTTCGTTCCCTCCCTATCGCTCTCTCTCTCTCTTTCTCCCTCTCTCTCACTCAAGAAAGAGAGAGAGTTTAAATAGATGATTGAGAGATTGAGAGAGGAGGCCGACATTTTTATTTCGGAATGGCGGGGTTTCAGAATGGTGGTATTTCGGAGTGGAGGCCTGTCCCTGAGAGGGTTAAGAGAGAGAGGTGGAGAGAAAAAAAAGAGAGATGAGAAAGAGATGATTGAGAATTTGAGACAGGCCATTATACAGTAAATCCCATTGTCATCAAAAGATCTTGAACATAGAGAAGAGTCCCCTCAGTCAACTATAGTCCGGATGCCCTATTGAACAGACTAACTAATTAGACCCTGCCCTACACTACAATTCTATTGTATTAACCATCCTCAACAGACCAGCAGTCCCTTTTAACACTACTTATATTAACCAGCCTAAAATGAGACTAACATAAACCGGTAGTCCAACAACTGCAATTGTAAACTCAGTATAGAGACATTCCAAAAAATCACACTTAAGTTATCATTAATCAACACAAACTAAATTGTGACACCTATTGGATCAACACAACAAAAACTCAAAGTAAACTTCAATGCTATCTGGATCTAACGAGACAGTAGACTGTGGAAACATGTTCGACCATTGGTCGTGGTTGATAGCAAAACTAGACCAAGCATAACAATAGACTCAGCGAGCACAGCCCTGCCACCCATTTAGATCTAGAACACCTACATATACTGTATATGCTGTTATACATCTTAAGCCTTTCAAGGGAACCCATCTGTCATTTTAGTTGATGTTAGTATGCTATTTGCAAGTGTGATTCGAGACGAGTAGTTTTTTTGTCCAACATTTGGCTAAATATTTTCCCAAATATGGCTAAGACTGATGTATGACATCATAGATGTCATATTTTAGACCACATGAGGCTCACACAATATGTCCATATATGGGCATTCCAAGCTATGGGCATCAAGGACGGAATGTGATGTCATAATAAAGTAGGTCAGCTATAGACATTGAGACGTTGAAGCGTTACCCTCTGACGTTACTGACAAGTTGTGACGGTTTTCATCGTAGGTCGCAACAATAATAAGGTCAGGTGCTATATCAGGGCTATATTGAAGGCATTTTTAGAATCTACCTCAGATAAATTGGTTAATGCTTTGGAAGTATGAGAAATGATTGTCATGCCAATAAAACTAAAATAAAACTTTTAACCTTGAATTGAATGGAGATAGAGATGAGTCAAGGAGGGAGAGAAAGCGACAGAGTGAGAGGGAAAGTGATAAAATGAGGAGAGAGAGAGAGAGAACAGGCAGTTTTTGTAGTTGGTCTGGTTGGTTGACTCACCAGAGTCAAGGGAAAGAATTCACCTCATTAAAAACATTACAGAAATGGGTGGTGGGTGGGTGGGACAGGTCAAGAAGCAGATGAAAGCCGTTGGGCTGCCACCATCATGAAATATTACATGACAATTTACTGTCATAAAAAAAAATGCTATTTTGCTTTGTGTTATTGATATTGAACATTGGCATTAAAGATACATTCATGTTTGCCTTTTAGGCTTTGTAAAATAGATTACAGGGGTGATGACAGACAACATATGGTACTAATAATTTTCTTCCTTTTTGAAATATAATGTAAACAGCCTATGTATAAGCTAAACATGCTGTACAGTAGATCTGCTATTTCCACAATTTTGGAAAATGTATGAACATTTCAACATGGAAACGATTATCCAGATTATCTCAAGTAGTGGCGATTAGGGCTATTATGCAATACTTGTGACGGGCAGGGAGTTATGAATGTTATAAACTGATAAAATGGCCACTACTGTGGAGGTGAAGTTGAGATGATTGTCTTTTGCGCAAAAACAATATAACCTTTCTAAGAGTCCCCTGCAGTCTGTGCTGCTCCTTAGAACGACAACTCCTCCCTAAAACACTTCTAGGCTCATTTTCCTACTTATATTGATCCCAAAAGACTGTCTATGGGGTATATTAGGCACAAATGCCCCTGTTGTCCAGTTTCCCCAGCAGAACCCAGCAGCTCTCATAGCATAGAGTGGAGCCTATAAACCTATCACTTTTACACTATTTGTTGTGTTCAAAAGTGATTTTGTTTTTCATGAATGTGTTACCAGTTGTCATTACAAACACATCCATGCCTTGGTTGTCCAACACAAGCCACCACACGCTCATAAATAATGTTTTGGGGGGAGCATTTGGCACAGGTGCCAATCAAAGTGACTGTACTGGCCAATCACAGGGCATCTTTTCCGGGACTTGTTTAGCAGAGTGTGAGGGCTTGTGTGGGACAACGATGACATGGATGTGTTTACTTTGTAATGACAACTAGTACCACATTCATGAAAAATAAAAACACTTTTGACCACAACAAATAGTGTAAACGCGATAGGCTTATAAGCTCCACTCTATGCTATGAGAGCTGCTGGGTTCTGCTGGGAAAACTGGACAACAGGGGAATTTCTGCCTAATAGACCCCATGGACAGTCATTTAGGATCAATATAAGTAGGAAAATGAGCCTAGAAGTGTTTTAGGGAGGAGTTGTCCTTTAAGCCTGATTAATACTAGTTAGCTTCACACCATGTGTTGTGCACCAACAATATCCGATCTACAAGCTCATGGAGCTCTATATTCACTATACTGTAACTGTATGAAGCTTAACACTCAACTGGACACTGTGGCCTAAGGCTGGCACTAGAGAAGAGGCCCTGGGGTCCAGTGAAATATCTAAACATAAAAAGGCCATCATAGGCCACCAGAAAAAAGAATCATAGGCCACCAGCGGAAATCATCATAGGCCACCAGAGAAAAGAACAACATATCTTGAGTCCTAACTGTACAATATGTACGATCTGTGAAGAACAGCACTGTTCAACACGTGTATCTATTATGCATCTAGCTTAAGGCAAGACTGTGTGAAAGAGTGATCATTTTTAACTTAATTGTTTTGCTTCTGGAGGTCTCTGGATCAAAACATTTTTAGATGGGGGTCCATGGCCAAATACATATAATTTTGGGTGTCCTTGACATGACAAAGATATAGGTCGATTCTACAAAATGTCTTCTAACTAAGTTTTCTGAAAAATGTTGCTATATCAGTGGTTCTCAAACTTTCATATCCCCCAAAACAATATGTATTTGGCTGTAGACCCCTATTTCAAAATATGTTGTCCCAGAAGCAAAGACTAAACTTGGAATGGTAAATAAAATGAATAATGATATTGATCATGTATAGAGATGTGATGCAGGAGAAGGAAGGAAGGGAGAGAAGAGTCACAGGAGGAAGAGAGAGAGAGAGAGAGAGAGAGAGAGAGAGAGAGAGAGAGAGAGAGAGAGAGAGACTAATAGTCAATAATCTGGGGTTACTGCATTCCGTACAGATGTAAATCTATACACATGCATGACTGACTGTTTAGTTTATTTAAGGAGTCAACTTACAAGAAACTGTAAATATCACTAGAGTATTGTTTGCATTGTTTACAGACAGACAGACAAACAGACAGACAGACAGGCAGGCAGTTTTCTTATGAAAACACAAGGCAAAGTTCCATAGTATTTCTTTAAGCGTTGGGGTTTGGTTAGGAAAGAGGGTAAAAGGTGAAGTGGGCAGGGTTCTGAGAGGTCCCCGGTTCAATCACCATAATATTATCTGGTAAAAATCAGGGTGGGAGAAAGTTAATGAGTTACAGTTACATTCTTTCCAACCACGACCACCACTGAAGCTCTTACAGTGTCTCTCTCTCTCTCTCTCTCTCTCTCTCTCTCTCTCTCTCTCTCTCTCTCTCTCTCTCTCTCTCTCTCTTTCTCTCTCTCTCTCTCTCTCTCTCTCATCCCCAGAAACTATACCTGTGCTGAATTAACTCAGAGATTGTACGAGGACAATTTTCTTTTAAACGCCTTCTAAATCCTGTCAGTTCTTTGAAAAACATCTGTGACATCTAAATGCAATGTTTGGGCTAGATTCTAGCCCAAAAATAATCATAGTAGGGGACCCGCCACCCTGACGAGGACTTGGAGTTGTAAGCGTTACATTTTGTATAACACGGCTCTATTGTGAAAATAGCAGATCTACTGTACATGCTCATAACGCCTTGCATGTAGATCCGCTATTTTCACAATTTCTGCCTCTAATATTTTACAATTTGGCCAATGTTTAATTTGTCATTTTAGACTTTATATTGGTTTGTTTACTGTTGAGTTGAGGGAGAAAACAATGTTGCACATTAAGTTCATCATCTAGGGACCCCCAAAAATAATCTGAGGACCCTCCTGGGGGGTCCTGACCCACTGGTTAACTGCTCCTACATCTGACTTTGTCTGTTTGTCCAGTGTCTGTCCAGACTGTCATCCTTGGTCAATTGCTTCACACTGGGTGTGATTTCTTTTTTTTTTTAAATAATTGTCACCAAACACATTAGGCGAAGCTCTCTGATTATCTGTGGCTAGAAGACTGGTTGTGCTGGTCAGCTCTCAGTGACCAACAGTAGAAGACTGTGGTTGTACTGGTCAGTGTACTGTAGATCAATGCAGGGCTTGACATTAAGGCTTGTAGGATGTAATAAATCCTTCCGAACAAGCTCATTAAAAACAAGTGGCTATTGGTTTCACTTTTTCTGTGACGCTCCTCGCAGCTTTGTGCATATGCAGACTATGGACAGCCCATACTATGGAGTGGAGGGTGGATGGAGAAAGGGGGGGTCGTTATATAGCAGTCCTTTTTGTTATTTATTCTATTTCAAGTGACTTTTGTGCCAAGACAAATTAATGGGAAATGTACTTGTCCAAAGGACAAGTGCCTCAAAAAGTTAAATTATCATCATCATCATCATCATCATCATCATCATCATCATCATCATCATCATCACCACCACCACCACCATTATTATTATTATTATTATTACATAAGATATGATAAAAGGCCCAATCTTTAACCACGTGGTACATTTGTAAATAACACGTTAACTGTAATAAAGTTCATTTGGCTCGTCTTATCAGAGCAGAGTACAAGGTGGCATAAAACAGGACTGATCTTTGACAGCACAGTTTGACAGAGCGCTGCTCATTATCATTATGTTTCAACTCAGTGATATGAATGGAGTTTTCAGTTCATTGTCAGCGCCTATGGATCGCCACATTGATGTGTTTGGATGTAGTTTGCCAAAAGCAGGTGGAAATTGGTAGGCAATTAAAAAGAGCAATAACAATGCTTCTTCTAGGTGCATTTTTACAACTAAAATCATGCCTGTTATAAATAAGTGCAACGTCAAGTTAAACTAGTACTAAAATGTATGATGTGTATGATAAAAATATGGAGTTCACCTCGGTCTACTTTCACAGACAAGAAAATAAAAGGTATACCTATACATAGGTCTACTATTGTAAATACCTTTTATGTTGCTTTTTTCTGATGATATCTTCTGCATAGTACTGTGTTCTATCTGTCTGTCATTCAATGTTATAAAGTAAACAAGCCATGGCTTTTCTGAGTTTATCCTTTTAGTTGACCTTGTACCAGTGAAACTGTACCTTTTCCAATGCAAACTTCTAATAAAGTCTTCAATCAATCAATCAATCAATCAAAATAGTCTGTTAATATTGCTATATCATCGGTCTGCATTGTATCATCACCGCACATCCTCAGTGTAGTTAAAATGTATCCATTTTGTACACCTGTAGGCTACTTTTACTTGAGTAAACATATTACTTATTCCACTGACCTGCAGATCACTGTTCATAAGTAGGTCTATAATGATGCCAAATTGCCAATACTTTTGCACCTGTGCTCAAGTACATTTTCACTTACTACAGTAGGCCAACATGACTTGGTTACTTCACAGATTTATTTTTAATACTTTAACTATTCACTTAAAGGTAAAATTATCTGAGTAGGCTAATCAAACCTCCACCTGCAGAGCTCCAGACAGAGTGAACACTGCGTGTTTTCCTCCTGACAGAAGGACAGTCAGAGTGTGCATTACTGTAGACTATTGTCGAAATTAAACAACAACCAAGGCCGTCTCTCTACAAACCCAGCTAAAAACAGTAGCCTATATCTCTGCAATAAGCCTACATAAACCAGTAACAGCCCCTCTCCGAACCCTGTTCACAAAATACAAAAAGAAAAAGATAGCTACAGGGTTCAGAAAGGGGTTATAAATATCTACCCAGGCAGCACACAAACAAACCAGTAAAATGTCTCTCTTCTTACCAGTGGAGCGCTTGAACTTCTTTTCTTTCTTCCTCCGGAGTGGGTTAAGGGTTTGTCTTGAGGGTGGAACCGCGGTTTAGTTAGGTGCACCTGTAGACGCTGTCACTGTGAGTACCTCTGCTGTGTAGCCTACTGTACCTGTAGCTTACTGTTACCCGACTGTCGGCTGTCTGTGCAGTGACTGTCTGTCAATGTGTGGGGGCGTGGCCGCGGGGCGCACCGTGGGGTGGAGTTGGGTGGGGTCAGAGCCTAGGGTCAGAGTGACTCTGGGTGGGGTCTGTCAGCCTGAAAATCATTCTTGTTAAAACATTTAAAAAAGAAAGTACGTCATGAAAATAAGTCACTTTGGCCGAATTCCAGTATGGTGAAAAGTTGAAGCTAAATAATGGGGGTGTTCTCAAACTAACTCTCTCTCTCTCTCTCTCTCTCAATGGGGGTGTTCTCAAACTCTCTCTCTCTCTCTCTCTCTCTCTCTCTCTCTCTCTCTCTCTCTCTCTCTCTCTCTCTCTCTCTCTCTCTCTCTCATAAGCGGATGTTCATTGCTAATACCATGTTTGGAAATATTTCACCAAGTCTCCCCCCCAAAAAAATGCAACTATTTCAAGAATGTTTATCTGCCATGAGGCAATTTCATTTCCTTGAGTGAGAGTGACCAACTTGCTGAGTTCATTTAGAAACTGGATGCTTTTTTGTTGCTTTGTTTATTTCACAGTTTTTTACTGTAGTAGGCCCATAGTAGGCCCTTATAGACAATAACTTTGAAACTATCTGTTACTGTAGTCTGTCTGTCTGCCTGTTTCCAACACCCCTTATTATTACTTTTTTATATTATTACTTATTAATATTATATATTTCCATTGGGCAATAAGGGAACACAGCCCCTAATCCTTGTGTGTTGGTCTAGTCATTGAAATAATGTAGAATAGAACCTGTTGCACTAGCTAATTAAGCAACACAGGATCATTGTCCCCCAAAGTACCGCCCATGGCTGTTCTAGAGTTGGTAGCATTATAGTTTAGTGTCTACTGTCTATATAATTGCAATTCTATTATAGGTCCTATTGTTTTTATTTTGTTTTCATTGTCTCCACCAGGTCGAAAGGCATGGCTGAGACTGTTTTGCACCCTGTCCATCCGTCCACCCATCAGTCTGTGTGTGTGTGTGTGTGTGTGTGTGTGTGTGTGTGTGTGTGTGTGTGTGTGTGTGTGTGTGTGTGACTGACATATTATCTTGTTTATTATTGTGATGTTATCTGCTTATTCTAAGTCGCTTTGGATTAAAAGCGTCTGCTAAATGCCTAAACTGTAAACTGTAAACTGTGTGTGTGTGTGTGTGTGTGTGTGTGTGTGTGTGTGTGTGTTTGTGTGTGTGTGCCCGCGTGCAGTGCACCGTTGGCCCACATTCCCTGGACGCCAATTCAGAACCTCTGCTCTGCCCCACACCTGGGCCTGTTCAAGGCTGAACTTTGCAAAAACAAATCCTTTGACAGTACTCCTACAGATTTGGTCCAAAAATACCGCAATTAGGCAGACAGTATCTCTATATAGTCTTGTGATCAAGACGGATCTCTCCGATATTTCATATTCCATTTGAACAAAATGCCTCAAATTATGAACACAGCGTGCAATTTCCGTAAAATTTTGCAGGCACATTCCCACTAGGTCGAGGAACAAATGCCACCCTTTTCACATTGGCCTGTTATAGCGCCATCAGCAGGTTGACTTATGCAAAACACATTTTTGGAACAAAATGCCTCAAATCATGAATGCACTGTCCGATTGCCGTGAAAGGCCGAGGAAGACTTGACACCATTATCACTTTGGCCTGTTATAGCTACACCAGGAGGCCACAATAACCTTCCTGACCTGGTGGAGACCTGTGCTCGGAAGAGCACTGCTTCTAGTTTCATTTCAGTTCAGTTTCAGGTAGCCTCGGAAACCCAGACTTTTATTTAGTTTCAGGTAGCTATACTGGGTTTGCTTGTTTCATTTTCAGTATTTCAGTAGTTTCAGATTCAGTATTGCTTAGATTTATTAAACAGACCATAATCTAAAATATATCATAAATAAATACTAAAAAACAACACACAGTCATATGTCCCTCATGCTTGTTGTGTCAACACATTGACCTAAAAACCTTTTCCGTACAGTTTCATTTTATTTTTGTTAGTTTTGTACAGTAAATTCACAATATGAAGTAGTTATTTTAGTTAACTCTTATACATTTGGTTTCATATAGCCTACACATTGTATCCACACAGTAACATGCATCCTTTTGTAACTCTAAAAGTGTGCAAATGTAACCAAATGGACCAAACCCTTTGGTTACATTGTGTACAGTCTGAGAGTTCCATTAACGCTGAGGATTTTATTGTGTTGTATTGGGCAACCATGACACCACAGACCACACCTCACATTCCTGAGAGCTGTAACCGTAGCAACACACCTATTATAATCAGACGCTGTTTCAGAAGGGAGGTGCTCTGTGTAAGGTGCATGGAAACAACACACACACAGACATATACACACAAGCATGTGCGACTGCGTGTGTACACCCACACACGCACATGCACGCACGCACGCACGTCGTCGCACGCACGCACGCACACGCACACACACACACACACACACACACACACACACACACACACACACACACACACACACACACATATCAAACAGTGTAAAGTAATATACTTTTTAATTGTAGGCCTACAGTACTGTATGTATCACTGTTTCCCAAACAGTGGGTTGGGACCCATTTGTGGGTCACGGACCAATTTTCATGGGTCATCCCATTTTCTTTTCTTACTTTCAAAAAAATACATATTTCAATATTCCCATCCGCAAAATGAATTAACCACAACAAACTCAACAAACACATCTTAAAAGAATTATAAAAGAAGTAGTGAAAATAGAAAATCAACAAGTTCATTGTGAGTGTGTGGATCGGCTATTTTCACTAGTTTGGGCTCCGGGCAAACATCTAATCTCTCTTTTGGGAGTTGAGCTGAAAGGTTTGGGAACCACTGCCCACTGGTATACTATATATACTGTATCAGAATCAACTTTATTGTTACAACATCACTGGTTTACAGGTGTAATGAAGACTCTAATGCCTTCGCTGGTGGACAGTTGTAGCCGGGGGCACGATGTTTTGGTTGTCTGTCCGTCCATCTATAGCCGCCCAGCCATCCAGCCGCTCAAAGTCAGCATGGGGCACTCAGAAGGCTAGTACAGTAGGTTAGTAAGCAGGGGCGTAAATAGCGTGGGGGCCGAGAGTTGTTTGGGGCCCAGTGGCGAGTCAGGCCGACTTGTGCTGTCAGTAAAATCTAATAATAATGTATACAGACGGAGCCGCTGTGCTTTCCAGTGTCTGCTGCTTCCATTCCCTGTAAAGACGGAGTGCCTTGGAATTCCTTTCTCTGTAAGTCTGCTGTCAACACCTTTGGAATTGAGCAGTACTTCTTTGAAATAGTTTTGTTCAAATATTCCTACCTGTATCTCCAAAGAGCACCTAGAGCCAACTGATCCCTGCAGCGCTTCTTTTTTCTCTTTTTGTCTTGTTAAGTGGTCGATCGGTGGGCCTTGAACACTTTCGAGATGCATGGGCGCTGATCCAAAAAAAGGTTGAGAACAGCTGCTTTCGACACTTGAAACTTGAATGGTTATGATGACACGTCAATTCAAATCACTTTGTGTCGATTTCCCATCTTCGCATGAGTCAACTGAATCTGACTAGACGTCATAGCATCGTAACTTCTGTAGGCACTGAAAGTTGGGAAACACTTTGTGAGTCAAAGTGATTAGTCATGGGAGAATTCAGGTTGAAGGAAACAAACACATTGCTGAAGAGAGACATCATTAGTCCCTGTCAAATGTTCACATCATAAAACAAGCTGTGTAAGTAGTGCATTGAACAAAGCCATGACTTGCTGTGACAAAATGTGCTTCAAATATATAAAACAAATGAGAAAAAGGAGATAAATGTCTTTGTTAAACGTTTGTGCTCACCTTCACTCCCTGTCTCTCAAAGCAAAGCCTATTTATCATCTTAAAATATAGCAAGAGTTTTAGGTTCTAAACAAACCTTAGAAAATCTATGCATGCTCTTGACTTAAACTGAACACATTATACAAATTCTCAGATCTCTGTGCAGACAGCAGCTAGGGGTTAAGTGTCACAGAGTACTTGAAGCTCCAATAAGCTACAACAGGCCATGATTTACCATATATATTTTAGAATGTATAAGATGCATAGTGCATAGTGGGCTTCCGACCATTGGTTCTAAAATAAATTATGGTAAACAACCACAGCCTTACATGGCTTATTGTTTTTCTCAAATTGTTACCAACTATAACAAAAAGCATAGCATGCAGTGTAGTGCTCTTCCGAGCACAGGTCTCTGCCAGGTCAGGTAGGTTATTGTGGCCTCCTGTTGTCGCTATATAGGCCAATGTGAAAAGAGTGCCATGTCTTCTTCGGCCTTTCACTACGATCGGACACTTCATGCATGATTTAAAAAATATAACAGCTCGCAGCTATATTTACCATAGTTATTTACCATACTGTTAGTGTAAAATGTTGAGTAACTCTATGCCTCATATTGTAATTATAACAGTTTAGAGCATAGCTGTTTTGACATACATTATATTCCAGTACTGCATGCTCAAACGGAATAATTCCAAGGGGAATTGGGACAATTCTCCCCCCCCCCCCCCCCCCAATGAATGAACAGTATTTTATATTTTGAACCTATTCTGTTCATTCATGAGCCATTCATCTTCCACTGTCTCCTAATTATTTATGCATAGTAGTTTTAATCCCTCTCTTTAGTAATAAAAAGCAAGAGACGATGAAAGTGGTCGGTTATAAAAATGGCACATTTATTGCTACAGAACGGTCATGAACATGAATGTCATTGAATAACTACAAGATGAGAAGCGAGAACCAACAGGCACTGGCCAAATGTTGGGCTGGTATGAGAAAAGATACACCCTCAGCACACACAATAAAAAGCCTTCCCCTCCCTCCACTAATCCAGGGAGGGGAAAAATAAAATTGTTATAACAACATCAACAATAACAACAACAGTAATAACAACAACAATATTATATAACATAAAAACAAAAAGAGACAAAGAATAGACTAGCTACAACATAAATTGAAAATAGTTAAAAAGGGACGTGTAAAAAATAAAAAAGGAAAACTGAAGCAAAAACCAGACACACTGAAAAACACAATGAAATTAAACAACAGAGGCACTCAGCCACACACCGGAAGAAAGTGTGACTGCTGTATATACTTTTTTACGTTTACTTATTTTTTTCTCCACATAGTCTTTCTGTAAGAGAATCATCTGTTGCAGTTTATGATGGGACCTCCCCCCAACTTTGACCACACCCGACTCACTGACCACACCCCTCTGACCCGTCACACGTGGAACCTTACAGGATAAAATAAAAACACCTTAAACTCCAGTAAAATAATGTAGCAAACTGATTTATTTATCATTTTAAATTATCATTCGGTTTTGTCGACAAGGTGGAGCATTTGTTCTTTGTTCTTTGGAATTGAATGTATTTTATTCATTATCTTCAGTTTTATTTCAATATTGATAACAAAAGATTTCCCCCGCAATATATATATATATATATATTTATATATATTTATATATATTTATATATATATATAGCCGGGGCAATATTTTATTTATTTATATATATATATATATATATATATATATATAGTTTTTTTTATTATGTTTTATTCTCACTTGGGGTGCGCTACAGTAAGTCTATCCCATAGCAAAAGAGCACTACACAAAAGAAGCTTTAACAAAAAGCCCAGGCACTGAAACATGGTATTTCTGCTTTATGTATTTTTTCATCATCATCATCATCATCATCATCATCATCATCATCATCATCATCATCATCATCGTCGTCATCATCATCATCTCTTCACTGAATTGCATCACAAGTAACAAGAAGAATGAAAAAGGCCACAGTTCATATATTTTCACCATTACATAATGATCCTAATAAAAGTGAAACATTTTTTTATTTATTATTTTACCACGGCACAGATGACTTGGAAATCATACAGAGTGTGAAAAGTACATGATCGATTGAAGAAGCAAAGGATGGATTCATCCTCCTGAGTCCTGTCAGTCAGATGGGTACATTTTGTGCTTGTTCACAATTGTAACATATTAACCTCGATTTATTTACTTTTATTTGCCACAATGGTCCTCTGTCTTTTCTGTGGCAGCGCTTTGAAATACTACAATGTTTAGTTAATGTTGCCAACATTTTGAAACCACTTCATGTGGATCGCATGGTTCCAGAACGTCAGGCTAAACCAGGAATTAAACAAATAAATCTACACATCTCCTCCAAAGTAATCCTATAATGTCGATTAGTTCTTTTTACACATGCAAGGAAGTGGAACCAGACATCCACAGTGAGCTAACCACACGGAAGACTGGGCCCGCTGTATTACTGCACTGATTGACTGCTCTGCAGGAGTTACTGTTCGCTGTGGCTTGACCGAAGACAAAGGAATGGAACCTCTCTTTTGTCTACACTTAAACCCTCTATATACAGGTGCGTAGTAGCCTAAACTTGAGTGGACTTGGCTCTCTACTTAGTCTGCTCTTTGTTTACCTATACACCAAGGACCCTATCTTGCGTGGCGTGGCGCCTTACCCTTTTGCATAAATCTATTATTATTTTTTACAAATTGGAAATTCATTAAAAAGAAATAGTGAAAATAGCTGATCTACATTCACATGTTGTGAGCTTAGATGGCTATTTTGAAAATGTTAATGGTTTTGAAAGTAGTACAAAAATGTCTAAGAAGTATAGGCATAAGGGGTAGGGCGTCCATCTACAAGCTTGTGTTTCAGGATATGCAATTTCCTGCAAAATGTGTTGCCCTCAGAATAGAATTCAAGTGGTCAATTCGACGTAGCGTTTTTTTCTTTGTATAATTGCATACTGCAGAGTCACTTGAACCCATGCAGCATCCCTATGCTGGGGGAACATTCTGCAAAATAGCAGATATACAAGCTCACATGCTGCACTGCAACGTCACGTGACACGTTGTGAGCTTGTAGATTGGCTATTTGCTGTAAAAATAAAAAGATTGTCCAGGTACTGTTGCACCTCAAGTCAGTTTCACTAAGCATATAAGGTAAAGTTTACGTGGTTAAAACTATTCTGTTACTGTAGTGTATATGGCGTGTTGTCCAGGTTGAATGTCAATGAATTGTAGCCTTCAAAACAAAAGGAGGTTGATTCTCACCCCAGCATGTGTTCTTTGTTCACAAGCTGAACTATGTTTGAGTGAAGAACTCTGCAATTGTACATTGGGAATGAAATATTGGCAGGTTTTCTACTGGCAGTGGAAGTAGGTACTAATTTAACTTTTCATTATATTGAAGCCAGTGATATGTAGAAACAGGCTTCTATGATTGTTCAATCTATTACTTTTTGTTCACAATAGTTACAGATATTTCCTGCAAAATAAATATCACACTATGACCCATGCTATAGCCACTTGTATAAAATTATATATGTTTTTCTTTCATTCTTTTCCACAGAAAAAAATACTTTTACCAAATATCAGCATTGTTGTGCCACTGGCATTTATTGGTGCTCATCGCTGGAGTATAAAATGAATCAATTGTATTGAAATTGAATGAACTGACATTAAAAGTGATCTCTTATGTTTCTGCTCTCATCTCTCTATTGTTGTGGGGAGAAAATGACAAAAGTGGCCATTTTGGATTCAACTCGTTATTGCAGTAAAATGGGGTACAGAGTGAGAAATGAGATGTATATACAACAAGGAAGGTTAACATAAACATGTTGTTATAGAAACGGGGTAACAGATGTAACATGAAAATAATGAAGACATTGTAATCCTGGAGCGTGTCAGTTATGACTAGACTTGATTATATGACAAAGAGAAAAATATGAAATGAAACCTCACAAAGCAATATAATATACCATAGAAACTAGCATTTACAGTGACAGATTCAGCCCTAGTGTTTAAGTCCAATTCAATGTAGCTTTTCTTTTCCTTAAAAAACAAAACAAAAACTAAAAAAACACTAAAAACACATGACTGAAACTGCCTTGCACATAATCCAATATAATTTTGGGGAAGTAGCTGAAAAAATATTGTTTGTTTGCAGATGACATGACTACGTTTATCTGCAACACTCCAAGTCCTGTCATGACAAAATGTCCATATCCGAATCTCAACCCAGGAGCTGAGGACATCTCTAACAAAAAAAAAGTAAAACAACAATCCCAGCTCATAATAAAAAGTAATAACTTGCCAAGTAATAAAGAGTGATTTCCCGGAAAAAGCAAAGACTGTATTTATTTATCACTGGCAGTTCCTCAAACCCACAAAAACACACAAACCAGGTGTTTTATGACTATTTACACTTTACCCTTCAAAAGTACACGTAAAATGGTAATGTCATGAGCATGGAGAGTGAAGCAAATATTATACAACTTTTAATATTTGATCCCTCCCTTGATCCTTCTAAAATTTCCCCACAGATATAGACATAATGTCAAAAAGAGCAGAGTTTGGAGCTTGTGATCTCACTACATTTTCAATGTGACACACTTTTCAACACACACTGAATTTACTTTTTCATATTTTTTAAACAAAAAAAACAAAAACAAAACAAAACAAAACTGATACAACATATTCTAAAACACAAAATAACAACAGTCTACATGTAAAAATATAACTTTTACATACACAATTTCAAAATAATGGTAAGTTTTGCCACTTGTTTGCATACAATTTACAAATGTCTGTGTTGAATTTGTTAGCAGTGAATTGGAGTGGATGGAACTCTGGTCCCAATTTGTCCTGCACAGGATGATGCTGCACTATAGCCAGAGGGTGTTGCCACGGCAACAAGAGAGTGACGTCACGTGACGTGTCTGTTCGAAAAGTTATCACACTGAGGCGCCTGTCCAACGTTCCCGCTATTTCAGTCTTTGAGAAAACATTGCATTTCCCCAGACACACTACTTTGACAAAGAAAGCAACACAAAAATGGCACCCTCCTCATATATTGAATATACTTTTTTTTTGTACATTTATATATAGATCAATTTTTCAAATAGATTATTTTTTTCCAGTTTCCACGCCTTCCTTTTGATTGGATAGGACTTTAACCACATCTAAAGGGCCGTCAACAGCAAACCTTTACTGCCAGACAGCGAAATTGTGTGAACTTTCTTTTTTTTTTCTTCTTCTTTTTTTTTCAATAGACAGAGAAACCAGAACAGACAAAAAAAGCAATAAGGGAAACAATTGTTCTTTGTTCTTGTTTTTTTGTTTGTTTTTTGTTTGTTTTTTTAAGAGAGAAAAGAAAAGATTTACAATATACAGCCACAAGTTGTACTGAAGACTACATTGGCTCACAGACAAGCCGATTCAAATATTGATAAAAAGCTGATAAGCTATAATACAATAACAGACGCGTTGCTCGCTATAGAAATGGGAACCAGGGGAGATGGTACATAGATGAGATGAGGGGATGCTGGGTGGGGGGGGGACTGGGGGGAGAGGGGTGGGGGGGATTGTTATTAAAACAACTCCAAGTGGTCAGAAGCGGAAACACGCGGTCTACTTACATATAAGCATACAGTACATTAAATACAGTTTTGTTTATTTTTCTTTTTTTATATATTTTTTTTATTATCCAAAAAATACTTTTTTGTCCTTTTAACTGTTTTTTTAAATTCCCAGGTCTGGTAAAAAACCTGACTGCATAGAACCTAATGACTAAGAACAGGTTTCCCTAATGTTGCATCCTATTAAAAGTCCAGGTAAATGTCTCCCACTGGCTTCTCAAATGATATGAACTCTAAAAAGGCACGTTGGTAGAATTGTGAATGTTCAAATTGCATCTCTGGGGCTTGCCTGTGGGCGGGCTAGAGGGAGAAGGCCAGGGTTACGGTCTCTAGAATCTGTGGGTAAAGTATTGGGCTCATAAGGCTAGACTTTGGGGAAAGGGCTTGGGTTAGGTTTTGGGCCATAGTGTTTATAAGGCTAGGTAAAGGCTAGGTACTGTACTAGGATGAGTTCAAATACAGGGCAGGATGACCAGGGCCAAAGAGGGGCATGTGGGGAGTGGCCATGTTGTTTGTTGTGGGGTGCAGCACTGAACAAATGGTTAGGAAAAGAAAGGATGGGATACCGTAATTAAGTCCTAAGGGTGAGGTTTTTGTCATGGACAAAGGAATGCGGTTGAGGACAGTGTTAGGGACAAGGGGAAAATACAAGTAAAACACAGGAAGGCATACATACTGTATATACAGTATACCATAATACTGCTGCTTGGCCCCTAAAAAGTATAATACCCTTCACAACTGATTGTTCCCTTGCTTCTAATTGCAGCTTTTGTCACCACTATTCTCTTTTGCATGTTTGTGTCCCTGTATGTAACGCAGAAGAAATGTTGGTCCATTGCAATCAAGCTCTCCTATCAAAACAAACACACGTTTACGTGTTTATGTTCTTGTAGTTGCCAATGCGTCTGAAGTGCTTTGTCATGTCAACAGCTGACATTCAGGGAATGTGCTAAATGTGGGAAGGAATTCATTTACCCCATCACTCTGTCTACCCTTTCCTTTCTCTCATCTCACCATCAACCTGTGTCTGTACACAATAAAATACCATCCTGGAGTCGGGGCACCTGAAGAAAATATATGTTGACACTGTGCATTTTTGCAAACCACAAGATACATAGAAAGTAGGGCAGCAAATATCGATTATTCTCATGTGTGAATGTGAGCATGTTTATTACTAATACATTAACCACTTAAGCTCTCTTACTGGTAAGTAAATTCTGAATAGCAGACTTGTTACTTACTCAGTTGTAACTGAGCATTTCTACATTGTGGTAATGATACTTTTACTCAAGCATAAACATGTTCTTCCACCACTACAACATATCGGCGGTTTGCAGAAACATACAAGGTCAACTGATGTCTCCGGTGATTGGCCTGAAAATCTTCAACGTTAACTTAACTCTGAGAGTGTAGACATGTGTCCAAATGGACCCTCTGAGGATTTTACTGCGTAGTGACAGAAAAGGGGGGTAAGGAGCTACAGTACCAATGTCCAGGCAATCCCGGTCTCTCTTTGCTCTGCAATGGGCCACTGAATATATCGATGCTGAATGACCATGTTTGAGGATCGAATCATCAAAGACTTTCACCGCTCAATTCATTTTGTTCCGTCTACAGAAAATGTATTCATTTAGCTGCGAGAGTTAAACTTTCATAACACTTTTTTTTGTTCAGTGTATAGCCCCATACCCCCAGGGAAAAATCATCATCATTATCATCATCATTAACATCATCATCATCATCATAATCATCAGTGATCCCCCAAACATAATTAGAAGTACACTTTTTCATTATTGCATGACCATGTATTTTTTTTTTTCTGGAAAGTGATATTTCCATCTTACATTTAAAACGTTTTATTAAAATGCCCTGCCCCTCTAGAGCCACTCACTGATTGAATGATTGACTCAACGATTGATTGATTATTTGAAAGATTGATTGGATTGTTTAGTTGGTCATGTGGGTATTGTCTTCCTCCCCATAGATATACACACGGGTCACCACGGTGTTCCGGGGTATATCTCACTAGCAGTGTCACCAGTGTCTTTCGTTATGCCCGGTTTGCATTACAGAGTCACCGCCACAAAATCATCTGTTGAAGTACGCCAAAGTCAATGTGACGAGAAAGAAAATAAAAAGAAAGACAAAAAGGAAGAAACAGATATCCAGAATCGGGACACCCACAGTCCAGAAAGAACAGGAACTGAAATGGAGTCTTCGTATGTGCGTGAATCACGCAAGCAAGCTATTTCCTCATTATTTCCTGTTTGTTTGTTTGTTCGTTTGTTCGTTTTTGTGTTTGATTTTCTTCCGGTTGTCGTTTCTCCTTGTGTATGTCTCATAGCATCCAAAGAGGAGATGAGGCACAGCTTAGATCCACAGTGTGGACATAGATTGCCATTCAGTCAGAGACGGAGCGAAACACTCCGCAATACTGTGTTTTTTTTTAATGATATGTTTTGTTCTGTTGTTCTGAACAGTCTCCTTCCCGCATCCAGCTGTTGTTGTTTTGTCAACTTTTTCTTTTCTTTTCTCATATATATTTATATATATTTATATAGAGAGAAATGTTTTTTTTTGTTCCTTGAAAATGGGAATGAAGAAATATAATAAAAATAAAAATAATTAGTAGAATGATTTCTTTTGTGTGTTTCTTTCGATTCCAAAACCCACACCAAATAAGAATGAAAACGTGTTAATTCCAACTTCAACCGCAGACAAAAAAAAGACTATGGCGGAAAAAACCCTTAAGCAACTCGGTTACGTCTGACGTTTGATTTCCATAGGCGATGAAGAAGAAGAGGAAAAGAATGTAAAACGATACGCTGATCTGATTGGTAAGGCAGAAGGGCCTGCAGTGTTCATGATTGGTCGACTTGTCAAGTGTCAACAGGGTCTGACTGGTTGTCGGGTTGTCACGGAAACGCCATCAGAGGAAGTGGTCACTCATCATCTTGATGAACTCTGGCAGCTTGGACCTGGACAGAGAGAGAGAGAGAGAGAAAGAGAGAGAGAGAGAGAGAGAGAGAGAGAGAGAGAGAGAGAGGATTAGAATGAATTATCTGCTGCTGAGGTTCACAAACCTTAATTTTCAAGGAACCCCCATAACTCTGTGAGAGCATACAAATGGAACCAAATGGACCAGTAAGGGTCCAGTTGCTTCCATTTGTAAGCTCTCAGGGTTACAGACATGTGAAGGTCTATTTGGTTCCTGATTCTCAAACCACCAAAACAAAAGGAGCCAAATGGAACCATAAGGGTTCTATTCTATTCTATTCTATTCTATTCTATTCTATTCTATTGCTAACCATTGAAATCTGTCAGAAGTCATACAATTGAAATTGTACCTGAATTGTAATCTTTCATTCCTTTTTCCACTCAATTTGTGAATATCGCTCGCTCACTAACTAACTCTCTCTCTCTCTCTCTCTCTCTCTCTCTCTCTCTCTCTCTCTCTCTCTCTCTCTCTCTCTCTCTTTCTCTCTCTGATGTAACTCACAAGCCGCTGGCTGGTGGAGAAAGTTTACTACTGTAGCCTAAATAACACACCATTAGGATAATTCAACTGTTTGTCATTTCTTGCACAATATAGAAAGAAAGAAAGAAAGAAAGAAAGAAAGAAAGAAAGAAAGAAAGAACAGGGTAGAACACACCTTAAAAGTACACTTATTTCCAATCTGTTGTTAGAATGTACCAGAGTGAAATGGAGTTAACATGCCCTTGTATCATCTGATAATCCTTAATCAATTGCAATCATCCAACCAGTTGCATTATTATGTACATTATATTTCTAATTAATCACAACTAGCAATACTTTATGTGATGTTCACTGATTATGTTGGTGATTTTGTGGTTGTTGTAGTACTAACATGCTAATACAATGCATGTAAATCTAATATTACTTTCCATGATGGAGCCATTGTCTTTTTCCTTGTTCAAAGGGACCGTTTCCCATCATAAATAAAGTATCACCTGATTGCCAGGTGACATTTCAGTATGGTTTTAGATCTGTGAGCTTAGATCTGTGTAATGTACTAGTTGATTTTCGAATTAGATTTTCCTTTCTTTCAGGGCTGAGGGGGCCGGGTTACTTGATCGATCAATCAATCAATCAATCAATTAACCTACCAACCACTAATGGGTCATATTAGGAATCGAGGTACAACAGCAGATGGGTGTTTAAGTGAAATCTTCTGACCATTTAGGGGTGGGGGGGAGGTGTTGCCTGTTTACATTTGTCCCATAGGATTGGGGGGTCCGTCTCCTCCCATGGTGGCGGCAGCGTGGTGGGCAGCCAATGAGAGAGGCGTTCCGTCCGATGCCACCGTCACCTTCTCTTCCTCGCGCCGCTTCAGGCACGCCGCCTTGGGGTTCAGGTTGCGCTCTGGAAAGACACGAACACACACACACACACACACACACACACACACACACACACACACACACACACACACACACACACACACACACACACACACACAGATAGACAGACACGTGCGCACATACGCACGCACGCATGTAGACACACACGCACGCACGCACGCACGCACGCACGCACGCACGCACGCACGCACGCACGCACGCACGCACGCACGCACACACACACACACACACACACACACACACACACACACACACACACACACACACACGCATATGCACACGCGTGGAGTACAGTACACACAAAATCAAAATCATTCATTTTCACAAGAATGTGAAAAAAAAAACACACACACAAGACGTGTACATAAAGGTGTTTTAAAATAATAATTTAAATAAAGACAAGCAAGATTTTCTGTGTGTTTCTTATTTTTTAGGTGCATATTGTAAATGTTATAATTTATCATCACTCACATTAAAATCGGAGTGCTCATTTAATAACACACTGTTTAGATTCCATTTGTACTCTTCTGAGATAAAAATGTCAGGTCATTTATCAAAGGAATATTATTGTATTTATTGTAGGCCTATCTATATCAACAAGATTATTCTTCCACCTATGTTTTCATTGTAATAGATTGACATAACGAAAATAACTATGATTTGTACTTTATTTTGTTTTTAATGTTGATGTATTTAGGATTTATTGAGAGCAACAGGTGGTACTGCCACCTACTGGAGGTTAATACACATTGCAACAAAAACAAATTGCCTCCCTCAACAAGTTCAGGATTTTGTATTATCTAAAAATTATTATTATTATTTTAAATGGCACATCTGTACATATAATCTCATGTAGCCAGACAATCAGAGATGTCTGCCTACTGTTGTGTCTGAGGAAATGTAAATTCAACATATGAGCTAGAACAGCAACAGAGAAGACTCAGTTTTAGCCCATACATTGAATATAGATGTCACCAGACCTGTTCCGATAAGCGGAGATCTCAAATTGTCTGACTTATATAATATAACTAATATTACTGAAGGAATGTTAATACTTTATCTGGCAAAATTGCATATCGACAAATTATACAGAGAGTAACACAGCAGAGAGTAGATTACAATAGCAAGTCTAACCTGTAACTTGTTGCTCTGGCTCGCAGCCACATGTACCAACTGTAACTGTTCTGTTCAGTGGTGTAAAGCAATTAAGTATAGTTTTGAGGTGTTTTTACTTTACTGGAGTATTTCCAATATTCAGTACATTTAGTTCAGTACATTCTACTCCATGACATCTCAGAGGCAAATTTTGTACTCTTGCTCCACTACAATGATCTGAAAACTTTAATTAGCCCTAGATTTTGATTATTATTACAAAACATTACATGCACTTCAGCATATATTTCGGCCATTTGAAAATAGCCGACCTACAAGCTCGCAATGTGTTACATCGCAACACATTGTGAGCTTGTAGGTCGGCTATTTTCATATTATATAGCCTATATATTTTAGTTTTTTGTACATTCTGCATAATGAATACTTTTACTTTTGATGTTTTAAGTACGTTTTTGTACTTTGTACTTTTACTGAAGTAAAATCTGAATAACGGACATTTACTTGTAACAGAGTATTTCTGCATTGCAGTATTGATACTTTTATGTACGTAAGTAAAAAAGGGATTATATTATAGTATGATGTGATAAATATAAAGTAAAGTATAAAACCAGCTCATCAGAACAGGTTACTGATCCTCCACCAGGCTGTGGCTACTATACTGACTACCTGGGTTTAGATATAGATCTTTTTTGTTGTTGTTGTTTTTCCATTGAAACCAGATAATTATGACGGTAAGAATCCTAACCACTATGTTTCTGCACCAGGCTCAGATAAACAGCCACAGTCTAGTGAAGGACCGGTAACTTGTTCTGAATACCTGGGTTTATATTCTTTATACATTACAAGAATGTATACAACGTGCTGTATCATAGCTTAACCTATAACTCGCTGTCCGAGGCTCAATATAAGAGCCACACAGGGTTTATAACTACTGTATGGAATACAGTAATGCTAGTTATATTAATAATAATTCTAAGATATAACTCACTGCTCTAGGGGCAGATGAACAGCCACAGCCTAGTGAAGGTTCAGTAGCTTATTCCCACTAGCAGGGTTTATACGGTAGGTATAAACATACAGTAATACGAGTTGAGATTCTAACAGTAAATTATAATAGAAATCCTAACCTATATTACGCCTGATTCTTCCTTCACTGCGCGCGCCAGTGTCCCGCGCAGAAATAGCAGATCTACATGGTGACAACGCGCCGCGCTGCAATGCGTTGTCAGTTTGTAGACCTGCCATTTTCGGGCCTGCAACACCAGTGTGCAATGACGTATGAATCAAGCATAACTGTTTATTTTTTGTTTGTTTCAGATTATCTTGTCCTAACCTAGCTGGCTTTAAACTATCTCAGATTATAATCATAATCCACCTAGCTGGTTTTAGAGACTGTAATCCTGATCTAGCTGGGTTTAGAGACTATATAATCCTAATCTAGCTGGGTTTAGAGACTATCTCAGATTATAATCGTGATCCTAACCTAGCTGTCTTTAGCGACTATCTCAGATTATAATCATATAATCCTAACCTCTAACTTGCTGCTCCAGGCTCAGTATAACAGCCACAGCCTGGTGGAGGATCAGTAACTTGGTCTGAGGTTTGTCACTCTTCAGGTGGAGTTGCACCATCCTGCCCAGCTCCTTGAAGGCCTCGTTGATGTCGCGCACGCGGAGGCGCTCGCGGGCGTTGTTGGCCATCCTGCGCTCCTTCTCCCGCTCCATCTTCTGCTCCGGGGAGAGGTCCTCGTCATCGTTGTTGCTGTGGTTGGCCAATGGGGATGGCAGCGGGAGGGAGGGAGGGAGGGAGGGGTGGTAGTGAGAGCGGGCAATGGGATGGTTGGAGGAGTAGGAGGATGAAAAAGAGGAAGAGGCAGGGGTCATCAATATGTCCGTACTCCGTACACGGACACGTGTCCGTGGCAAATACTTGGCCTTGTCCGTGGCAATAGAGCTTCTGTTTTACTAACCCTTTTATAATGTTAGTATTTATCAGGGGTGACCAAAAGGTAGATCGTGACCTACCTGTAGATCACAAAGGTTGTGCAGGTAGACCACATGAAATGCCCCTAAAATATATAATTAAAATCACAAAACCCCTCTTTTTGACATCTGTCATTTAAGGTGACTTGATTGACATCAAGAAGGGCCTGTCATCTCCATTCATGGCTTCTAAAATAGGCAAATTGGGGGGCAATGCTTTGTTTTCGTAACATTACAAAGAACCCGAAAACCTACCACTTCCATACAGAATGGAATGAAGATTCTTTTCCCCCTCACTATTTTTGATGTGTGTGTAATGCCAGTGCTGCTATTCCAAAGCAAAGCCACCTCATGTAAATCTTTTGGGGTGGGTATCACGTTGAGCTGGTCATTTTAAAAGTAGCTCTCAAGTCAAACAAGTGTGGGCACCCCTGGTATTTATCATAATACCCAATTACCGAACATCAAGTCTCCAGGTTCTCTTCAGAATATCTATGACACTGATTTACTATGACACTATGTTTGACACATTACTTGTCAGTTGTCCTAACCCTACTAGTGGTTCTCAAACCTTTTATTTGCAAGGATCCCCATAACTCTGAGAGTGTACAAATGGAACCAAAAGGACTATCCATTTGGTGCCCTTTGTACACTATCAGAGTTACAGACCTATTATAATCATTCAGAGCCATCTCTTTATGAGTTTCTGGTAATGTTATCGTCCGCTCATTTTGTATGTCCGTGGCAAAAATGTCATTTCAACAAAAATGTCCACCGCAATCCAACATATGGCGATGACCCGAGGGAAGAGGAGACAGGGAGGAGGAGGAGGAGACAGGGAGGAGGAGGAGGAGGAGGAGGAGGGAAAGAAGTGGACGATAGACAGGAGAAAGAGAGAAGCGGACGCGAGGAGCAGTTGGGAGAAGGTTCAAGGTTCAAGGTTTGTTTATTCAGTGTCCCCGAAGGGTAAATTGGGAAGAAGAGGAGAATGAGATGAGGAACAGGGCGTGTGGGAGTGGTGAGGAGGAGGAGGAGGAGGACACGGAACAGACAGAGAAAGGAGATGAAATGAAGAAAGAGGGCGACCAGGGGAGTCGAGGTTGAACGTCAGACTGACACACTTTGTTTTCGGTGCAAGGTTTCTACCTTGTACTGTATCTCCAAATACTTTTTTTTGTTGTTGTTTTGTTTTCATAAATGAATGCCCTACAGTACGCAAGAGTAGTGAAAATAGCAGATCTACAAGCTCACAATGTGTCGTGATGAGACTCATGGTGAGCTTGTAGATCAGCTATTAGTGTTTCCAAGGTTTCCACCCGGCAACGACATACAGTATGTACAGGTATAGGTATATGGGGTTAGGGTTATTTTTCAGCGTGCTATAACGTGACAAACGTATTTTGTTTTGCGCCCACCAGCGTCATTCCATGGAAACCTACCATTATCCACTGTTGTCATGGTTGCCTTCCCACTAACATCATCATCATTGTTGATAACGACAATCGTTATCATATGCTCGTCATGGTTATCGTCATTGGCGTCATCACACACACATACTGCACATGCGATCCCTTTATAATCATCATCATCATCATCATCATCATCATCATCATCATCATCATCATGCAAAGATCTCTGGTTTGGGATTCCAAACGTTCTCTGGTGTGTGATTGGTCCTCCAGGTGAGTAACACCTGACTCGTCCTTAATTGCATCATTCTGCTCTGAAAATCTACGCTAAGCGCTGTGAGCCTGTAGATCTGATATTTTTGGTGAACGACACCTGTGTGCAACAAAGTGTAAATCAGGGCTAAAAGGTACATCACAGTGATTGTTTATTTAATGTTGGGCTCAACTCTGCTCTACAGACTCAAATCCATGGAGAGGAGACAGAAACTCCATTTTGTTTTTCATTTGGTTTTGAGAATCTTTTAGCTCTATATTGTGAATAAAAACTTCTGCAAGTTCCTTGGTGGACGTATTAGCTTCGTCTTCAGTTTGCAGATCTTAAAGGTGCTGTAAGTGATATCACCCCCATCTTTGGGTGCCCAGCAGTTGCCTGGGTCTTTTTTCAGTGTTGTGATTCATCCTATCATTTATTAACTGTCTCTCCTCACACGCTGGTCACTTCAACAAACACCAAAGTGCCAATACTCTCGCGGCTCTAAGTCTTTCCTCGTCTCTCCAGACATGAAACTGATGCATCTACACAGAGATCTTAGATCTTGACCTGTCGAGAGCTTTGAGGTCCTTCACGTCCGGCTTCTCCTTCTTGGGCTCCATGGACTTGGCGTCCTGTAGGAGGTTCTCGTCGCCCTCGTCCTCCGACTTGATGTCCGAGCTCACCGAGGAGGTGCTCTGACCCTGGAGGCCTCCTGTCAGCGCTGAGGAGCAGGAGGAGATCACATCAGATGAGATAACAGAACCCATCCAGACCTTAGGTCCATTCTACAAATGCCCATCTAAACCAGGTAGTTCTTTCAATATTTGTCTGAAATGTTCAAAAATATCGTTGGAGCGCTGTGTTTTTTTTTACCTTGAAAATCTGCGCTGAAAATGCACTGAGCCCACCCTGAGCCCACCCAACCGCACACTAGGGATGGGACGATATGCGATATTATCGTATATCGTGATAAAAAACACTCACGATAATCGTATTGTGGAGATTTAATTTATCGTGATAACGTCCTCCGTCATGCACTGGGATCAATTCTCCTTTTTATTTGCTGAGATGCATATCCGGTACCATTTAAACTCTCTATTGGTAAAAGGTACTTATAAAATACGTACTTGATACAGTCTTTTTTCAAATGTCAAATGTCTTTGCCAAAAAATAGCTGATCTACAAGCTCAGTGAGCTTGTAGATCGGCTATTTTTGGGAAAATGTTCTGCCCCAGGATAATGGATTTTGATTATCATGATATTATCGTAAATCGCGACTTCTATTGTCACAAAAATCAGAATGATCCAGGAAAGTTTTTTTTACAGTGCACCTGCACTTGCTTGGGCACATTATTTTTGTT
Source organism: Nannobrachium achirus (assembly GCF_963921795.1). NCBI lineage: Eukaryota > Metazoa > Chordata > Actinopteri > Myctophiformes > Myctophidae > Nannobrachium > Nannobrachium achirus. Next base: position 23,420,474 of record NC_137822.1, read on the forward strand.
CTGTTTGATGAAGAGTTAAGCACCTATTAACTATTATTATTCTTTTTCTGGTGACTCATAATAATACCATCCTAATATGTGAGCAGGCCATGTTTTTTCAATAACTGTTTTCAATTATTTTTTAATAGTTTTTGTGTCACATGTTAGAAATAGGTGACCTAAAAGCTCACAAGGTCGCGACCAGACTACTACTGTATGTGAGATCGATTACTATTATATATACCTGTATGTCATTATACATGAATGAATGTCAATTCATGTGTCTGAATTGGCTGACTGAGGCCCACAAAACACCCAAACACGGACGCACACAGCGCACGTCGCACGCACACGCGCGCAGGCGCGCACACGCGCGCACACAAACCGCTGGCAGGCTTTAGCTCCAAAATACCATTATGAATACTAAATACTGTTATGTTACTAATCATTTAGCAGCAGAACGACCTGCCACCTGAAGTTAATTAAGTGTTGTTTTGTACATTTTCGGGAAATCGCTTCATCCTCACAGGAGTTTCTACTTTATATCACAAGAAAAGCTGCAATCCGGAAATTATTGCAATGAATAAAATGCTATTTTAATCAATCTATATGGTATGTAAAGTAAGTAGCCTAGGGAACAACAAGAGGCCCAGGTCAGGAGCCTACAGCATCTCCTGTTTCTGTAGAGTGAGGCTGAGGCGGCTTGATGTACAAAATAATACACCCCCTGGACATTATAGTACAAGTACATTCCCTGGACATCAGTGTTGATTTTGTCGACTAAAACTATGACGAAAATGTTTGTTTTCACTGACGAAAACTAAATAAAAACGAAATAAAAACTAAGCTGTGATGACTAAAACTAAGACTAAATATATTGACAATTTCGTCAATAAAATAAAAACTAGACTAAAATCTTGGGGAGGGACTAGTGGAGAAGAGAGTCGTTTTACGATTGGTTGCTCTCCTATGTTGCGTGCTGAAAATAGCAGATCTTGTAGATCGGCCATTTTCAGCACGCAACCAAGTGTAAAATCAGTCATTACGATGCCATCAAGGCCTGCCAAAAATACATTTCAGTTGACTAAATCAATTGTAGATTTAGTCGACTAAAACTAGACTATAACTAAAACTTTTCAGGTGACTAAATTATGACTAAAACTAAAAGACATTTTATTCAAAAGACTATGACTAAAACTAAATCAAAATGTGCTGTCAAAAACAACACTTCTGGACATTATATGCATGGACATGACGCAAGTACCTATCATCCCTTGATGCCGAGTGCCAAGCAGGGAGGCATAGGGAATCATTTTTGTAGTCTTTGGTATGACTCATCCAGGGGATTGAACCCTTACTGTACCTCCGAATCTCAGGACGGACACTCTAATCACAAGGCACTTACAGTTGGTGTTAAATATCTTGCTCGCAGACACCTCGACACATAGCTGGGGCCGGGATTCGAACTTCTATTTTACAGGCGGAAACTGCAGTTAAAGACCTTTCTGTTTACCATTTGCTTTGATTGAGTTGTTCTTCTTTCTCTTCTGCCCTTTTAATTTTTTTGTTTTATAGTACAGTAGTAGTACTGTAGTGGTACAAGAAGTCATGGCAGTCACAGCCAGGAAGGCAGCAGATCAGAAAGTAAAGAACGGCAGGAAAGACAGATCCAGAGCAAAAACCAGTAATGTGTATTTAACTGTGCTCTCTGCCAACAGCACTTTAATACTACACATTATTTACAGTCTCTGCCCTGCAAATTACTGCAGTCATACACCACTTACTGTGTGCGTGTGTGTGCGTGTGTGTGTGTGCGTGCGTTAGAGAGAGAGAGAGACAGAGACAGAGAGAGAGAGAGAGAGAGAGAGAAAGTGTGTCCATCTGTCCCTGAGACGTGCAAATAGTGTAATTGTAAAAGTGTGAGGTTGTCTGTGTGAGTTTGTGAGTGATACGTTAAGGGTTTTTCTGTGTAACTGTATGCATGTGTGATGCTGTACGTGTGTGTGTGTGTGTGTGTGTGTGTGTGTGTGCTGATGCTTGTGCGTGTGTGTGTGTGTGTGTGTGTGTGTGTGTGTGTGTGTGTGTGTGTGTGTGTGTGTGTGTGTGTGTGTGTGTGTGTGTGCGTGCTAATGCTTGTGCGTGTGTGTGTGTGTGTTCCCCCTTTCCCTCTTTACTGTTCTCAACACCTCATTACACATTTGGCGTGGGATCTGTGTGTGTGTGTGTGTGTGTGTGTGTGTGTGTGTGTGTGTGTGTGTGTGTGTGTGTGTGTGTGTGTGTGTGTGTGTGTGTGTGGTGGTTCTAGCTCAAACTGGCTGCCAGGGAAGTGATTTTCAGGCCTTTAAACAGGCTCAGGGATCATTGGTTCCCCCGCCGTGCCGCTCGTATACAATTTCCTCGTACATATTCATAACCCAAATATATTTACCCTTGTCTTCAAACCATTACCGCTCGGCCGTTAAGCACCGCGGCCTGCCAACTACGTGATGGTTTCATTACAGATATGTGTGGTCAGATTCAGGCTAGCTGCTGCCGTCTGGGCACGGCAAAAAATATATATCGTCGTTGTCGGGTGGAAACCTTGTATGTCCAAAAGCGTTTGTTTTGTATCATTTAAAAAATGAACTAAACTAGTGAAAGTGTTGTGTGCTTGTAGATCTGCTGTTTTCACTACTTTTCTGTGACGGGGCTTTACTTTGCGGAAAAAACATACCAATTTGAAACTCGGAGATACAAGGTTTCTGCCCGACAGTGACGATTATACTCTGTTAAAGGGAACTATGAAGAGAGTACAAATGAAAGGACATAGACCAGTGTTTGCCTGCCCTAAACACTGGGTTGTTTTTCATTTTTGGTGGGTTTTGGGTAAATATTCACCCATTTTCTTTTGTTTTGTCTTTTTATTATTTTTTTATATCAAAGATTTTCCAAAACGTTTCATACATTAAAAGGAAATTCTAATTTGTATTTCAAAAGAAATTCAAGAATAAAACGTAAGTGATAATAGCCGACCCTAGGGCTGTCACAATTATTACATAATCGTCTAATCGTGATTATTTGACATTATCGCAATTATTTTGTCATAATCGTCATAATCGTGAATGTTGAAAAATGTCCGAAATAGTGGAAATAGCAGATCTACAAGCTCACAACGCGTTGCGATGCGACGCGTTGTGAGCTTGTAGATCGGCTATTTCCACTATCAAAGTTATTTTTTAAGTAGTAAGTAATTTCTTTGTATATTTAGGTTATGTGTCATATCTACCATGTAGAACTTCAAAGCCAAAAAGCCAAACAGAAATGTAATTATCAACGACAAAAACACAATTAAATCGTTAATCGCCAATTATTTGAGTGACAATTAATCGTCATGTAAAATGTCATATCGTGACAGCCCTATATGGAGTCCATGCCTGGCGTCATCACCTGCCTTGAGTTAAATATTGATCCATGAAATTCTTCTGTCATCTAACATATAATTCACCAAATGTCTGAGTGAGTGTCTGAGTGAGTGTCTGAAACAGCGTTTCTCCTCGGTGGCTGGAGCAATTGATCTGAAATCGCATCACCATTAGCATATGAACACACCTGACATAACTGTGAAGCCCTTTTTTCACTTTCACAAATCGTTTAATTGATATTAATTTATTAGTGAATTAATTTTTCCCATTGACTTATAATGGAATCGCAAAAACTCACATTCAATATTTTTTTTCTCGCAAACCATAGGGGCTACAGTTACAAAACTCTGAGAGGAGATTTATAATGATATCAAGGATTAAATAAAAAATAACTTTGTCAGTTGGCCTCATGGTGGCGCTAAACAGTCCACTTTACGTTTCGGCCTGTAACTCTTGAACCGTAGGTCGGAAATTAAAATTATTTTTTCCCTGGATTCCGTGGGTCGAGACGCATCTCCCGATATAGGCCACGCCCATTTGCGTCAGGATAGATTTTCCGCCATTTTTAATTTTCTCACAAAACACACTTTTTGCTCCTTTTCCTACATATTTTCTTCAAATGTCACGAAAATGGGTACACATGATCTCTGAACCCATGCAATGAACATAGTCAAGGGATATTTTGATAGTCCATACCGTTCGTCGTAACGGGCTTCAAAGTTAGCGGGAGGGGCCCGTTTTGCAAACAATAGCCATAAATCACAAACAAAACGTCGAGTCAACACTGAATTTCTGCCACAGGTTGCGGGTGGCTTACTCAACGAATCCCCAGAAGCATTTCCAATTCCACCCGTAGAGGCGTCACAAACGCGCAAAACGTAACCGTTTCGTTCCAAAACGCGTTTTTCAGGCGGACCGACCCTCTCAAAAAGAAACACAGACTACTCTGCGGATGGTCTCACGGTCCAAACCGCTGCACACACACACACACACACACACACACACACACACACACACACATAGCCATTAAACGAAACGGGTATTTCTTACATTGATGCTCCTACATATTATCATGCAAGTACCAGTTAAAGTTACTTTCCATCCCTCATATACCGTGTGCACAGTGCACATCCCATAACCCACACACTGCACATCATTTCGGAGCTCATATCTTTGAACGGGTAAGGACTAGTATCATTCATTCTCCAGTGGCTCCCAAACGGTGTGCCGTGAGACACAAGCCCAGGGGTGGCTTGGAATATTGGGTCAACTACACATTCTTATTACTATGCAACTGTGTATTATTTTCTTTAATATATATTTAATGTATACATATTTAGATTTTCATATCAGCACTCATATGCACTAATGTCCCACTACAGAGGCAAATTCTATACCCTAAATAGTTTTTATTTTTCATTTTAACCACTTTCAAACAGGGTTTCTTTATATTGGGCATTATAGGGACAAAATGTTAATGAATTAACACACACACACACACACACACACACACACACACACACACACACACACACACACACACACACACACACACACACACACACACACGTTTTTTTTAATCTACAAGTTCATTGCATTGCAATGTGATGTGGTGGGTGTGTTGTGGGCATGAAATAAATGATTAAACCAATCAATGTGTCATCTACCACTAAGAGCTAGGTACACCTGCACCGCGGGCATTGTTAACCCATTCAGAACGGGTACACATTATTGTGTATCATTATTTTATGCTTTAACTATTGAAAAATAGCAGATATACAAGCTCACAGCGCGGCACTCGGTGCCGCGCTGTGAGCTTGTATATCTGCTATGTTTCACTGGTTAAAGCATTCAATAATTCTAGGCTGGGTTAAAAACATTTGACAAATAAATTGACAGATCTGGCAAGTTGGCAAGCGATGCGAAGAATGCTGAGGAAACAGATCTATTGGTGAGTGAAGTGAAAGCACGTGGCCAGTGCTATAATGGCTGGGGAAACAAAAGCTGTCCGCACAGCACACCCATTATGACCCGACAGTACTTTTTAACAGCGGGTCTCAGCTGGCGACTCTGGGCGATACAATGAAATCTCTCAGTGGGCGTTCCTGCTGTCATTACCGTATGTCCATGATTGGCTATCGCCGGACGATGTCGTCCAAAAGATACAAGATTTTCTTTTTTTGATTCTCCAAATGTCTTCTAAATCCCAACAGCTTTATGAAAAAACATATGTGGTACTCAAACTTTGCTCAAACCCTATCATCTGTGTTCAGCTATGTTGAATGTAGAACAAAAACAGAACTAGCATAGAGTATGTGTCTGTCTGTCTGTGTGTGTGTGTGTGTGTGTGTGTGTGTGTGTGTGTGTGTGTGTGTGTGTGTGTGTGTGTGTGTGTGTGTGGCGGTTTAGCTAAAAAGAAAGAGGTAGGGTCCAGAAACGTACCACGGTAGGGGTCAGGCTGGCTGAGGTCAGGGGACGTGGCTGACTGAACAGGAAGTTGAGGCACCTGGCCTGGCATGGAATGACTGGCGCGCAGACCCCCCACACCACTGCCATCTTCTCTGTGTGAACCCACCTGAATGAGAGAGACAGAGAGAGAGAGAGAGAGAGAGAGAGAGAGAGAGAGAGAGAGAGAGAGAGAGAGAGAGAGAGAGAGAGAGAGAGAGAGAGAGATTATGGAAACCTGATCGACAATCGTTGACAAATGTGAGTGATTTTCCAGCATAATCTGCACCTTCAAGACGCATTGCATTTAGTTTCCCAGCCTCATATTGCAGTATTTTTCTTTCTTTCTTTCTTTCTTTCTTTCTTTCTTTCTTTCTTTCTTTCTTTCTTTCTTTCTTTCTTTCCTCTTCTCTACTAAGTGTAATTCTTTCTGTGTCCTCTAGAGGGC